>NC_044245.1:3574919-3877419 GCF_003957555.1 Calypte anna
TTTTCTCTTCAAAAAAAGAACAAACCAAAAAAGAAAAAAAAACCCAACCCCAAACCAGCACATTCAATTTTAAACTTGGAGCTGAACACAACAGAGATTTTAAAAAAGCATCTGAGATGCTAATAATTTTTTCAGATTTATACATCTCTTCTCTTAAATGACCCAACTTTATAGAGAAAATTCCCAATACTTCCTTCAGCTTCATTTCCCTGATACAAAGGTTAAGTTACCTGCCTGGGGAACAAGCTGCCTGTGGCTGTAAAGCTGGAATAGTAAAAACAAAATAAAAGTAGCCAGGAAGTGTTATTTAAATAGGTGAAATCTATTTAAAGATAGATTTCTTTATCTATCTAGATTTCTTAATCTACTTTATTTGTGTAGATAAATAAACCTACCTAGACTTCTCAAGTGGCTTTAGCCAAGACATGAGCCTGAACCTCACTTCCAGATCATAGAATCATAGAATTGGCTGGGTTGGAAGGGACCTCAGAGATCATCAAGTCCAACCCTTGATCCACTACTGCTGCAGTTCCCAGCCCATGGCACTCAGTGCCACATCCAGGCTCTTTTGAAATATCTCCAGACACGGAGAATCCACTACTTCCCTGGGCAGCCCATTCCAATGTCTGATCACCCTCTCTGTAAAGAAATTCTTTCTAATCTTCAACCTAAACCTCCCCTGGCACAACTTGAGACCCTGCCCTCTTGTCTTGCTGAAAGTTGCCTGGGAAAAGAGCCCAACCCCCCCCTGGCTCCAACCTCCTTTCAGGGAGTTGGAGAGAGTGATGAGGTCTCCCCTGAGCCTCCTCTTCTCCAGCCTCAACACCCCCAGCTCCCTCAGCCCTTCCTCACAGGAATTCTGCTGGATCCCTTCACAGCCTCCTTGCTCTTCTCTGGACCTGCTCCAGCACCTCAATCTCCTTCCTGAACTGAGGGGCCCAGAACTGGACACAGGACTCAAGCTGTGGCCTCACCAGAGCTGAGCACAGGGGCAAAACTGAAAACACTGGGATTGTAAAGCACTGGGATGAAACACTGGGATTGTATTTTTCACACTGAAGCTCTCACCTAACTTCAGATGCAAACCTTTCATACCAGAAGGAAAGTATAAAACTATCCAACTCTTTAATACATCAGCAGGCAGGACATTTCTGTAATTCAGTGTTATTCTCAACAGAAGATTGATCCTTACCAGCTGGCAGCTGAGGATGTGTCTGCACCACAATGTAGATTTTACACTACATTACTGCACTTTTTTGTGCTAACATCATAAAGTTACCCAACCATGACCTAACATTTTACTGTTACTTGTAAAACAGTACTTTGCAAAACTATTCTTTTTTGTTTGCAGGATTTTAACTTATTTTTTTCAAGATTTTTTTTGCTACACATAAAAGTGGTGAAAGGGGTATTTACATTTCTGGGAATTCCAGTGATACAAATATAAATCCAGCTCAAGATGTCTTGAAGTCTGATTTCATGAAGTGATATCTGCAGCAAATCATCTATACAAATTCTAGAAAGCAGAAGGCATAATGACCAAAAATAATCTGATTTCAGGACTCTATTTTCCAACAGAAAGATGACTACTTTTTCCTGTTTTCTTTTTGAGCCTGTGATCATTTTTTCAGCTAAGGAAGAACTATGACTTGATTCCAATTAGGTGGTAAAAATTCAAGGAAGGAATATCCATGCTATGTGGTAATAAGGGCCCCTACTAGCAAAGTTTATTAAAGCAACCATTGATTTCAAATGTTTATCCAGTAATACCCTGTAATTTAGCTGCTTAACTCATTAGAAACAACCTTGGGAGCCAAACACATCCTGCTTGAACGTGGTTTCCACACACTACAAACTATTTTGCCACATTATTCCATAAAGGTGTCAATTTCCCAGATACTCCCAGCATAAACCTGGTTTTTCAAAATTAAATTTAGATACATTGGGTTTGTCTTATAACAATTTGTTAGAGCAAATCAAGTTAGAAGCTACTGCAGCACTTTTACTAGAAATCTACAGGGTTATATCCTGCTGAAGGAGAAAGCAGGGATTGAAAGCATGAAGACAGTGATGCACATCCCTTACAGACTGAGGCCAGGAGCCCTGCCAGAGGCCTAAGGGCTTAGTAGATTTGCATAAAATTTAAATAACAGCTCACTAAAAGGACCATCTTTTAATTTTATTAATTACACGTCCCTAGATTTGGGAACACTAAGTCAAATAAATCAAAAAGAAGATTGCTTTAAAGAAGAAATGTGGCAGCAGTTTTCAGGAAACTACAAGCTACTGTGGAAAAAGAAGATTTTATTTAAAACATCTGTTAAAACCACAGCTGTCCCATTTTCCTGATGCGGGGATCTATACTCCTGATCCATGAACACTTTGTTAATGCTTCTTTACCCCACCTCACACTCTTTTGCAAGGAAAGCCTCCAGAAACTTCTTTCCCCAAACCCAATCCCCTCCATACACTCCCTGAAGCTCCCTCTATCCCAATCTTTCATGGTCTCCATGAAAGGAAATCTATTCCAGCCCTGCACACACCACAAATTTACTGTCTGCACTTTCCCAGAGAAATGCAAGTGAGAGACTCCACTAAATCTTCCCTTAGCAGAAGGTCGATGACTTTGGTCTTCCCTTTACTAATCCAATTTGTCCCAGACCTCAAGGTGAATTTCCAGGGAACTTTCAGCCTTCACCAAACAAAAACATCCCTGTGTGATGCCTGGATTACAATTTTTATTAAACCAGTTACCTGGGAATCTCTCTCCTAATCTCATGCACAGAGGTTCTTCACATGCCCTCTCTTCTTTGTGCTGCACTCCCCTGGACTGACACTCAGTTTCTGGGCTGGGTTAAAAGTGCTGATCTATTTTCTGCCCATCCACAGCTTTTTGCCTTCAAAGGGCTTCAAGTTAACAGGAAGCTGTTTGTGTCTTCAGGAAGGGTGGCAAAAACCCTGTAAGGCCCCCCCTGGTCCTACTAACACAGGCACAGCACTACCATGGTCTGTGCAGCAGAGCTTTTTCCACATGAATTCACAGCAGCTGAAAAGCCCAAAATATACCAAACCTGAGGCAAGAGTGAGTAGAAGGAAGGAAGTCATGAAAGAACAGAGTCATGAAAGAACAGACTGACTGACTAGGGAAGAGACATACCCCAGGATGGAAAAAAAAGACCTGAATTTGCTTTAAAAAGTGAGCATGAGGTCAAACAATAATGAAAGACACAAGGCAAAAATAAGTAAAAAAAAAAAAAAGTAATGCAAAAATGAGAAGGAAAATTCTTCTGTGAATAAGAATGAAATAAAGCCCAAAACAGGAAATATAAAACCAGTGGGGGGAAGTGTTTGAAAACTATTATGGATGGCCACAAGAACTGCTACAGCAGCAGACAACATCTGTGACATTGTAGTCGATTAACACAGCACCTGAAAGACTGTAGCTCCACGCTGATTTCACACCACAGAGTCAAGACAGAATCATTAAAGACCCATCTGCTGCCATCCCAAAATTCTTGGTGCACTGTATTTTAATTCCAAATCTATTGAGGGAGATGTACTCAGAAGGGAGAGATGCTGTCCATGCTAGTAACAAAATAAGTAGTTACTGCTGATTTATTTTCCATTTGTTCTTTCAAAATTATCAACCACAATGTGCATTTGTAAAAAAAAAAAAAAAAAAAAAGACAGCTTACTTGAAGCAGCCTAAATTTAGACTTAAATCCCACCAATTCTGAGCCTACCAAGTTTGCAAAACCACAAGAGGCACATACAAGCAGGCACCAAAGTTTTATTCCAAGATTCTGTAGCTAAAATTAAAATCTGGACACAAAATCTGCAAGGCTGCTTCTGAAAGCACAGCCAAAGCTACACTTACCACTCCTGTACTTTCTGAGGGAACCAGTTAAACACTAACCCCAACTCTGCTGTTCCTTCCCCTCTCACATATGCACACAGACATCACCTTCTGGAGCTCCTTCTCAGCTAGGCTGAGCACTCTGCTCTTATTTTTAATTGCTACAGGTATCTGAGTAAACAGAGCCTGTAAGGGGAAAGCAAAGAGTTGGCAGCTGTACTGGGGGACATTTTTGGACTCCAAGCAATCTACAGTGTTAAAAGTGACATGGTTTTGTGTTCTGCAGGCAGGGGGATGCTTTCTGTGCTGAGAAGAACATCCTCCTCTGCATTTTGTGGAGATGTCAGGTCAGCTTTTCATTGAAGGGGGAGGGCAATGTCTTATTTCTTGGCTAGAAATTAAATGAAGAGTTCTTCTTTTCATTGCAAATGCAATGTTCTTTTCCCCTGTTCCTTCTCCCTACATCTCATAAAAACACACAAGCAGATTGGGTCTGTTGCACTGAAGTGAAATAAGCAAAATGTTAATTTGGAAACGTGCTGGCAGTTTAATAGTTAAAATTAGTATCTCACTAGGAGAAGCAAGAGTCTCAAGAGTTAGTGCTTCATGTCATCTGGAAACACTGCTTTATCATTCACACTTCATTCAGCTTTTGAAGGTCATCTTACAGCTAAAAGGGCAGTGTTTAAGCTTTTTAAATCCCGAGACATAGTTCCATACTGAATTACTAAACAAACACTAGAATAAAGTAGTGTAAGTCCCCTATATCAACATTGTACAAATTAGTTTGGTTTTAAAAAAAGAAAAAAAAAAACGAAAACCAAACACAACAGCAAACAAGTCCTTAGGTACAATAAAAAAACCAGCAAGGCTCTGAATTTGATACAGAGCTGGGAGATTCCTGTTACTTTAAGGAAACAATAAACACAGCCAGCCAACAAAGAGAGCCAAAGCCCCTGTGTCTGTTCCAGGTAAGGAAAGCTCTGCACCACCAGGACACTGAGGCTGCATTTCCTCCCTGACACTGTTATCAGTCACCCAACTCAAGTAGATGCCAGGGAAAACAAGGTAATCCACTTTCAGAAGGCTGAGGAGGGGGCAAGGCAGGCAAGGAGAGGAATTATGAAATGGGAGCAGGAGTGTGGGCAGGGAGAGGAAAACAAGGCTGGGAGAGATACTTCAGAGGAAGAGTCAAAACAACATCACTCTCAGCAACAAAAGACCTAAAGCAATCGAGATGAAGGCTGAATTATCTTTGCTATAAATCAATCCCATCCAATTACTATTCCTGAGCTGCAACCCCATCCAAACTAAAACGTTTGTAATGGTGTCGTTGCATAAATCCTAAGTCTGAATTTAAAGCAACAGAAAAGGTTGAAAAACCATTTAAACATTTTTCTCTTCAGGGGCTGTTAATTGAAATAACTTGACTGGAGTTACAAGAGCAACAGATTTATAGATATGCCTTATCAGGTTACTGAAGCAAGAAACAAATCTTTCTTTTGAATTTTGGTGAAAAATGGGTTATGGTTAAATTTGAACACACCTGAATTTTGACAATGCAGAGACACAAACTATTATTTCAAGGACTGTCAAAGAAACACTGAAGCAAAAACTGAAAGTGAAAGCACAGTGAAGCCATCACATTTATTAATTTTTCTGAGACAAACAGTAGCAATATAAAGCATTGAGGACATGTGAGGCAATCAGCATGCAGGGAATAATTCAAGTTCCAGAAGATGGGTGAGTAAATCTATACGACCATTTTTACAGAGTGGTAAAATTATAGGAGGGAATCAAGTAGGATTAAAAGTCACAGGCTACCACTTACAGGCGATTACACTTCCCACAGGGAAAATGTGAGTCAAGAGAGGGATTGTTTCTTGCTATTTATTTTTCTTTTTTAAACAAGACACTCGGTCAAAGCTTCGCTCACGTTCAGGAGACTCAATTTGAGCAGAAGGACAGGTTTAGATCAGCTGATCTCCTCAGGTCACTTTTTAATTTTAATTACTGTATGACTAAAAATACTTCTAAGGAGAACCTCTCCAGTTTCCTTACGGCTTGTCACAATTTTCCAATTGTATACAGAACAGTAAATGTACAATATGGAACCAGAGAACACTCCCAACACACTTTTATGTTCAGAATAGTGTGTGTTACAGCCTTACGGAATAAAAACCCGTCTGAAGGGAGATTAAAAGGCGAAGGAGGACAAAAAAAAAAACCACCCAGCGCTCCAGCAAACATCAGAAGTTGACTAAAAACTCGCTCAGAAATAACCCGTGGATGAACTCGCTGCTAGCGGCTCGATGAAGGAGACCAAAATGAAGTGTTAAAAAAAAAAGAAAAAAATAAGAAAAAAAAGAAAACCACCTTTTAAACCATACCTGGCTCGCGGTTGATTTCGATCTCGAAGAAGCACTGGGGTCGGTCCTGCACCCCCATGGCCCCCGGGGCAGCCCCACTCCTCGCCACCTGGACACAAAGAAGAGAAAGAGGAGCTCTGAGGAGCAGCCGGATCCCTCCCGCCCCTCACCCTCCCAGCACCTCACGGCTTCCCCTCCCCTCCGAGGGGTAAAATGACACCGCGACGACGCTGCCAGGAACTCCCCGAACCGGCACCTTCCTCCCCTTCCCACCCCGCTCCCCCCCTCAGAGAAGCCGCGGGATCGGGGGGCGGGAGGGAGCGGGAGGTGCCGGGTGGGAGGAAGGCGGCAAAATTCACCCTAGAGGAGAAAATTCACCCTGAGGACGACTTTGTTCCTCTCACCAACCCCCGATCCGGCGGCGGAGGGAAAGGAAGGGGAGGAAGGGATGAGGAACCCCGTCAGCACTACCCGCCCCCTTCCCATCTTTTCTTTCCTTTCCCCCCCCCCCCCTCACCCCATGGAGAAGCCAACAAGCGCGGCCTTACCTGGCAGCTCCGGTGCTTTGTTCCTTCTCCGCGCCTCGCACCCCTCAGCCCTCCCCTTAAACCCCCTCCCTCACCCCTCCTTCCCTTGCCTGAAGGCACCTCCGGAGCCGGCGGCTCCCAGCGCCATTAAGCGAGGGACTCCATGGCCCCTCCGTCCTCCCGCCCCGCTACGGCACCGCGCGGCCACGCCCACCCGCGCGATTGGCCACGCCCACGCCGCGCCTTCCCGAGAGGGGAGGATGAGGGGGAAGGAAAAGGGAGGGAAAAGGAGGAGAGTTCCTGAGGGGTTTGGGTTCCCGCTGACTCCTGGGAGCCGCGGGACCGATCTCATAGAGTCATAGGATGGTTTGGGTTGGAAAGGATCTTAAGGAGCGCCCAGTGCCAACCTCACTGCAACCCCCGTGGGGAGCTGTGGGCTGGGCAGAGAGGGGCTGAGAGCATCCAGGCAGGGATGGAGCTGGGAGTTTGGGGGGAGAGGAAGGTGACCGTGAATAAATGAGTCTGTCAGGGGTTAACACTGGCCCGGCAATTAAACCCAATAATAGATTCTGCCTATTAATCCCCCCCTCTCCTCCCTGATAAAGGAGAGAGAATAAGGGAGAGAGATTGGTGGGTTGGAAACTAAACTACACAGCTTTAATAAAACAGGAATGATAAATAGGAAATATTACTAAATCTATACAAATATACAGGAAAATTGATCCCAGGTTCCTCCCCCCTTTCCCCCAATAGCTCTCACGTCACCCCCGAGGCTGCAGGGCAGCCCTGGGAAAGTCCAGGCTGGAATCCTGGGGTCAGCAGCAGTTGGGAGCTGGAGGCAGGAACACACAGATTCAGGCTGGGATGGATCAGGAGCACAGGCAGAGGAAGGGATGGAATCCTCCCAGGATGCTGAAGCTGAACAGGAGCCAGCAGTGTGCCCAGGTAGCCAAGAAGGCCAATGGCATCCTGGCCTGGACTAGGAACAGCGTGGCCAGCAGGTCCAGGGAAGGGATTCTGCCCCTGTGCTCAGCCCTGGTGAGGCCACAGCTTGAGTCCTGTGTCCAGTTCTGGGCCCCTCAGCTCAGGAAGGAGATTGAGGTGCTGGAGCAGGTCCAGAGAAGAGCAAGGAGGCTGTGAAGGGATCCAGCAGAATTCCTGTGAGGAAGGGCTGAGGGAGCTGGGGGTGTTGAGGCTGGAGAAGAGGAGGCTCAGGGGAGACCTCATCACTCTCTCCAACTCCCTGAAAGGAGGTTGGAGCCAGGGGGGGGTTGGGCTCTTTTCCCAGGCAACTCTCAGCAAGACAAGAGGGCACAAAGGGTCTCAAGTTGTGCCAGGGGAAGTTTAGGTTGGAGATGAGGAAGAAATTCTTTCCAGAGAGAGTGCTCAGACATTGGAATGGGCTGCCCAGGGAGGAGGTGGATTCTCCATACCTGGAGGTTTTTAAGAAGAGACTGGATGTGGCACTGAGTGCTATGGGCTGGGAACCACGGAGGGAGTGGATCAAGAGTTGGACTTAGTGATCCCAGAGCTCCTTTCCAACCCAAATGATTCTGGTATTCTGTGTGAGTGGGCAGGGACACCTCCCACCAGCCCAGGTTGTTCCCAATCTCGATCCAATCTCTTCTGGAACACATCCAGGGATGGGGCAGCCACAGCTTCTCTGGGCAACCTGTGCCAGGGTCTCACCAGCCTCACAGGAAAGAATTTCTTCCTAATATCTCACCTTAATCTCCCCTCTTCCAGTATGAAAGCCTTCCCTCTCATCCCATCCCTCCAGGCCCTTGTCCAAAGTCCCTCCCCAGCTTTCCTGGAGCCCTTCAGACACTGGAAGATGCTCTAAGGTTTCCCCAGAGCCTTCTTCAGCCTGAACAACCCCAACTCTCAGCCTGGCTCCAGAACAGAGCTGCTTCAGCTTCTTGATCATCTTCACAGCTTTTTCTGGTCTTGCTCCAAGAAACCTTCCCCATCCATCCCCTTGCCATGGTGGGGGAACTGACACTAGGAGAGGGAAGACCCTTTATTGACTAAATAACATGGTGAGCCCCCATAAGAAGAGTCATTTCCCCTCATCGCCCTGACCCTAAATCCTCATACCCATGCAGGGACCTGAGGGACCTCCCCTGATGCTTCACCCCTTTTATCTGAGAAGCCTGAGCAGTTTTGCAGAGATGCCTCCTGCTGAAAGGAAAATATTTTTGCAAGCACAAAAAAAACCCCCAAAACCAACCCAAACCTCTGCAGATTTTGCATGGGGAAATGCTCTCCCCAGTGCTCCATCAGGGCTGGAGATGGATGGCTCTTGTTCTTTAGCATGAAAAAAAAAAGGCTGCTCCAGCTGTAACCTTATGCAGCTGTGGCTTAGGAGCCAAAGAAAATTTAAACCAAAGAAACTTTAATGATTTATTTAGTTTAATAGGTTATTTTCTTCTGAGTTTGGGGTGTTGAACTATCCTAGAGTGTGAAAGTGGTGGCATCTATAAATACTCAGCCTACTACATCCTTCAGGCCAAGTTGACACTGAGAATGTCCAGCATTAAAACATCTTTTTGTGCAGCTCTTCTATATTCAGTTAACTTATGTAATTACTTCTCTAACAGTAACTTTTTTCTCATCCTTACAGAGCTGGGTTCTCTAGGAAAGCAGCAGCTCCTGGCATGGATAAACACTGTGTGTATATACACACACTGTTCCTACAGCTCTTACAGATTCTGACCCACAGCTTCACCACTTTTTTGTGAAAAAAATGTCTTTTGTAATGCTCAGGAAGAAATCTTGTTACTTTCTAAGCAGTGAGGACACTCATATTAAGTCCTCAACACCCAAGGAGCAAAAGGTTTCCAAATGCTTTCCAGAAGTTTTACAAGCCAGAGCTCTCTGCAGAGATTTTCCCTGGCAGCAGCATCTGTGGTTCAGTCCTTGTCTGAGGAGAAATTCACAGGTCTTCAGTTAAAAAAGAAGAGAAATGTGATGAGGATAAAGAGTAGTAAAGCTGAAATGGAAGGATATTTTAGAAGGTAGGAATTCAGCAACGTGGGATTGCTTTAGATGTAATTTATCTATAGATTTAATGCCTGCTGTCACTCCAGTATTTGAGCATCTCCTGAAGCTTTAACAGCTGGATTCTGTCATTTCTTATTATGTCTAATAACAGGCAGCTGGGAAAGTGGTCCCCAAGGAAGCCTCTCTTTAGACTTGTCACAGAGGTTTGCTGGTCCTTTGGGGATACTTGCATGGTAAGCTATCACACAGCATGAAAAAAATGTCTCACAGTCTGGTGCTGAATAATTTAGCTATGAAATGCTCCTATAAAGTACAAGGGTATTGTTCTCCTCACTTTCAAAAGGTAAACTGAGAAACAAAGGTACTGAGGAACAGGAACAGTAGTGCCAGAGGAATTCCTCTCCAAAATGAAAATTTGAAAAGACATCTTCTTGATTTTCTTAATCTTTCCAAGCAATAAATATCATATGTTTGGGATTTTTTATGGTTTTGGATTCTCCCTCCCCTCCCAAAGCTAAAATAAACCATTCATTGCCTTTTATCTGCAGCCTTTTGCTTGTCTGTTTTCAGAATATTAACTTGCAAAAGGCAGACGAGAAAGAAATAAAGTCTCAAAAACAAAACCATGGAAATGTGCTACTTGCTTTTCATTCAAGTAGCAGAGATTGTGAGCAATAAGAAAAAGTTATTTCCAAGCCCTGATTATTTTAGTCAAGAAGCAAATTAGAAGGCAGTTCTGATCCCCTGGGAGATAAGCTCTTAAAATGGTCTCTAGGATGAGAGCTGATAAATATGCAGCTTGGTGGAAAAAAGATATTCTCCCCCCTCAGGAAAAAAAAAAAAAAAGCTTTCCAAAGCACATCTGAGCCCATTCAGATGGAAGATGAAACATTTAAGTACAATTGTAGGTTTGTCCTTGTGTTCTTTTCTGTAACATCCTGTTCCTATTTAGAGGTTGTTTAAGTGGGATAAAGGTTTGTGTGGCAGAGTAATACAGTTATGAGGAATTGCTTCTGTTTACTACAAGTTTGTGATAAATTCTCTGATGGATTTGCAAAAATTCCTTCTTTTTATAGGCTGAAATTTTCCTGGCTGTGTTCTGATCCTACACACAACTTTTGCATGCAGCAGGATCAGTGGACCCAACTTTATTCTGCTCCACAGAATCCCAGGATCATCTGGGTTGGAAAGGACCTCTGAGATCATCAAGTCCAACCTTTAATCCACTACCAACTTCAGAGTTGTCTTTGTGGTACATTTTATGCCCCAGAAACCAAGTTGACAAGTCCTGGTGAAAAGTTGCATTCTTTTCTGAGCTGTTGGAGTTTGGAAAGCAGGAGGGAGGCAAAAGCCTCTGTTGAGCACTTGTGCAACCTATGTGCACATCAGGGCAAGACTGCTTAAATGAGGGCACAGCTTTTAGTGTCCAAAATGTCTTTGACTGCACAAATAATTATTAGTGGCAATGTGGCCATGAGAGCTCAAACCAACCAGCTTTTCTTTTGGTATTTGTAGCAGTTTTTCCTTATCTTCCTGCAAATTCCACACCTGGAACTGAAGACTGAAACCAAAAAAAAAAAAAAGCTTTTTCTTTATGAGCACCAAGTTGGTGGTCAGTTCTTTCTCATGCTATTTTAGTATTGCTGTTGCAGTTATATTTTATTTGTCAAATGCAATACAATAGAGAACCTATATGTCAAAAAAAACCTTTGGTGTACTCCTCAGCTGCTGAATATTTTCCTACCTGATTTATGATTTGCACATACGAGGAGGAGAAGGAATTTCCAACATAGCTTTTTATTCTCTGGGGCATTTGGGTTGGGGGTGGTGGTGCTTGAAATGCATCTGTGTGACAGCTTCATGGCTCCTTGTTTGGGATCTCCCCCTGAAGCTGCTCTGTGCAGATTGTCATTTAGCATGAATGGATGTGAAGTGTTGACACCAGGAGAAGAAGTGACTCAGAGCTGCTCACAATGGTTCATTGAAGGCTTGAACATTGAAAGATATTGGATAAAAAAGCCAGAAGACTCTACAGTTAAATTAAGGGTTGGACTTGATGATCTCTGAGGTCCCTTCCAACCCAGCCAATTCTATGATAAAGAACTCATGGTTCTTACTGAAGAAGAAACGAGCACCTAAAGTGTTTCTTTCAGCCATGCAAAACCATTTTTTCAGTGGATTTTTTTTCTGAAGGATAAACATTGCAGACTGGAATAACTAATAATAACAATAAAAAGGTATTTAATTACAAAAAGCCTTACTGCTGAGCAAGCAGGAAGTTAAAAGTGAAAAGCTGACAGTTATCTGTTAAGCAAACCTAAAGAGGGAAAAGGTGCCTAATTAAAAACAACCCATGTCAGCACTCAAGTGGGGAGTTTTGAGCATGAAAGGGATGTAGATAGCTTGGGGATAAGTCATAATTGGATTGACAGGAAGGTGAACATGAGCCAGCAGTGTGCCCAGGTAGCCAAGAAGGCCAGTGGCATCCTGGGCTGGCTCAGGAACAGCGTGGCCAGCAGGTCCAGGGAAGGGATTCTGCCCCTGTGCTCAGCCCTGGTGAGGCCACAGCTTGAGTCCTGTGTCCAGTTCTGGGCCCCTCAGCTCAGGAAGGAGATGGAGGTGCTGGAGCAGGTCCAGAGAAGAGCAAAGAGGCTGTGAAGGGATCCAGCAGAATTCCTGTGAGGAAGGGCTGAGGGAGCTGGGGGTGTTGAGGCTGGAGAAGAGGAGGCTCAGGGGAGACCTCATCACTCTCTCCAACTCCCTGAAAGGAGGTTGGAGCCAGGGTGGGGTCGGGCTCTATCAGTCAGACAAGAGGCCATGGGCTTCAGCTCTGCCAGGGGAGGTTTAGGTTGGAGATTAGAAAGAATTTCTTTCTGGAGAGGGTGATCAGACATTGGAATGGGCTGCCCAGGGAAGTAGTGGATTCTCCGTGTCTGGAGATATTTCAAAAGAGCCTGGATGTGGCACTGAGTGCCATGGGCTGGGAACTGCAGCAGTAGTGGATCAAGGGTTGGACTTGATGATCTCTGAGGTCCCTTCCAACCCAGCCAATTCTATGATTCTATAAACAGTAAAATCTGTCAGCTCTAGGCTGCTGATCAAAAGTCACACCATGGCAGTCACATCTGACTGTATTTCCTCACGTTGAATCCCAAGGTGTTGAGGATCTGGGCATGGATGGCAAGAGGCTCCTGTCCATATTACTAAAACCAGGAGACCTCTTGGCTTTTACAGCACCTTGGAAGCAGCTTATGTTTCCTCTTTTGACATGACTGAGTAAACTAGGAACTAGAGGACATGGAGAGGTGTTTTTTAGGCAGGTCAGACTATTGCTGGAGAAACAATCTTTTACCCTCTGGCTGCCCCGGGAGCCAGGGTATAAGCCATCCAGCAAGCCTGGTTTTCTTCATCAGACATTAACACGAGGGAAAAGTAAAGGAAGATTATATTTCCCATTATTAACACACTGACAGTGCCATTAACAGCTTCACAGACACGGGTGCAGCAGTAAAATAAAACCAGATTATGGTCACCCATGTGCTGAGTGAGTGAATTTCCAGTGAATTTCCCACTCGTTTGCTCCCTGACAAACTCTTAGGATGCTTA
Source organism: Calypte anna (assembly GCF_003957555.1). Classification (NCBI taxonomy): domain Eukaryota; kingdom Metazoa; phylum Chordata; class Aves; order Apodiformes; family Trochilidae; genus Calypte; species Calypte anna. The sequence goes on from NC_044245.1 coordinate 3,588,281, forward strand.
CACAGCTGGCCCAGAGCTGAAATTCATGTCTCAAGCAAAGCCTCTGCCCAAGGTCCTGCTTTAGCTGAGAAGAAGCATTGATAATTCCTCTCCCTGGAGGACAGGCTGAGAAAGTTGGGGTGGTTCAGCCCAGAGAAGGCTCTGGGGAGACCTTAGAGCATCTTCCAGTGCCTGATGGGGCTCCAGGAAAGCTGAGGAGGGACTTTTTATAAAGGTGTGGTGTGATGGGCTGAGGAGCAATGATTTAAGCTGAAGAAGAGGAGATTTAGATCAGACACAAGGAAGAAAATCTTCACTTTGAGGGTGCTGAGCCCCTGGCACAGGTTCCCCAGGGAAGCTGTGGCTGTCCCATCCCTGGAAGTGTTCCAGGCCAGGTTGGATGGGGCTTGGAGCAACCTGGGCTGGTGGGAGGTGTCCCTGCCCATGGCAGAGGGGTTGGAACTAGATGAACCTTAAGGTTCCTTCCAACCCAAACCATGAGATGAATCTCTGATATGGGGACATGTGTATCCTTGAGAGGTTATAGTGAGGTTTGTAACCACACACATCCAAACACTCCATTCATGCTTCCCTTTCCCCAGGGATTTCCTGTGAACCAGAACCCAATTAATACCTGAACCATTAACACAGTTCCTAAAGCATCACTGAGCTTTCCCCCATCCTGCCCTAAAGCTTTAGGAGTGGCTCCATCCCTGGCATGAGGCACTGGAGCCATCTGTTATCCAGGCAGCCAACAGGATTTGCTAATCACTGTCCCAGTGTGACAGAAATACAGGCAAACCATGAACCCATTCTCTGGGAAACCTCTGAATGGGGCAGAGTAGATTCCTGCAGGGAGAGCTTCTTAGTACAGGGGACTTGAAATGGACACAGTCACAGAATTCACAGAATCCTAGAATTGGCTGGGTTGGAAGGGACCTCAGAGATCATCAAGTCCAACCCTTGATCCACTCCCACTGCAGTTCCCAGCCCATGGCACTCAGTGCCACATCCAGGCTCTTTTGAAATATCTCCAGACACGGAGAATCCACTACTTCCCTGGGCAGCCCATTCCAATGTCTGATCACCCTCTCCAGAAAGAAATTCTTTCTAATCTCCAACCTAAACCTCCCCTGGCACAACTTGAGACCCTGCCCTCTTGTCTTGCTGAGAGTTGCCTGGGAAAAGAGCCCAACCCCCCCCTGGCTCCAACCTCCTTTCAGGGAGTTGGAGAGAGTGATGAGGTCTCCCCTGAGCCTCCTCTTCTCCAGCCTCAACACCCCCAGCTCCCTCAGCCCTTCCTCACAGGAATTCTGCTGGATCCCTTCACAGCCTCCTTGCTCTTCTCTGGACCTGCTCCAGGTCCTCAATCTCCTTCCTGAGCTGAGGGGCCCAGAACTGGACACAGGACTCAAGCTGTGGCCTCCCCAGGGCTGAGCACAGGGGCAGAATTATAGAATCTTAGAATGGTTTGGGTTGGAAGGGACCTTAGAGATCATCTTGTTCCAAACCCCCTGCATGGGCAGGGACACCTCCCACCAGCCCAGGTTGCTCCAAGCCCCATCCAACCTGGCCTGGAACATTTCCAGGGATGAGTCTACCACAGATTCCTTGGGCAACCTGTTCCAGGGTCTCACTACCCTCAAATTCAAGAATTTCTCCCCCATGTCCAACCTCAATCTCCCCTCTCCAAGTTTTAACCCATATCCCCTGTCCTCTCCCTACCCCCCTGTGTCCAAAGCCCTACCCCAGCTTTCTTGGAGCCCCTTCAGATATTGGAAGGTTGCTCTGAGCTCACCTGGGAGCCTCCTCTTCTCCAGGCTGAACAACCCCAATCCCTCAGCCTGGCTTCCCAGGGAGGTGCTCAGCCCTCTGAGCATTTCAGTGGCTCTGCTCTGGACACCTTCCAGGCCCTGGTGCTTGTAGATCATTAGCAGGAGGTTGCTGAGAGCAGAAATAGAGCCAGGCAGCTGCTGACAGGCAGGTCAGGTTTAGGAGACAAGGTTTATCTCCTCCAGCTGCCTGTCTTCTCCCTGGATGAACAAACAGCTTCAGTCTCTCTGGTTTGATACAGCATAAATCCCAAAAATGCCAAGATCTCATCCAGAAAACATTCAAAAGCAAATGCTGTCAAGAAAGCTGACTATGAGTGAGTTCAGGAGCTGGAACATCATTTATTGCAGTGTTCTATATAATTCTGCCAGCTGCTTCAGATTGATTCCTACCTCTCCAGCATTCCCATCTACCTAGCTGTTTATTTCCTCCCTTTCATTACTATCTGACTGCTCCCCAAATAATTTCACAAAAATATCTCCATTCTGCTCTTCTTTCACTGCTTGCAGAGGAAGAGGTTGATGATTTTATATTTCCTTAACCAATAAATGCCAGATATTTACATGTGGGTTGGTGCATTATGTAGGTCTCAAAATCATATTTAGTCCCATCCAAACAGCAATTCACTTGTTGGTTTTTTTTTTTTGTTTTAATTTGCTCCAGGGGGTTTATAACTCAGGCAGACTGAAAGAAATGGAAGTCTTCCTAGTAATCAAAACTCCTTTTTATCCAAAGGGTGAAGCCTACTTCGTATCCAACTTGATTTACCTATTCAATAATACTGATATGAGGCCAAAAAAAAAAGAGGTCTTTTGTGCAACATGGAATTAAAGGGTGCAACTTGAGGCTGCAGGAAAATGGGACCACGTGGAGCCTTGCATAGAAACCAACAAGTAGGCCACGTACATAGCAGCAAGGCAAGTGAGTTTTTACCTTCACAATAAAATTAGACTGTGTTACTGTGTTCCTGCAATCTTCCATCTGTTTCTCTGTGCCTGTTGTCTCTTCTATTAAATTATGAGCTCTTGGAATGGACGATAACAAAGATTTTTTGGTAAGTGCTTTGACAGCCTGTATCGGTCTTATGGCAGGGAAGGAATAAGGGAGTTTTACCTAAAAACCTTCCCTTCTTCAGAAGTGACACTGAGGGAGTGATTAGAAATAAAAAATGGGACTGAAATACAAAAAAAAAAAAAAAGAAAAGAAAAAAGGAAAAAGAAAGGAAAAACACCCATACTGCTGAAAGCAGCTAATAGACCCTGTAAGAAACTTAGTATGCAGTGTAATCTCCCTGGGATCACTGATTCTAAATAATATCTAATTAATAGCTTTTTGAGGGAAAAGTGGCATGATTATTATTCCTTTCCCCTATTTTTTTATTCCCCTCTGAAGTTTAGTTTACCTTTTTACCTTTGCATTAAAGATGTACAAACCCCAGGTCAGATGCTCCCTAAGCATCATCAGAGAACACTCTCCTATGCTCCAAATGTTTCAAACTGAGTCAGCTCAGGTACTTCAGAGGTTGTTAATTTGGATGTTTCTGCAGCAGGAATTCCAGCACTGTGGATTGCAGGAGGTTTTTCTTTTAATTCATCTGCTGTGCAGCTATGTGCAGGCAGCAGAGGCTGAGGGCAGTGCCCATGTTGGGGACCATGGAGCAGAGACATCCAAGGAGCTCTGCAGAGCACTCTGCTCCCAGCAGAGATTCCACAGAGAGAATTTGCTCTCTTGAGCTCAAAACAACTTTGTCCAGCCCCTTCCCACTGCCCTCCCAAAGTCCCTGCTTCCAGGAGTGTGACGTGGGGCACAGAGATGCTTCAGCTGCTTCCAGGCAAAACCAGCTGAGTCCTGGCTAGGATTTTACTAGCCCAGGCTCAGCACTGATTCAAGGCAATTACATCACCCCTAGACCCAAAACCGGCCCCAGAACAAGTTCCAGCTCCATTTGTATGCATTGCTGTTCCCAAACCAGGGAATTCTATTGCAGCCAAGCTGACTCTGCACAAAGCCATCTCTCAGGTCCATAGAAATGCAGGGTCCTGCACTTTGGCCACAACAACCCCATGGGGAGCTCCAGGCTGGGCACAGAGTGGCTGAGAGCAGCCAGACAGGGAGGGACCTGGGAGTTTGGATTGATAAGAAGCTGAACATGAGCCAGCAGTGTGCCCAGGTAGCCAAGAAGGCCAATGGCATCCTGGGCTGGATCAGGAACAGCGTGGCCAGCAGGTCCAAGGAAGTGATTCTGCCCCTGTGCTCAGCGCTGGTGAGGCCACAGCTTGAGTCCTGTGTCCAGTTCTGGGCCCCTCAGTTCAGGAAGGAGATTGAGGTGCTGGAGCAGGTCCAGAGAAGAGCAAGGAGGCTGTGAAGGGATCCAGCAGAATTCCTGTGAGGAAGGGCTGAGGGAGCTGGGGGTGTTGAGGCTGGAGAAGAGGAGGCTCAGGGGAGACCTCATCACTCTCTCCAACTCCCTGAAAGGAGGTTGGAGCCAGGGGGGGGTTGGTCTCTTTTCCCAGGCAACTCTCAGCAAGACAAGAGGGCAGGGTCTCAAGTTGTGCCAGGGGAGGTTTAGGTTGGAGATTAGAAAGAATTTCTTTCTGGAGAGGGTGATCAGGCATTGGAATGGGCTGCCCAGGGAAGTAGTGGATTCTCCGTGTCTGGAGATATTTCAAAATAGCCTGGATGTGGCACTGAGTGCCATGGGCTGGGAACTGCAGCAGTAGTGGATCAAGGGTTGGACTTGATGATCTCTGAGGTCCCTTCCAACCCAGCCAGTTCTTTGATTCTATGATTCTATGAAATCCAGGCAGCTGGCTGTGCTTTCAAACTAAAGAATTCAGGTCCCAACAGAAAGGTAACTGGGTGGAATGCAGTGGTCCCTGTGAGCTGGGAGGTCAGGATAATGGATCCAGCACTTTGTTCTGGTGTTAGATCTGTGATGCTCCAGCTGAGGCTCTGGAGCAGGAGGATAATAACAGCAAGGATAAGGAAAAAGCTGTGTGGCTGGCAGAGCCCTGGCTGCAGTGAGATGGGTAATCCAAGCAGATAAAGGGGACCAGTTACCTGCCCCTGAAACTGAGGGAAGAATGGAGAATCCTGGTGAAAAAGAGGAGGCTGAAGAGAAATCCTGGTTTGTGGATATGGGCAGAACTGTTGGGGATGAGGGAGAAGGATGAGATCATGCAAAGAAGTGGGAGATTTCCCCCCTGAAACTGGTGGAAGAATGGAGAATCTTGGTTAAAAAGAGGAGGATGAAGATAAATCCTGGTTGGTGGATATGGGCAGAATTGTTGGGGATGAGGGAGAAAGATGGGATCATGCAGAGAATCCCTGCAAAGAAGTCGGAGATTTCCCCCCTGAAACTGGGGGAAGAATGGAGAATCCTGGTTAAAAAGGGGAGGATGAAGATAAATCCTGGTTGGTGGATATGGGCAGAATTGTTGGGAGCAGGGAGAAGGATGGGATCATGCAGGGAGTCCCTGCAAAGAAGGAGGAACTTTCTGGGGAGTGAAGGAAGGGTTTCCAGAAGCCCTCAATGGGCACAGTGACTTTGCAGGAGAATATTAATGAAATATGGAATGCCTTCTGGTAACAGCATTAGGGGTAAAGATTAATGTCAATGTTGATATAAAGAATGCTATGTGCAATTACCATCAGCTGAGGTCAGGAAGATGTGATTTTTCTGGATCAAAGAATGAAATGCCTGATGTGCACTTATGGAGAGGGGAGGTTGGAAAAGGAGGATTTATCATCCTCTCCTGAAAGATTCAGCACTGATCACTGTCAGAGAGAGGATACTGCATCCATCTCTTTGGGAATGACAAAAGCTCCTTCCTGCCACAACTGCAAAATATTTGTGCTGGGGTTTCAGAGCTTTGGCCTCACTTCATTTGATATTGAAAAATTTAGTGGACAGAGTGTGATCTGTTGAGAATCTTGTTTATGCCTCTGTGTAGGAAGAGTTTTATCTTATGATAAGGCAGGAGCTTAAAGTAAAACCTGATGTAAAGATGTAAATAAAATGCTTTGCTGTTTACTTGAGAGTCTAAATTCTAGCACCCAGAATGTAAAAAAACCCTAGGTATTTACCCTAGATCCTGCTCAAAATGCAGGCTACAGCTCCATGGGTTTGTTCAAGTTAAGCTGCATGCCAGGAGCTGCAGATGAATTGAGCTGGCAGATTAATTTACCAGATTGCAATTGTTGCTATAGACAAATGGTAAGTTTGGGGGATTTAAAAATACCCTGTAATTGCACTTCCAACATTGAACTTCTGTGATATAAAACCTGTAATAGCAGCACCTTTCTGTTTAAAATCCAGGGGCCAGGGTAGGTTTGCAATGAACACCAAAAGAAATAGGAGAATGAATGCATCAAGTCAGGGAGGAAGGAGCTTCCAGCCCTGCTCCCCTTCTCCTGCACGATGGAATTTCCTTCCCAGTGCAAGAAATCAGGATTGGCCACATAGGAACCCACACAGAGGTTTGCAAAATGGAGCCTTCAGGCTGAGAAATCAAGACTTCTCTTGGTATAACCTGAGTGGATTTAATGCCAGGAGGGGAAAGGGAAGAGGAGAAGGCTGTCAATCTTGATGGGAGCCTGGGGGAGGCTGCCAACCCCATCCCATCCCATCCCATCCCATCCCATCCCATTCCCTGGCTCCAGCTGCAGCAAAAGTCCAGGCAGAAACCTCCCCAAGCACTGAAGAGCCATTGCTCAGCCTGGGTTTTATGTGAGTAAACAGCCTTTGTTTTTATTTCTGATAAATTGAAGAGTCCATTTTCCCAGCTTTCTGGGCTGAACCGAACTCACAGGGAAGTTTCCTAAAACCAGGGAGCCCAAGTATTGATTCTTTGTCTTTCACCATCATTATCCCTCTTTTCCCCGCCTCCCACCACTTCTGCTGCTCTGTCTGAGGCACTTACCTGGCCCTGACCAAACAAACTAAACCAGCAGAAAACTGCCCTGACTGAAAAAAAAAAAAAAAGGGGGGGGGGGGGAAGGAGAAAAAAAAAATAAGACTAAGACCAAACAAATATTTTTTCTTTTTCTTGCCAATCAATCTGGGAGTGAAGGAGAAGGAGCAGCAGTTTTGGCAGCAGGAGGCTCAGGAATTTCAAGAGGCCAATGGTACTGGGCTGGGTTGGAAGGGACCTCAGAGATCATCAAGTCCAACCCTTGATCCACTACTGCTGCAGTTCCCAGCCCATGGCACTCAGTGCCACATCCAGTCTCTTTTGAAATATCTCCAGACACAGAGAATCCACTACTTCCCTGGGCAGCCCATTCCAATGGCTGATCACCCTCTCCAGAAAGAAATTCTTTCTAATATCCAACCTAAACCTCCCCTGGCACAACTTGAGACCCTTTGTGCCCTCTTGTCTTGCTGAGAGTTGCCTGGGAAAAGAGCCCAACCCCCCCCTGGCTCCAACCTCCTTTCAGGGAGTTGGAGAGAGTGATGAGGTCTCCCCTGAGCCTCCTCTTCTCCAGCCTCAACACCCCCAGCTCCCTCAGCCCTTCCTCACAGGAATTCTGCTGGATCCCTTCACAGCCTCCTTGCTCTTCTCTGGACCTGCTCCAGCACCTCAATCTCCTTCCTGAGCTGAGGGGCCCAGAACTGGACACAGGACTCAAGCTGTGGCCTCACCAGGGCTGAGCACAGGGGCAGAATCCCTTCCCTGGACCTGCTGGCCACGCTGTTCCTGATCCAGGCCAGGATGCCATTGGCCTTCTTGGCCACCTGGGCACACTGCTGGCTCATGTTCAGCTTCCTGTCATCTGCAGAGCTGACCAAATGGAGGTCCACAGAATAGAAAAAAGTTTTGAATATAATTTCTAAACTAAGCACTGGATACCCCTGGGTCTGCTTAAAACATATGAGTCAAACAAAATGATCAGAAAACTTAATTAGAGGGGATTTAATCACATCTCACAAACATGGCCAGGTTTGCTTGAGCTTGACAAGATGCAGCTGAGCCAAAGCCTCCTGGCCCCATAAAAACTTGTAAGAAAGATGAGGGCAGTCATTTCAGTGGGGCTTGGTGCAACAGGGCAAGGAGGAATGGTTGAAATTAGAAGATGAGAGAGGAAGTTGAGATATGAAGAAGAAAAAATTAATGCTGAGGGTGGTGAAACACTGGCACAGGTTGCCCAGAGAGCGGGTGGATGGAAACATTCAGGTTGATGGGGCTCTGAGCAAACTGGTTGAAGATGTCCCTACTCATTGCAGAAGAGCTGAAGTAAATGACATTTAAAGGTCCCTTCCAATGCAAACTATTCCATGATTTTAAAGAGAAAACCACATCCAGTAATTCTCAGGGGAAAACAGGCAGAAACAAAACTCTGCCTGTCCCTGCCTCCAGCTCAGACCATCTTTTTCTTCATTTTCTTCCTCTTATCACCTCCTTCAGAGCATTACATCAGTAATTTTCCTTCACTGGAGATAATTTCTGCTATTGACTTCTCTCAAACAATTGTTGGATGAACTCACTGTCAGCAAACACCTCCTGATGTTTGGCTTGGCTGTACCTTCATGATCCCTCACAAGCACTCACTCACACCCTCTCTTTACACTTCTTCTTTTTTTTTTTTCTTTTTCTTTTTTTCTTTTATCTTTTTTTTTTTTGTCCTGCTTTTTGGGAAATGAAGCAGAAAAGCAGAAAAATAATGAGCATGTAAGAAACAGAGCTTGGTGAACAAACAGCTCAGAGGAAGAGCAGTGAAAAATCTTACATGGCAGAGAAAGTCTCCTGAGATAAATGCAGAGATTTGGGGCAGCCAGGCAGTAATTGCAGTGTTTGCAGAAGTCACTGTGGATGCACTATTTACAGCAAACACCTTCAGTCAACACAGCCCATTCTCTGCTCCTGAGGCTGGGGATTTGCTTTGGTTTGGTTCTCTCTCCATTTCATCAGACTTTCCAAGTCATTTGTCTGATGATCTGGCCTCTCACTTGTGGTTTTTATAGGCTCACTGACTGATATCTGATGTTCTAAAATTGAGACAAGTGAGGTAATGTGGATTAAGACACAGGAGTGCTGGAGTTCTTTTGTTGGCCAAGCTTTGCTCTGGGAGGCAGATTTCTAGAAGCATTATTTATCTCCTGAGGGCTGTGAAATGGGAGGGTTTGGGAGGAAGATGAAAAAAAAAACCAACCCAAACTGAAACCATTCCTGAGCCTGGCTCTCTGATTTTTTTTCTATTTATATATACGAGTGCATCACCTTTTCCACATCCATCCCTGCTTAATACCCACCAAATCTCCTCCTGTTTGACCAATATTTGATGTGCAGGGTGTAAATGCTGTGTGGGTACCACTTAGGAAACAGCCCTCTGGATTAAACCACGCAGAGGTCTTCATGATGCAGGAGGAAGACGTGAAAGTTTCACCCTCTGTTCATATTTTGGGTTCATATTTTGTTCAGATTTTGGGTTGCAGAAGCAAGCTTAGGCAGAAAAGAGGCAGTGAAATATTGCTGTGAAATAAAAGCACACTTGTGTAGAGAAACAAGATAAACCAGGTGCCTTGAGTTGCCAAAGAGTGGGTGTGAGTCCACCTGTGCCTGGTTAGGGCAGGGCCCCTATTACCAGGGGGCCAATAAAGGTGGGACACACACCCACAGAGAGAAGTTCACTCTGGTGTGATGCAATGGAGAGGCCAGCAGCTCGTTGAGCCTCAGGAGCAAGAAAGGCTCCTCCTGCTCCATTTGGTGGAGAATGTGGGCAACATACAGACGTCTAAAGAAGCAGCAGTGTGAGGAGCTGGCAACAGGAACATTCTCCCTGATCTGAAAAAGTGCCTGGGCTAACACTCTCCCTGAAAGGTATGACCAGCAAGCTCTTTAGAGTGGAAACCCCTGAGCAGAGGGAAGCCAAGATAAGGATTCTCTCTTTGGAAACCCCTGAGCAGAGGGAAGGAAGCCAGGAGGATGGAATCCCATGAGGAAGGGTTAAAAGCTGTGTATGGAATCCCATGAGGAAGGGTTAAATCCCGGAATCCCATGAGGAACCAGAAACCCATGAAGAACCAGCAAGCTCTTTGGAAACCCCTGAGCAGAGGGAAGCCAAGATAAGGATTCTCTCTGTCCTGGTTTGGGCCAGGATAAAGGTGATTTTCTGTCTTGTACTTTTGCTTTTAGCTCAGTCTCTTGTAAGTAGTTGCACTTGCTGAAATTAACAGCAAGTTTCTCAGACAGTGTGTGCTTCTAGGATTGATAACACTTGATGTTTATAGTTACTGCTAGAGACTGGTGTGCAGAGCCAAGGACACTGCTCAGCTCTGAGGAAAACATTTTACCGTCCAGGAGGATACAGAGGTCCCACCTGAGCCCTCCTTTGGGGAGGAACAGACAAGAGAGATGCCAGAATTGACCAAACAGAGGATTCCATCCCATATACGTCACACTCAGTATAAATTTGAGGCATCACGAGGGCTGAGCCAGATCTTTTCCGGATTTCTAGATTTCCAGACTTCTGGATTTCCTGATTTCCCTTCCTTCACCCGGCATCCTGGAAGGATCCCGTCTGTTCGTCTGCCTGTGCTCCTGATCCATCCCAGCCTGAATCTGTGTGTTCCTGCCTCCGGTTCCCGACTGCTGCCGACTCCAGGAGTCCAGCCTGGACTTTCCCAGGGCTGCCCTGCAGCCTCGGTGGTGGTGTGAGAGTTATTGGGGGAAAGGGGGAGGAATGTGGTTTCCATTTTCCTGTATATTTGTTTATATTTAGTAATTTTTCCTATTTATCATTCCTGTTCATTAAAGCTGTGTAGTTTAGTTTCCAACCCATAAGTCTCTCCCTTATTCTCTCTCTTTCTTTATCAAGGAGAGGGGGACTAATAGCGTCTGTTATTCGGTTTAATTGCCGGGCCAGTGTTAAACCATGACACTCTTTGGAAACCCCTGAGCAGAGGGAAACCAAGAGAAGAGCAGATACAGGAGGGAGAAGAACAACTCAAGTCGGAAAGGCAGAGACTTTGTGAAAAGTGCCTGGGCTGACATTGAATGGTTTGCCTAGGCTGCAGCAGTGTGAGAAGCTAGGGTTAAATCCCGTAAGCTATAAGTGTATGTTTGTGTCAGTCAAAAAAAAAAATTGTGTAAAATCCTGTAATCAGTGTTGTAAAAATCCTGTAAGCTAGGGCAAACGGGGAAAGCTTTGCTGTAAGGAAAAAAAAAAAAAAAAAAAAGGGGGAAATGTAGAGAGGCAAGACAACCAGGTGCCTCGAGTTGCCAAAGAGTGGGTGTGAGTCCACCTGTGCCTGGTTAGGACAGGCCCCCTATTACCAGGGGGCCAATAAAGGTGGGACACACACCCACAGAGAGAAGCTCAGCTCACTCTGGTGTGAGGCAATGGAGAGGCCAGCAGCTCGTCGAGCCTCAGGAGCAAGAAGGGCTCCTCCCGCTACACACTTGCAGGAAACCAAGTGCCTGCTATAGCTGCTGTACTTTTTTTTCTCCCCAGAAAACTATTTGTGAGTGATCATGTCATCATTCAGGGGCTGCCTCTTGTGTGTTCTTTGGCATTTCTTTTTTTAAGATGAGTCAATCCATAATTTTGATGCCAAGCTGCTCCTTTTCCCCATCAGCCAAGGTGTTAACTGGGTAGCAGATCACTCACCTTCTCCTGAGGCACCATTTCCAGTGTACATCTGGGGTTCCATCATCACTGGGTGCTTCATCTCCTGACTCCAGCCCCAAATAATCCTAAAATTAGAAGAGTGCCTGCAAGTTTTTTAAAGTAAAAAAGGTGGAGTTGCTTTTCTTTTATGCTTTTAAGGATTTGTGGTATTGCTCTTCTCTCCCACTGTGAGCTACAGAAATTACCTTTGTTTTAGAAAGCAAGCTGGGATTTCCCCAGGTTCCCCATTATTCCAGAATTGGGAACATTAAAACCTCAGATATTTCACAGGTCATGGTAAAACTGATGATGATGATCACAGTGCTCAAAAGAAGCTGTGAGATTTTTTTCTTCTCTCTAGATATTGGATGAATCACAGAATGGTTTGGGTTGGAAGGGACCTTAAAAATCATCTTGTTCCAAATCCCCTGTGTGGGCAGGGACACCTCCCACCAGCCCAGGTTGCTCCAAGCCTCATCTAACCTGGCCTGGAACACTTCCAGGGATGGGGCAGCCACAGCTTCTCTGGGCAACCTGTTCCCTCACCCTCAAATTAAAGAATTTCTTCCTCATGTCCAACCTCAATCTCCCCTCTCCAAGTTTTAACCCATTTCCCTTCTCCTCTCCCTACCCCCCCATGTCCAAAGCCCTCCCCCAGCTTTCTTGTAGCCCCTTCAGATATTGGAAGGTTGCTCTGAGCTCACCTGGGAGCCTTTCAGATCACCTCTCCTGGAACTGGAGAGGAAAACCCAAATGCCTCTGTGATGGGATGGATTTCTCTGATATGGACCAGCTAAGGGGAGGGCTTAGCTGGGAAGGGATGCTGGTGGAAGGCAAGCAGTCTGTTCACCTCCCAGCCCCATAAACTCTGCCTGGGGATGTGTGTCCATCACTCTGTGCCCCCTCATGGGGACCTATAGGGACACTTCTTACAGAGAAGCACCCCATGGACACTCAGAAGCTGCTGTTTTCTCTGTCTCCTCACTGAAGGTTTGTAGGTCCTTGCAAATGGATGTGTATCTGGACTTGCAGGTGCACCTGGGGCAGGTTTAACCAAGCCAAGCAGGCTATGACAGCACAGGTGGGTTGGTGGCACAGCCTTTTGGTGCCATGGAGAACTCACCCCAAGTCCCTGCTGGGATTTTGTTACAGCATCACTCTGCTCCCAGGAAGCTGGGATGGAAGGTCCAGACTCCACCTGCATGTGTGCTGCTCCATCCTCTCCCTGCCACAAAGCCACAAGCTGAGGATGCACTGAATGCCCCACCAAGCTCTCCATGCTGCCTGCCTCCTGATGTGCTGCTCTTTGCCAGGAGGAGGAGGTGACATTTCACAGACAAATTTATTTCATAGCAATATTTTGCTTGCAAAAAAGACCCTGAAGATCATTGAGCCCCAGCTGTTAACCCAACCCTGCCAAGTGGGTGGACTTGGCTGATGGGACATGACAGAACCATGCCCTGCAGTGCCAGCTCTGCAAGGCTTTGGAATGCCTCTGAGCGTGGTGACTCAACCACTTCCCCAAACTTTGCCAGGGCTTGACAACCCTTTCAGTGAAGGAATTACTCCTAACAGCCAAGCTAAGCCTCCCCTGGCACAGCTTAAGGCCATTTCTTCTTCTTCTATCACTTCTTTCTTGGGAGAAGAGCCCAACCCTCTCCGGCTCCAACCTCCTCTCAGGGACTTGTAGAGAGTGAGGTCTTCCCTGAGCCTCCTTTTCTCCAGGATCAACACCCCCAGCTCCCTCAGCTGCTCCTGATTTGTGCTCCAGACCCTTCCCCAGCTACATTCCCTTCTCTGGACACTCTCCAGCCCCTCAATGTCCTTCTGCTCCTGAGAGGCTGTCCTGGTTTGGGCCAGGATAAAGGTGATTTTCTGTCTTGTACTTTTGCTTTTAGCTAAGTCTCTTGTAAGTAGTTGCACTTGCTGAAATTAACAGCAAGTTTCTCAGACAGCGTGTCTGAGATAGGACTGATAACACTCGATGTTTATGGTTACTGCTAGAGACTGGTGTGCAGAGCCAAGGACACTGCTCAGCTCTGAGGAAAACATTTTACCGTCCAGGAGGATACAGAGGTCCCACCTGAGCCCTCCTTTGGGGAGGAACAGACAAGAGAGATGCCAGAATTGACCAAACAGAGGATTCCATCCCATACACCTCATATTCAGGATAAGTTTGAGAGATCACGAGGGCCAAGCCAGATTTCCTGCTTCCAGCTTCCAGCTGCTCTTTCTGCTTCCCTTCCTTCACCCAGCATCCTGGGAGGATTCCATCCCTTCCTCTGCCTGTGCTCCTGATCCATCCCAGCCTGAATCTGTGTGTTCCTGCCTCCAGCTCCCAACTGCTGCCGACTCCAGGATTCCAGCCTGGACTTTCCCAGGGCTGCCCTGCAGCCTCGGGGGAGATTTGAACATTATTGGGGTGAAAAGGGGAGGAACCTGGGATCAATTTTCCTGTATATTTGTATAGATTTAGTATTTTTTCCTATTTATCATTCCTGTTTCATTAAAGCTATGTAGTTTAGTTTCCAACCCATCAGTCTCTCTCCCTTATTCTCTCTCCTTTCTTTATCAGGGAGGAGAGGGGGATTAATAGGCAGCATCTGTCACTCAGTTTAATTGCCAGGCCAGTGTTAAACCCTGACAGAGGCCCAGTACTGACCCCAGGATTTGAAATGCAGCCTCAGCAGTGCCCAGCACAAGGGGACAATCCCTGCTGCCCACATCACTGCTGCTGTTTGGAAGCTTTGCATCCCTCAGGACTGAACCCAGACACACGAGGCAGAGGTGGGGTATTCAGTGCCACCTCTGAGTCCCTCTCTTTGGACCAGAAAATACCAGTGTAGGTGCCACCATCTCTCCTCCTGTGATAAACATGTCCTCCAGGACTCATGAGAGAGTGGCACAAGAAGGCTCTGATGTCCCTTGCTGTTGTTTTCAGATTTAAATTCCCCCTGGTAATTGTAGTGAGGGGAAAAGGAGGAATGATATAAAACTTGAAGAGGGGAGATTGAGGTTGGACACGAGGAGGAAATTCTTTCCTGTGAGGGTGATGAGACCCTGGAACAGGTTGCCCAAGGAAGTTGTGGCTGCTCCATCCCTGGAAGTGTTCCAGCCCAGGTTGGATGGGGCTTGGAGCAACCTGGGCTGGTGGGAGGTGTCCCTGCCCATGGCAGGGTTTGGAACAAGATGAGCTTTAAGGTCCCTTCCAACCCAAACCATTCTACAATTCTATGATTCTATAACTGGCCACTTCTGTTATGTTTGGTTTTGTTTCTCTTTTCTTTTGTGTGTGTTTTGTTTTGTTTTTTTTAAATTTATTTTGGTTTTGTTTTTAACTTGCAGTTCTTCACCCCTGTGCATTCAGCAGGGTCATGCTACAAGCAGGGTGTATTTATGTGATGATTTGATTTTTTTTCCCCCCTAAAAGGCTAATCCTAGAGATCCTCAGGGGAAAAAGGTTCTTTGAACACTTTCAAACCATGTATTTTTAAAGCTGTGCATTTACCTGCAGCTCATTAGGCAAAAATAACCTCCAGTTTGAATCTTCTCAGAGACTGGGAGGAATGAAACCACCTTGAAAGTAGGTTAGGAAGGGTTCTTAAAAACTGGGAAGAAGAAAAAAATACCCTGAAAATAGGTTGGGAAGGGTTAACAAAGGAAAGGAAGGCTGTGAAACTGAAGTATTCTTTCTGGCAAAAGCTCTCATCAGGCCCGGAGTCTCTTTATCTTCGATCTGACAGTGCCCCAGGGGACAGCAGCAACCAAGGTCATTGCCTGTCTCTTTGAAGTAATGCAATTCCACATCCTGGCACAGAAGGAAAAGCTGGACCTCCAGCACAGCCAAATGGATCCAGTGACCCAAGTCAGGCAAAAAAAAAAAAAAACCAACAAAAAAAACAACCCAAAAAAAGAGTGGAGAAAGGCAGAAGAATCAGCAGCCAGATCCTTGGATCCTGAGAGCTCATGAGGGAATTACCCAGTCTGACCCCACTTGTGACTGGGCTTTTCCCCAGTTATTTTTCCACTGAGTCTGATAAATTGGCACTTCCAGGGGAACTGAAGTCAGGAATCTATGGATGGTGGGTAAATTCGAGGTCCTAGAGCAGGTCCAAAGGAGGCAACCAGGCTGGTGAAGGGACTGGAGCACAGATCCTATGAGGAGAGGCTGAGGGAGCTGGGGGTGTTCAGGCTGGAGAAGAGGAGGCTCAGGGGAGACCTCAAGATGTAAACACTTTGAAAATACAAAATATGTCTCTCGAATCAGTATTTTTTCTGCTCTTTTTAAAATACATCAAACATTCTCAATTAACAGATTTTTTCCCCAAACTTAACTAGCTTCTGTTTTGTATCATGCTTGACAGGCACCTAAAGATAAGACTGCTTATCAGGTCGCCTCCTGGTACACGGACCAGACAAAGATAATAAATTTAGCAAGGTAACAAGGACTGAAAAATAAATAAAAGAGAAGTTCTTGGGATGGCAAAATCTGTGTTATCTTTAGCAAGTCTGTGTGCCAGTGATTTATGAAAAGACAGAACCCCTTCTGCTGGGTAAAACTCCAAGAGAAAAAGGAGAAGCGGCGGCTCCTCTTCCCCCCCCTTCTATCTCACTGCTTCGCCTACGGGACAACAAGAGCGGAGGAAAGGAAAAGCGGAGAACATCAACCAAGCAGCAGCGGCGCGGTAATCCGACCCCTGCACCCCCCCAACTCCAGCCAGAGACCAGGATCGGGGACGGGACGGTGATAAAATCTTAATTGCTCTTTCCTTTCCTTTCCTTTCCTTTCCTTTCCTTTCCTTTCCTTTCCTTTCCTTTCCTTTCCTTTCCTTTCCTTTTCCTTTTCTTCCTTTCCTTTTCCTTTCCTTTTCCTTTCCTTTCCTTTCCTTTTCTTTCTTTCCTTTCCTTTCCTTTCCTTTCCTTTCCTTTCCTTTCCTTCCTTTCCTTTCCTTTCTTTCCTTTCCTTTCCTTTCCTTTCCTTCCCTTTCCTTTCCTTTCCTTTCCTTTCCTTCCTTCCTTCCTTTCCTTTCCTTTCCCTTCCCTTTCCTTTCCTTTCCTTTCCTTTCCCTTCCCTCCTTCCCTTCCCTTCCCTTCCCTTCCCTTCCCTTCCTTCCCTTCCCTTCCCTTCCCTTCCCTTTCCCTTCCCTTCCCTTCCCTTCCCTTCCCTTCCCTTCCCTTCCCTTCCCTTCCCTTCCCTTCCCTTCCCTTCCCTTCCTTCCCTCCTTCCCCTTCCCTTCCCTTCCCTTCCCTTCCCCCTTCCCTTCCCTTCCCTTCCCCCTTCCCTTCCCTTCCTTCCCCCTTCCCTTCCCTTCCCTTCCCCCTTCCCTTCCCCCTTCCCTTTCCCCTTTCCTTTCCTCTTTCCTTTCCTCTTTCCTTTCCTTAACGACTTTTCTCTCCAAAGTTATGAATCGTGTTTACCCTTTATTAACAGTGATATTTTGTTTCCCCTTTCCTAAAATAAATCCTTGTAACTTGCTTAAGTTTCAAAATGCGTTAGTGTGCCATTTCCATGCGTTTTTTCTGAGTAGTGGCTGCATTTTCCTCATAATCAAAATATTAAAATAATAACTCGGATCACGACACCTCATCACTCTCTACAACTCCCTGAAAGGAGGTTGGAGCCATGGGGGGGTTGGGCTCTTTTCCCAGGCAACTCTCAGCAAGACAAGAGGGCACAAAGGGTCTCAAGTTGTGCCAGGGGAGGTTTAGGTTGGATATTAGAAAGAATTTCTTTCTGGAGAGGGTGATCAGCCATTGGAATGGGCTGCCCAGGGAAGTAGTGGATTCTCTGTGTCTGGAGATATTTCAAAAGAGCCTGGATGTGGCACTCAGTGCCATGGGCTGGGAACTGCAGCAGTAGTGGATCAAGGGTTGGACTGATGATCTCTGAGGTCCCTTCCAACCCAGCCAGTTCTATGATTCTATGATTCTATGAATTAAAGCCAAATTCTGCAAAGAACTGAGCACTCACTGACCCAAAGGACCATCTGGACACATCCAAAGCAGCAGGGAGAGGAGGGCACTGCCATGAACTCTTGTCCCTGGGTGTCAGGGATAATGTTGGCAATACTCTGGGCAGAGTGTTGGCTTCTGGTGTCTGCCCCAGAGATGGTCTGAGGAGGCCATGGGCCAGCAGCAAGCCCTGGCCAGTAGCAGGAAGAAGCCTGGGAAGGGTCCTGTGTCCTGGGAAGGGAGAGGAGCTCAGCCCTGGCAGCATCAGCCCTGCCATGCTGTGAGATCTTAGGTCAGAGGATGAGCCCTGACCTTTTGTATTGACAGGTAGAGATGTAGTCAATGACCTTATCTGTGGGCTAAAAAAGTGCCCAAGCTTTTAAATTACCTCCTGTCCATGCTTTTTAGATGCCACAGCATTGACTGAGGAGAAGGAGCAATGATGGCTCTCTGGAGGAAGGATTCTCATAACATTTATCCAGAGATGAGGGGCCTATGGGTTCCCAAGATAGATCAAAGCTCTCCAATGTTGTCTTTTAAATTCTGAAGATGCTGTCACTTACAACCAGGAGCTGGAGATGGTGCAGAGAAGGGTAAATGGGTTATTTGGGGTCTGGGGAACAGATCTGACATGAGGAGAGGCTGAAGGAGCTGGGGATGTTCAGTCTGGAGAAGAGGAGGCTGAGGGGAGACCTTATTGCCCTCTACAGCTCCCTGAAAAGAGGCTGGAGTGATGCTGGTGTTGGCCTCTTCTCCCCAGGGACTGTGATAGGACAAGAGGAAATGGGTTCAGGTTGTAGGGGAGGCTCAGATCGGATATTAGGAAAAAATTCTTGCCTGAAAGAGTGGGGAAGCATTGGAACAGGTTGCCCAGAGAGGTGGTGGAGTCTCCATCCTTGGAGGAATTAGAAAAAATCAGGTGGATGTGGCTCTTTGGGAGATGATTGAGTGGTTAAGGTGGTGAAGGGCTGATGGTTGGAGTTGATCTTAAAGGTCCTTTCCAACCATGATGATTCTAGGATTCAAATATCCATGGGAGAAGAACCCAACCCACAAGACCATTCCCCTCCAGATCACTGCAGCACCTGAATATTCAACTTTATCCTGCCCTATCCTGCACTCCCACGACCATGCCTCTGTCCCAGGCTCAGGATTCCCTCCCCAGTGGCTGAAAAACTCTTTGATGGGGACAAAAACCACACTGCCACCTGACTGTCCATGTGGCTGTCCCAGTTGGGTTGATTCCAGCAAAGGAAGAGTCTCTTGGGAGCATATAGAGAGTGTTGGATCCTCAAGTGGTGTCTCTGCCACACCTCGAGGTGAAGCTGCCATGTGAAAGGATGATTTCTCCACCCTGGGCATTTCACAACATTTGCCTCTCCAAAGCTGGAGGTTTAGAACACACAGAGAGGGACAAAAAAGTGGTGGGGAGGGAGGTGGCTGTCCCAGCATTGAGTGCACCAACAGGTTCTGCCACCTCTTCCCTGCCCCTCCTGGGATTTGAGCTGCTGGTGCTCAGGGTCAGCCCTGATGTGGGGCAGCTGCAGCCTTGGATCAGGTTGCTGATGGGAAAAAAGGTTGGAAAACTTCCAGCAACTTCAGAAAAACAAGCTGTGAGATGTCCTGTCTGGTGTCTTTTGCCCATCAATCCTCCAATCCTGGGCTTGAGAGCTGCATTTCAACACAAAGCCCTTGTCCTCAGTCCTCACCTGAGCTGGGGTGCAGGGATGCCCTGCCCTTTTTTCAGCTTCCTGGCAGAGGGAAGGAGGAAGAAAGAGGCCAGAGAAATATAGCAAAACATTCCTACTCTTCTCATTTAAATTGGAATTAAGATGGTGGGATTCTTTGTCGATTTAAATGCATAACTGATTATTAATTAATTCCCTTTACAGAGGCATCATGTCCTTTAACCCCTCCCTGACATGGACCACAAATGGAGGATGAAACCAGGTTTGCTGGGGCTCCACTTAGCAGAAAGCACAGCTGGCTTCTTGCTTCTGCTCTTCAGGCATTTAAAAGTCAAAGCAGGAGGGCTCCCTGCTGGTAAAAATATTCCAGAGTTGCTGCTTGGCTCCAGGGTGAGGGACATGTGAAACCTCCTCAAAGCCTTCACTGACATCAACTTAAAAACCTTCTCCCCACCTCCTGCAGGGCACCTTTGGTTGCACCCCTGTGCCTGGGGTGTTCTGCTCTGAACTGGAGCAGGGATTGATGGAGCTTTTCCAGAGGAGGAGTAGGAGCATCACCTTTTTTTTCTCTGATCTTTCTCATGGCTCTCCTCACCACCCCCATCCCATCAGGGCAGACTTCAAGGGTTGTGGCACTTGTACAGGCAGCAAGGTGCTGGGAGCAGCCTCCAGGATTAAGTTTCCTGCTCTGTCCTTGGAGAAGCAGCTAGGGAATGGAAGAAGAGGGAGCAGAGAGCACCCAGCCTTCCTCAGGGAGCAGGTGGTGGCAGGGAGAGACTCCACCAAGTTTGTGCCTTCATGTTACAGAATAATTGGGGTTGGAAGGGACCCCCAAAGTCACCCAGTCCAAGCCCTGTAGTATCAGGGACACCCTCACCCAGATCAGGGTGCTCAGGGCCTCCTCAAGCCTCACCTTGAACTTCTGCACTTTGGCCACAACAACCCCATGGGGAGCTCCAGGCTGGGCACAGAGTGGTTGGAGAGCAGCCAGACAGAGAGGGACCTGGGAGTCTGCATTGCCAGGAAGCTGAACAGGAGCCAGCAGTGTGCCCAGGTGGCCAAGAAGGCCAAAAAGGGTATCCTGGGCTGGATCAGGAACAGCGTGGCCAGCAGGTCTAGGGAAGGGATTCTGCCCCTGTGCTCAGCTCTGGTGAGGCCACAGCTTGAGTCCTGTGTCCAGTTCTGGGCCCCTCAGCTCAGGAAGGAGATTGAGGTGCTGGAGCAGGTCCAAAGGAGGCAACCGGGCTGGTGAAGGGACTCGAGCACAGACCCTGTGAGGAGAGGTTGAGGGAGCTGGGGGTGTTCAGGCTGGAGAAGAGGAGGCTCAGGGGAGACCTCATCACTCTCTCCAACTCCCTGAAAGGAGGTTGGAGCCAGGGGGGGGTTGGGCTCTTTTCCCAGGCAACTCTCAGCAAGACAAGAGGGCAGGGTCTCAAGTTGTGCCAGGGGAGGTTTAGGTTGGAGATTAGAAAGAATTTCTTTCTGGAGAGGGTGATCAGGCATTGGAATGGGCTGCCCAGGGAAGTAGTGGATTCTCCGTGTCTGGAGATATTTCAAAAGAGCCTGGATGTGGCACTCAGTGCCATGGGCTGGGAACTGCAGCAGTAGTGGATCAAGGGTTGGACTTGATGATCTGTTTTGGGAAGCAATGAAACGAGCATTATAGATCAGAGACTGGATTAATGATGTGTTTATACTTGTCTTGCCCAGGTAAGCTGGTGATGTAAAATGTCTGATGCTGTCTCCCACGACAGCCTCCCACCCTGCTGACACCATGGGAGAGGAATGTGGCAGCTCCAGAAGAAACCTGAGTTCCACACCAGGGTCTTGACCTCCTTGACTTGACAGCAATAACCAGGGGAGCATCACGATCCATTCTCTTGGCTCAGACATCAGATCTCCATCCAGAAAATGCCTCATCTCTTCAAACATATTCCCACTGAGGCTCTGACTTACTGCCCATGCCTAAAATTGAGCACACGGAGCAGTTTTTAATCTTAAATCTACTTTCCCACTTTTCAAAGGGTTTGGATTCCCTGCTTGAAGACCCAAGATACACAACAGAGGTTCAGATGTTCACAAGCACACAAGTTGGATCCCATAAATAAGTGGCTGTAAAGGCATAAAAACTGCAGATCCCTTTCAGATTAGCTCAGACCTCTCTTTTAAAGCGGTGCTGCTGTGTGCTATCAGTTGGAAAATTCACAATTTTTTACCTTGGAGCCAGGATTGTGACCTTCTAAAAACAGCATTTATGTCCAGGAAGTCTTGGTGGAGATATTTGAGCTGTAATAAGCTATGAGATCTATTTTAGTTTTAACATCACTGTCAAACGCCAGCTTGTTCATTCAGAAAGCTCTGAAGGGCTTTGCATACCAGTGTGTGTTCCTTGATTTTCATTTAAAACTCAATAAAAGATTCAGCATTTGCCATGTTCTCTTCTCTCCCAGTCATGGCAAGGATCATGAAATCACAAGAAAATCCCCAAAGCAATAGAGCAGTCCTGTGTCTCCTGGCTGGGATGATTATTCAAAGAGGTCAGTGAAAAAATCATGTTTTTCTGAATGCTGGGGAGAAAGGAGTGAGTGAGCACCCTGCTGTAGAGAAACAAAATAAACCAGGTGCCTCGAGTTGCCAAAGAGTGGGTGTGAGTCCACCTGTGCCTGGTTAGGGCAGGGCCCCTATTACCAGGGGGCCAATAAAGGTGGGACACACACCCACAGAGAGAAGCTCACTCTGGTGTGATGCAATGGAGAGGTCAGCAGCTCGTTGAGCCTCAGGAGCAAGAAAGGCTCCTCCTGCTCCATTTGGTGGAGAATGCTGGCAACATACAGACATCTAAAGAAGCAGCAGTGTGAGGAGCTGGCAACAGGAACATTCTCCCTGATTTGAAGAAGTGCCTGGGCTAACACTCTCCCTGAAAGGTATGACCAGCAAGCTCTTTAGATTGGAAACCCCTGAGCAGAGGGAAGCCAAGATAAGGATTCTCTCTTTGGAAACCCCTGCGCAGAGGGAAGGAAGCCAGGAGGATGGAATCCCATGAGGAAGGGTTAAAACCTGTGTATGGAATCCCATGAGGAAGGGTTAAATCCTGGAATCCCATGAGGAACCAGAAACCCATGAGGAACCAGCAAGTTCTTTGGAAACCCCTGAGCAGAGGGAAGCCAAGATAAGGATTCTCTCTTTGGAAACCCCTGCGCAGAGGGAAGGAAGCCAAGAGGATGGAATCCCATGAGGAAGGGTTAAAACCTGTGTATGGAATCCCATGAGGAAGGGTTAAATCCCATAATCCCATGAGGAACCAGAAACCCATGAGGAACCAGCAAGTTCTTTGGAAACCCCTGAGCAGACGGAAGCCAAGATAAGGATTCTCTCTTTGGAAACCCCTGCGCAGAGGGAAGGAAGCCAGGAGGATGGAATCCCATGAGGAAGGGTTAAATCCTGTAATCCCATGAGGAACCAGCAAGCTCTTTGGAAACCCCTGAGCAGAGGGAAGCCAAGAGAAGAGCAGATACAGGAGGGAGAAGAACAACTCAAGTTGGAAAGGCAGGGACTTTATGTTTGTGTCAGTCGAGAAAAAAAAAAAAAAGTAAATCCTGTAACCAGTGTTGTGTCAGTCTTAAACTAGGGTTAAATCCTGTAAGCTATAAGTGTATGTTTGTAAAAAACAAAATGGGGGGGGGAAATGTAGAGAAACAAGATAAACCAGGTGCCTCGAGTTGCCAAAGAGTGTGTGTGAGTCCACCTGTGCCTGGTTAGGGCAGGCCCCCTATTACCAGGGGGCCAATAAAGGTGGGACACACACCCACAGAGAGAAGCTCACTCTGGTGTGAGGCAATGAAGAGGCCAGCAGCTCGTCGAGCCTCAGGAGCAAGAAAGGCTCCTCCTGCTACACCCTGCCTCTTTCTAACCACAGCAATAAGAAGTAAATTTGCCTGTAATGGAAGAGATAAAAGTGTAAAAACTCATTGAGTGAACTAACTGCAGGTTCTTTCCACAGCAAGGCACTGCTCATCTTGCTTGGCACTGCCACAGCTTCCTGGGGATTTAGGGACTACTTTATAATTTTGTACAACCCACTTGGCAGGGCTGCCAGACCATGAATGTGCCCTGGCTCATGTATGGTAACCCCACTCCACATCCTCTTGCAGAAAGAAACCTTAAAATATATTTATTTTCCCTGCTTTGTCAGCTCTTACCAATGTGACCATCTCCCATCACCTTGATTTCAAGAGTGAGAAACTGACCTGGCTACAAAGCCAATGAGAAACCACTCTGATTTCAGTCTCTGTTTGGTTGTTTTTAGGGTGGTTTTTAATTTTTTTATTACTTTTAAGATATATTTTTAAAGCTACTTCATACAAAAAAATTGAGAAAAATTTGGAAAAAATGGAATAATCCACGTAGCAGTCAGTAGGTTTTTGGCTGGTTTGTTTTCTATCCCCACCTCTCAGCTGGCAGGTAAAACAGCTCTTCAAGAGCTGAGCATTGGCAATCCAGTGGTTAACACAGCTTGTCCACACACTCAGGTATTTAGTGGTTGATGATTATTATTTTTTTCCTTTGGGCTCTGTGCTTCACTCCACAGGTTTGTCTTCAACCTGGGGATGTGCTGCTTGAAAATGGAACCAAAGATGGGTTCAAATTCCCTGGCAAAGCTTCTCATTCCAGACTCTGCTCAGCTGCTCTGGTTCAAACCTGTCTGCACGTAGCTTCCTTTTCCTTGGAAGTTCAGCATCATTGCTTTGGGCTTCATTGTTCTCCTGTCTTTCAGATGGAGTTGTGGCAAAAGAAAAAGCTGCTTTTTGTTCCTTTTCTCTCCAGCCCCAATGTGGAGATCACTGCTGGGGAAGATGTAGATGGAAATATCTTTTTTTCCTTAGAACTATTTGGACTCAGCCTTCAGAATTCTTGTCCGTGATCCACTGCCTACTTGTCATGGTTTGGGCCAGGATAAAGGGGATTTTCTGTCTGGTGCTTTTGCTTTCAGCTCAGTCTCTTGTCAGGAGCTGCACTTGCTGAAATGAACAACAAGGTTCTCAGTCAGTGGCTGCTCTGGGACTGAGAACTCTGGGTGTTTAGAGTTCCAGCTGGGAATGGGCTGCAGAACCAGGGACACTGCTCAGCTCTGAGGAACGTTTTGCCCACGCTTCCATTCTATGAAATTTCTCCCTGGAAAGGTGCCAGGGTTTAACACTGGCCCAGCAATTAAACCCAATAACAGATGCTGCCTATTAATCTCCTCCCTGATAAAGAAAGGAGAGAGAATAAGGGAGAGAGACTGAGGGGTTGGAAACTAAACTACACAGCTTTAATGAAACAGGAATGAGAAATAGGAAAAATGACAAAATCTATACAAATATACAGGAAAATTGATCCCAGGTTCCTCCCCTTTTCACCCCAATAATGTTCAAATCTCCACCAAAGCTGCAGGGCAGCCCTGGGAAAGTCCAGGCTGGAATCCTGGGGTCAGCAGTAGTTGGGAGCTGGAGGCAGGAGGCAGGAACACACAGATTCAGGCTGGGATGGATCAGGAGCACAGGCAGAGGAAGGGATGGAATCCTCCCGGGATGCTGAAGCAAAGAGGGAGAGGGGAAGAAGGGGAAGCAAGAAGGGGTTTGATCCTTGTGATCCCTCAGATTTATCCTGAGTATGAGGTGTATGGGATGGAATACTCTGTTTGGTCAGTTCTGGCATCTATCTTGTCCCTTCCTCCCCACAGGAGGGTTTCAGGTGGGACCTCTTTACTCCTTTTCTCCTTCCAGAGGGCAAAATGTTCCTCAGAGCTGAGCAGTGTCCCTGGTTCTGCAGCCCATTCCCAGCTGGAACTCTAAACACCCAGAGTTCTCAGTCCCAGAGCAGCCACTGACTGAGAACCTTGCTGTTCATTTCAGCAAGTGCAGCTCCTTACAAGAGACTGAGCTGAAAGCAAAAGTACCAGACAGAAAATCCTCTTTATCCTGGCCTAAACCAGGACAAAAGGGTTCTCAGGGCCTGACCCAGGCCAGGGCTGGGGGGGTTTCCAAGCTCTGGAGTGTTGCTGAGGGACAGGAGGTGGCAGTGCCCTTGTCACTGCTGTGTCCCCCCCCCCACTTTGCCTCCATCACCCGAACCCTCAGTCCTCCCGCCCCTCACGACTCTATGGTCGCTCCCCGGCCTCCCCCGTCCCGGCATGCCCCGCGCCGCCGCTCTACCCCCCCGCCTCGGTGGGCGGAAAGGGGAGCGGGGCCGGGAGCGAGTCCGCGGTGAGGGGGAAGGTGAGCGATGGAAGGGGGGTGGGGGGTGCTTCGTGGGGGGTAAAGGGCGGTTCTGCTCTCTGTCTCATCTCCTGTCCCCTTCTGTGTGCCCGGGGGCCGCTGCGTGGGTCTGTGGGGGGTGTGTGTGTGGTGCTTGGGTGGGGTGGGTGGGTGTGAGTTGGGCCCTGAGGGGTTGAGAGGGTGTGATGAGGGGGGGTGTGGGGCCTGCTGGGAGGGGAGGGGGGTTTGGGGTGATTGAGGAGGGGTGTGGGGCCTTCTGGGGGAGAGGGGAGGGTTTGGGGGGCTTGAGGGGTGATGAGGGGGTTGTGGGGCCTGCTGGGGGAGAGGAGGGGGGTTTGGGGGGCTTGAGGGGTGGTGAGGGGGGTATGGGGCTTGCTGGGAGGGGAGGAAGGTTTGGGGTGGTTGAGGGGTGAGGTGGAGGGTGTGGGGCTTAATGGGAAAGGAGGGGGTTTGGGGTGGTTGAGGAGGGGTTTGGAGCCTTTTGGGGGAGAGGGGAGGGTTTGGGGTGGTTGAGGGGTGAGGTTTAGGGGTATGGGGCCTGCTGGGGGAGAAGAGGGGGCTTTGGGGGGCTTGAGGGGTGAGGTGGGGGGGTACAGGGCCTGCTGGGAGAGGGGAAGGTTTGGGATGGTTGAGGGGTGATGAGGGGAGTTTAGGGTGGTTAAGGAGGGGTGTGGGGAGTTGATGAGGGGGTTTGGAGGATGGGGTGGGAGTGAGGAGGGGTTAGGTGTGGGTTGGGGAAGGGAAGGGGAGGGGGTGGGGGAGATCCTCTGGTGTTTGGCTGTAGGATTTGAGGGCTCCTTGGAGGGGTGCAGGGGGAGGGAGGACTTGGGACTGTAAGGGAGGGGTTGGGGGTGTCAGCTGGGATAACATGAGGGTTTGGGGCAAAGGTTTAGGGGTGCTTTGGGGTATCTGGGGTGCTTGCTGGGTATATGTTGAGCCTTGTCAGTACAAGGTGAGGGGTTTGGGCTTTCCAGTGTCTGGAAGGGGTGGAGAAGGGGTTTATAGTTGGGGGTTTTGGGACACTTCATGTCAGGGAGAAGAAATAGGTGAAGAGAGGCTGTGAATGTGTGAATGCTGAGTGCAAGGGGATGGGTATGGAAAGGATCCTTGGTTGTGTTGGCTGGGGAAGGAATGGAGCTGAGTTGGTGAACTCCTAGAAGGCTTCAGGGTAGAGGTTGGTGGCGCTGGGGGCATCTTGTCAGGGTTTAACCCTGACCAGGCAATTAAACTGAGTGACAGATGCTGCCTATTAATCCCTCTCTCCTCCCTGATAAAGAAAGGGGAGAGAATAAGGGAGAGAGACTGATGGGTTGGAAACTAAACTACACAGCTTGAATGAAACAGGAATGAGAAATAGGAAAAATGACTAAATCTATACAAATATACAGGAAAATTGATCCCAGGTTCCTCCCCCCTTTTCCCCAATAACTCTCACGTCACCCCCGAGGCTGCAGGGCAGCCCTGGGAAAGTCCAGGCTGGAATCCTGGGGTCAGCAGCAGTTGGGAGCTGGAGGCAGGAACACACAGATTCAGGCTGGGATGGATCAGGAGCACAGGCAGAGGAAGGGATGGAATCCTCCCAGGATGCTGAAGCAAAGAGGGAGAGGGGAAGAAGGGGAAGCAAGAAGGGGTTTGATCCTTGTGATCCCTCAGATTTATGCTGAGTATGAGGTGTATGGGATGGAATACTCTGTTTGGTCAATTCTGGCATCTCTCTTGTCTGTTCCTCCCCAAAGGAGGCTGCAGGTGGGACCTCTTTATTCTTTCCAGAGGGCAAAATGTTCCTCAGAGCTGAGCAGTGTCCCTGGTTCTGCAGCCCATTCCCAGCTGGAACTCTAAACACCCAGAGTTATCAGTCCCAGAGCAGCCACTGCCTGAGAACCTTGCTGTTCATTTCAGCAAGTGCAGCTCCTGACAAGAGACTGAGCTGAAAGCAAAAGCACCAGACAGAAAATCCCCTTTATCCTGGCCCAAACAGGACACATATTCAGGAGCAGATGAGCTGCCTGAGGTTTTTGAGAGGGGGGAACAGCTTCAGAGCTTTCAGTGAGTTCCTACAGTGTGGTTTGGGCAAGGGTTGAGAGAATTGTCCATCGAGGCAGGGAGGCTGATGGGGAAGGTGGATTTTGGGGGTTGGGTTTGGTGTAAGACACTTTATGTGGGGTGTTTTGCAGCAGTCCAGATGGACAGGAAATCTGTGATGCTCAGGATTTTCTACTTGCTTCCCTTTAGGAATAAGGGTGAAGCCTTCAGGGTTGGTGGGAGCTCCTGATATCCAGGAATCCTGTTTTTTTTTTAAAGCTGGGATAGCATTGTGCTTCCAAACTGATTTTATCCACTGCTAAATGATGGAGAGTGGCTCTTGTTGCCCTGTTGCTATCAGCAGCTTGGGCAGGGAGGATGTTGAGGGAGGGCAGCTGGGTACAGTTCCTGCAGTCTCAGGGGATGAGAACTTGCTCAGCATTTCAGATTTGCCTTTTTTTTCCTTTTTAATCTGTGAGAAGAGCGTGACATCCACCTCGTGATGCTGCAGGGAAGTCAGAAGTCTCCCTCCTGGTCAGTTCCTTTCCTTTTCTTGCACCTTGGGGCTGAAACCAACCCTGGTAAAGGGTTTCTTGTGGGGTTGTGCCAGCCTGAATCTCTCTTGTGTTCTGACATCCCTCTCTGGGACTTAACCCCCCCCCTGAGGAAAGATGCATCAGGTGCAGTAGTTCCAATCAAGCTGTCAGGTCTCCAAAAACTTCACAGGCTCCTTCAGGAGCCTCCTGAACATTCCCTGAAGCTTCAGTTACATTCCCTTCCTTCCTTCAGTAGGAAGAGCAGAACCTAACAAAGTAATTGGAGGGAAGTCAGAAGTCTCCCTCCTGGTCAGTTCCTTTCCTTTTCTTGTAGCTTGGGGCTGAAACCAACCCTGGTAAAGGGTTCCTTGTGGGGTTGTGCCAGCCTGAATCTCTCTTGTGTTCTGACATCCCTCTCTGGGACTTAAACCCCCTGAGGAAAGTTGCATCAGGTGCAGTAGTTCCAGTCAAGCTGCCAGGTTTCCCAAAAACTTCACAGGCTCCTTCAGAAGCCTCCTGGACTGTGGAACATTCCCTGAAGCTTCAGTAACATTCCCTTCCTTCCTTCAGTAGGAAGAGCAGAACCTAACACAATAATTGCAGGGAAGTCACAGCTCTCCCTCCTAAACCATGGCTCAGTTCCTTTCCTTTTCTTGTAGCTTGGGGCTGAAACCAACCCTGGTAAAGGGTTCCTTATGGGGTTGTGCCAGCCTGAATCTCTCTCTGGGACTTAACCTTCCCCTGAGGAAAGTTGCATCAGGTGCAGTAGTTCCAATCAAGCTGCCAGGTTTCCCAAAAACTTCCACAGGCTCCTTCAGGAGCCTCCTGGACTGTGGAACATTCCCTGAAGCTTCAGTTACATTCCCCTCCTTCAGTAGGAAGAGCAGAACCTAATAAAATAATTGCAGGGAAGTCAGAAGTCTCCCTCCTGGTCAGTTCCTTTCCTCTTCTTGTTGCTTGGGGCTGAAACCAACCCTGGTAAAGGGTTCCTTGTGGGGTTGTGCCAGCCTGAATCTCTCTTGTGTTCTGACATCCCTCTCTGGGACTTAACCCCCCCCCTGAGGAAAGATGCATCAGGTGCAGTAGTTCCAATCAAGCTGTCAGGTCTCCAAAAACTTCACAGGCTCCTTCAGGAGCCTCCTGAACATTCCCTGAAGCTTCAGTAACATTCCCTTCCTTCCTTCAGTAGGAAGAGCAGAACCTAACAAAGTAATTGCAGGGAAGTCAGAAGTCTCCCTCCTGGTCAGTTCCTTTCCTTTTCTTGTAGCTTGGGGCTGAAACCAACCCTGGTAAAGGGTTTCTTGTGGGGTTGTGCCAGCCTGAATCTCTCTCTGGGACTTAACCTTCCCCTGAGGAAAGTTGCATCAGGTGCAGTAGTTCCAGTCAAGCTGTCAGGTTTCCCAAAAACTTCACAGGCTCCTTCAGGAGCCTCCTGGACTGTGGAACATTCCCTGAAGCTTGCTTCCTTCCTTTCCTTCCTTTCCTTCCTTTCCTTCCTTTCCTTCCTTTCCTTCCTTTCCTTCCTTTCCTTCCTTTCCTTCCTTTCCTTCCTTTCCTTCCTTTCCTTCCTTTCCTTCCTTTCCTTCCTTTCCTTCCTTTCCTTCCTTCCTTCTCTGAAGCTGTCCCTTCTGCCACCTCTAGAGAGAAGGGAACTGAGGAGAGGAATGCTTGAGGGGGCTCCTGGTAAGAAGCCATTCCCTGTTAAGGAGTGAAGCCATGCTAAGCAGGGAGCTTTTGATGGTTGGTTAAAATCATTTCAGAGTATTTTACAAATAATTCCCTCCCTCAGCTGTGTGCTGGTTTGCTTTGGCTTTCAGAGCCTTTGGAGTGGATTTTTTTCTCCGTAGAGAGAGTGAGGTCTGCCTGGAGAAAAGTGGCACTTCTGAGCCCAGGGTAATCCTGGTTGTGGAGGAGTTTTTGTCACAGTGCAGCAAAGGGCTGGAGGTCTCCTTGAGGCTGCCTTAGTAACCCTTGTGTAGCCATGGAGAGAGGTCCTGGAGGGACCTGGAGCTCCTGGAGGGATGGAAAGGATGGAGGAACACTGAGTGAGTTGAGGGAAAGGCAACCAAAGGGTCTGGAGCTCTTTGAGGAGAGGCTGAAGGGCTGGGAATGTTTTAATTTGGAGAAGAGATCTTGCTGTCTCCAGCTCCCTGAGAGGAGGTTGTAGGGAGGTGGTTTTATATTTATATTTATATTTATATTTATATTTATATTTATATTTATATTTATATTATCATTTTTATTTTTATGTATTATAAATTATATTTAACAATATATAATTATATTATTATAATTTTATAATAATATAATTATAGAATAATTCTATTAATAATATATTGTAAATTATATGTATAACCATATTTATCATTATAATATTTATTTATTTTATATATTTATAGTTATAGTTATTGTCTTAAATATATTTATATATTTATATATAAAACATAATTTTCTATTTATATTTGTTTATCTTTATATCATATTAAATATATTTTTATATTTTAACATTTATATTTATACATTATATTTAATATATTTATACTATATATTATATTAAATATATTTTATATTTTTATTATATTAAATATATTTTTATTTTAATTTTATTTATTTTTATTCTTTTTTTATTTTTATTCTTATTTTTATCTTTATTTTTATATATAAAGTGCCTATCACCATATTGATAAACATTCTTTGGAGCCCCTCTGCCAGCAGAGCCCTTGCTCACCTGGCAGGAGGTTGTAGGGAGGTGGGTGCTGGGCTCTTCTCCCCAGGGAACAATGAGAGGACCCCAGGGAATGGGATGAAGTTGCACCAGGAGAGGTTTGGACCAAATCTGAGGAAGTTTCTTTCCTGAGAGAGCAGTCAGGGATTGGGATGGGCTGCCCAGGGAGGTGCTGGAGTCCCCATCCCTGGAGGGATTTAAAACCCATGGAGATGAGGCCCTTCAGGACATGGTCTAGTGAGCATGGTGATACAGACATTGATATTTTAGAATGATAATTAATTTATTTTATTGGGGAGGGGATGCTGATGCCTGGAAGTGGTGATCTTAAAGGTCTTTTCCAGCCATGACAATTCTGTGATTCTCTGAACTGCACTTCAAACAACTTCTAAAATTGGGAATACCTGGGAGAGTCTTGTTTGTTACTGGGAAATATTTGCTCTCTATGTGGCTCTTACACTAAACAGCTTTTATTTAGCTTTTTTTTTTAGTGTTTTTATAGTTTGTTTTTTTTTTTAGCTTTTTATTTAGTGTTGTTAGAGATGCTTCCCAAAATTCAAAACCAAGCTTAGTTTACCTCAGTTAAAAATTGTAACTCACTCTTCAGAAACAACTGATTTTTTTTTTTTTTTCTCAAGGTTTTGTTTGCTTTGTGCCAGTAAAATAGCTGACATGATGTCACTGATTCTGCATCCCCCAGGGTTTGATATCTGCCTGCTTTGATATCAAAATAACAGTGGCAAAGTTCAGAACCTGAGTTCAAAGGCCTGCCACGTATCAGCAGCTCCAGATACTTTGGGCTACAAATCATTTCCAAACAGGAGGAAGCTGGAGGAGGAGCAGGTAAGGCTGCCTGAACCAGCAGGATCCCAGTTTCACTTCCTTAGGCCACTAAGTTGGGATGGATGTGTTCCCTGCTGGCAAAATTAGCTTCCAAGTAATTAAACTTGCAAGGAGAGGGATATCAGTGACTGGTTCTGGCACAAACCAGCTGCTGGTGTCCCACTAACAACAGCCTTGTGAAAAAGGGAAAAGAAAATTCAGTTTTCTTGAATCTTTGCTTGTCAAAACCCAGAGCCTCTTGGAGATGCTGCTGGTGTAGGGGAGCTGGGGGGATGTGGGAAGCTGGATGAGCTCCAGGGATGGGTGGTGGGTGGTAGGAGTTGGGTGGGAGACAGGTGAAGCAGTTGCACTGATTTATTTTTAAGCTTTCCTCTCTTCTGCAAGGTGATGTTGGCTCTTGGCTCTTCTAGCTGAACCTGTGCTACATTTCATAATCCTTGAAGTATGCAAACTGTGTTTATATATATATTTATTTATTTTAACTCCTCAGCAGTCTTTCCAGCTGCTGTTCCTAAATCTCACCCCTTTTTCCTTTCCTGGAGAGCTGCATGTGAGCTCCATAAACATTTCCTCCACTCCAAGTGCTGGAATGGGGGAGCTGGGGGAATGTGGGAAGCTGGATGAGCTTCAGGGATCAGTGGTAGGAATTAGGTAGGAGACAGGTGAAGCAGTTGCACTGCTTTATTTTTAAGCTTTCCCCTCTTCTTTTGGCTCCTTTAGCTCAGCCTGTGCTACATTTCATAATCCTTGAAGTATGCAAAATGTGTGTATATATATATATATTTATTTATTTTAACTCCTCAGCAGTCTTTCCAGGTGCTGTTCCTAAATCTCACCCCTTTTTCCTTTTGGAGAGTTGCATGTGAGCTCCATAAACATTTCCTCCACTCCAGGTGCTGGAATGGGGGAGCAGGGGGGATGTGGGAGGCTGGATGAGCTCCAGGGATGGGTGGTAGGGGTTGGGTGGGAGACAGGTGAAGCAGTTGCAATGCTTTATTTTTGAGCTTTCCCCTCTTCTTTTGGTTCCTTTAGCTCAGCCTGTGCTACATTTCATAATCCTTGAAGTATGCAAAATGTGTTTTTATATATATATATTTATTTTGACTCCTCAGCAGTCTTTCCAGGTGCTGTTCCTAAATCTCACCCCTTTTTCCTTTCCTGGAGAGCTGCATGTGAGCTCCATAAACATTTCTTCCACTCCAGGTGCTGGAATGGGGGAGCTGGGGGGATGTGGGAAGCTGGATGAGCTCCAGGAATGGGTGGTAGGAATTAGGTAGGAGACAGGTGAAGCAGTTGCACTGCTTTATTTTTAAGGTTTCCCCTCTTCTCTTGGCTCTATTAGCTCAGCCTGTGCTACATTTCATAATCCCTGAAGTATGCAAACTGTGTATATATATATATATATTTATTTTAACTCCTCAGCAGTCTTTCCAGGTGCTCTTCTTAAATCTCACCCCTTTTTCCTTTCCTGGAGAGCTGCATGTGGCACCTCCATAAACATTTCCTCCACTCCAGGTGCTGAAGTGGGGGAGCAGGGGGGATGTGGGAAGCTGGATGAGCTCCAGGGATGGGTGGTAGGGGTTGGGTGGGAGACAGGTGAAGCAGTTGCACTGCTTTATTTTTAAGCTTTTCCCCTCTTCTTTTGGCTCCTTTAGCTCAGCCTGTGCTACATTTCATAATCCTTGAAGTATGCAAAATGTGTGTATATATATATATTTATTTATTTTAACTCCTCAGCAGTCTTTCCAGGTGCTCTTCTTAAATCTCACCCCTTTTTCCTTTCCTGGAGAGCTGCATGTGGCACCTCCATAAACATTTCCTCCACTCCAGGTGCTGGAGTGGGGGAGCAGGGGGGATGTGGGAAGCTGGATGAGCTCCAGGAATGGGTGGTGGGTGGTAGGAGTTGGGTAGGAGACAGGTGAAACAGTTGCACTGCTTTATTTTTAAGCTTTCCCCTCTTCTTTTGGCTCCTTTAGCTCAGCCTGTGCTACATTTCATAATCCCTGAAGTATGCAAACTGTGTTTATATATATATTTATTTATTTTAACTCCTCAGCAGTCTTTCCAGGTGCTGTTCCTAAATCTCACCCCTTTTTCCTTTCCTGGAGAGCTGCATGTGAGCTCCATAAACATTTCCTCCACTCCAGGTGCTGGAATGGGGGAGCTGGGGGGATGTGGGAGGCTGGATGAGCTTCAGGGATGGGTGGTGGGTGGTAGGAGTTGGTTGGGAGACAGGTGAAGCAGTTGCACTGCTTTATTTTTAAGGTTTCCCCTCTTCTTTTGGCTCCTTTAGCTCAGCCTGTGCTACATTTCATAATCCCTGAAGTATGCAAAATGTGTGTATATATATATATTTATTTATTTTAACTCCTCAGCAGTCTTTCCAGGTGCTGTTCCTAAATCTCACCCCTTTTTCCTTTCCTGGAGAGTTGCATGTGAGCTCCATAAACATTTCCTCCACTCCAAGTGCTGGAATGGGGGAGCAGGGGGGATGTGGGAAGCTGGATGAGCTCCAGGGATGGGTGGTAGGGGTTGGGTGGGAGACAGGTGAAGCAGTTGCACTGCTTTATTTTTAAGCTTTTCCCCTCTTCTTTTGGCTCCTTTAGCTCAGCCTGTGCTACATTTCATAATCCTTGAAGTATGCAAAATGTGTGTATATATATATATTTATTTATTTTAACTCCTCAGCAGTCTTTCCAGGTGCTCTTCTTAAATCTCACCCCTTTTTCCTTTCCTGGAGAGCTGCATGTGGCACCTCCATAAACATTTCCTCCACTCCAGGTGCTGGAGTGGGGGAGCAGGGGGGATGTGGGAAGCTGGATGAGCTCCAGGAATGGGTGGTGGGTGGTAGGAGTTGGGTAGGAGACAGGTGAAGCAGTTGCACTGCTTTATTTTTAAGCTTTCCCCTCTTTTGGCTCCTTTAGCTCAACCTGTGCTACATTTCATAGTTCCTCAAGTATGCAAAATGTGTGTATATATATATTTATTTATTTTAACTCCTCAGCAGTCTTTCCAGGTGCTGTTCCTAAATCTCACCCCTTTTTCCTTTCCTGGAGAGCTGCATCTCCACAAACATTTCCTTTAGACAGTGGGAACTCTGGAAGAACCAGTGAACACTTTCCCAGTTGTTTTGCCCTGAGGTTGTGTTCACCTGCTCTCTGTAAAGCTTTGATTCACTGCCTCAGCCTTTCTCTTTGGGGGCTGTGCCTTTCTTTTAGACACAAAACCAAGAAGTATGGGACAGGAGGTGCCAAAACCCCATCCCTGGGAAGTTTTTAAGGCCAGGGCTGGAGGAGGCTCTGAGGAACCTGATCTGTGGGGAGCAGAGGGGGTGGAACTCCATGATCTTTAATGTCCCTTCCAACCCTTACAGTTCCATAATTCCATGTTAAATATTTATCCCACTTGCACTTACAGCTGGGTTACATTAAGCCTCATCTCCTGAAGCAGCAACACTAAAAATTCACAGGTAGGTAGATTAAAAACAAAATAATAAAAATAAAGCCTTTTGGATGAACACAGCAGCTAGGACTTTGCAGCAGGTGTGTTCTCCAGGGAAGGAGCATTGAGTCATTTCTCCAGTGAAGTCTGGCATTTCATTTGGAAGTCTGCCTGATGGTGACTGACACCAGGGCTTTTACAGCAGAACAGAGAATCCCTCTGCTGGGCAGCTGCTGTTTCCTGAAAGCCTAATTCCCTGAGGCATGAGAGTTTGTGTGTCTTGGAAAGTGGGACAGCTTCTTATGTGCAGTTGGGTAACAGTAGGTGATCTCCTAGTGATGAATATATATAAATATATATACATATACACATTTTAAACTCCTGCTGCTGGTGGTGTAATGATTTCAACAAGTTTCATAGGCTGGATACATTTAAGAAAATGTGTTTGGTTACTTGGTTTGGTGCCTTTCCATTTTTCTGGCCATCTTGGGGCTGGTTTTGAAAGTTAGAGAGGGGTGTCCAGTGTTTTGCCTCCAGTCTTTGTCATGTGGGATATTTTGGAGTTTCAGGGCACCAGCACTACCAAACATTGGCCATGAAACTGGGTACTGAGCAACCATGCTTAAAAGTTGACTGTTTTAAAGGTGGCATTTCTGAGTGGGCAATTTCCTCTTTTGTTTTCATTTCACTTTTAAAGCTGAAGCAGCTTTCTGCACTCTTTTGTGGCTCCTAGCACACCAGACTGAGGACTGGTGTGAGGTTTCAAGTTGACATGCAGTAATTTTGATTGTTGTTGAAATCCCCTTTGATGCTTGCTGAAACAAGAGGAGTGAGCTTGGTGTGGTTTTTACATCTCAAGTGGCTGCTGTGAGATGGAGTGAGGAAAAAGAACAGCTAATTCTTCTTTGATCTCTATGTGAAAAGTTCAACATGGCACTTTTCAAGTGATGTGTGGTATTTTGTAGCTTTAATTGCTGTTTCTAAGGAGGGAAGTTGTGTGCAGTTGTGCTTTCCCAAGAAGCACAATGAGCTGTCTTGAGAGGAGGATTCCTACAAACTGGATGGAGTTCAGCAAAGCCAAGTCTGAGGTTCTGCACCTGGGTGGAGGCAATTCCTTGCACAGAGGCAGCCTAGGAGAAAAAAGGATTGTGGACAGCCCTGAGGAAAGGAACTGGGGATGGTGGTGGAGTAGAAGCTCAATCTGAGCCCTCAGTGTGTGCTTGGAGCCCCAAAACCAACCAGGTCCTGGGGGCATCAGCAGAAGAACAGACAGCAGCACAGGGAGGGGATTCTCCCCCTCTGCTCTGCTCTACTGAGCCCCCCCCTGCAGTGCTGGGTCCAGTTCTGGAGTCCCCAACACCAGAAGGACACAGAGCTCCTGGAAGGTGTCCAGAGCAGAGCCACTGAAATGCTCAGAGGGCTGAGCACCTCCCTGGGAAGCCAGGCTGAGGGATTGGGGTTGTTCAGCCTGGAGAAGAGGAGGCTCCCAGGTGAGCTCAGAGCAACCTTCCAATATCTGAAGGGGCTCCAAGAAAGCTGGGGGAGGGCTTTGGACATGGGGGGGGTAGGGAGAGGACAAGGGAAATGGGTTAAAACTTGGAGAGGGGAGATTGAGGTTGGACATGAGGAAGAAATTCTTTAATTTGAGGGTGGTGAGACCCTGGCACAGGTTGCCCAAGGAATTTGTGGCTGCTTCATCCCTGGAAATGTTCCAAGACAGGTTGGATGGGGCTTGGAGCAACCTGGGCTGTTGGGAGGTGGCTCCAGGGAAGCTGAGGAGGGATTTATTTTTAAGGGTGTGGAGTGATGGGCTGAGGAGCAATGATTTAAGCTGAAGGAGGGGAGATTTAGATGAGACACAAGGAAGAAAATCTTCACTATGAGGGTGCTGAGCCCCTGGCCCAGGTTTCCCAGAGAAGCTGTGGCTGTCCCATCCCTGGAAGTGTTCCAGGCCAGGTTGGATGAGGCTTGGAGCAACCTGGGCTGGTGGGAGGTGTCCCTGCCCATGCAGGGGGTTTGGAACAAGATGATCTCTGAGGTCCCTTCCACCCCAAACCATTCTGTGATTCATTCCCTGATTTCTGTCAAATCTTCTGTTAATTGTCAGTTGCTTTAAAATGCTGGCAAACTGCAGTCACCTGTGACAAAGGGACAGTTCCTGTGAGTTCTGTGGAAGTGATTCCTGTGGGGCACAAACAAGAGTCTCTGAGTGGCTCTGGTGTGAGGAACTCAGCCTTTACAAGACCTTGGAGCAGCTCTACAGGCAAGAGAGTTTCTGAATGCCTGAACTTAAAGAGGCTTTGCTCTCTTACCCTCTTAGGCAAGAAAAACACTTGATGATGATGATGAGTTTCAAAGGAACTTTGAGCTTTGAAATAAGCTGTTTGATGCAGTGTTGTTGAAAGCACTCATTCATTCTATCAAAAGTTTGAGTTCCTAGTGTTGTTTTTTTCCTTTTTTTCCCCCTAATGCTTCATTTATGTGTCTTGCCTGAAGCAGAGTAAATGTTTTTTTGTTACTTTTTTTCTTTCTTGTTTGTGATCATCAGTCCAAGTCTGCTGATTTCTAGCTCTGTTCTTTTACAGGAAGCTTAGATAACTTAAAAACAGTAATTAGGGGTGTCAGAAATACTCTGTATAAGTTTTCATAATATCTTGGAATGCACCTAGGAATTGATATATTGGATAAAGATGTGAGCTGCTTGTTTTTCTTTAGGTAAAATACTTTCTAGGTTATGTTTTCCCACTGCATGGGAGGTTTTACACTGCAGATATGTTCATACATAGAGGTCATTAATTTTCTGAAGTGTTCATTATGTTTATCTTTCAGAGATTATGTGAGCTGCTGCATTAGTCTGCTGACATCTTGCACTGAGTATTCCTGGTATGTCTGAAGGACAGATCTCCTGTGTGTTCTGAATGTACCAGGTAAATCCCAATAATAACTTTTCCTGGGAGATTGTGACCTGTTGAAGAGTAAGAAGTCAAGAGAGGGCAACTTTTATTCTATACTTAGTCCTAGGTGATTCTATAAAGAGAGCCAGATGGGCTTTAATGTAATATTTCTTTTTATAATTGTGTTCTACTAGAAAATCAGACACCAGCAACACTCATGCAGCTGTTCCCAGCACTGGGAAGATGCAGCATGTCAGTGGCAGTCAGCCAGTTTCCAGAAATGCCTTTTAAGAGCTTTACTCAGCATTTCTGATGAGTGAAGTGAAGCAGGAGGGCAAGCAGTGATATTTCCCAGGTAGATAACTCCCCTGTCAGATCTCCTGATTCACCTTTTTGTCTGAGAGAGGTAAAAAGCAGACAGAGCTGTGACCTTTGAGGACAGATTGATTGCCTCTCAATTTCAGAGGTGTTAAAAGAGCTGTTCAGTTGAGGTGGTGAATAAACTCTTCTCTTCCCTTGACATATTTCTGGCTGGCAGATAGGAGTGGAAATACCTCATCTCCCAACCACTGATGTGCCATTAACCTCACCAAACTTTGCATTTTCAGCTTGTCCTCATGAATACTCCTGAGGAGAATGTCCATGATCTTCTTTGCTTGTGTGGTGCGGGTGAGGGATGGACTTCCCCTCTCAGCTTCCACAGATTTTCATTTCAACCAGGACTTTCTGGAATGCAGGAAGAGATTAAAAGCATTATCCTCAATTCTGGCTCAGTATCCAAGTCGAGGCACAGCAAAAGGACGTGACCTCAGCATACAGTAAGTCCCTGGCTTTGTTTGGGTTTTTCTGTTTAGTTTTTTTTTTTTTTAATTTTTGAAATGGTTGTTCTGGGGATTGGAGTTGAATTTTTCAGGATTAGGGATGTTCTGTACTGCCTTAACTTCAATCTGAAATCCCATAGTTGTAATCTCCAAGCAGAATTTTGAAACCTCATTTCTCAGCACCACAGCTCCTGCTCAGCTGAGTAAACTTGTATTAAGAGCTGCTTCTTAGGTTGTCATTTTTTCTAACAGTGTATACTTGTTACTATGAGCAACTGGAGGATCTTGGACTCCTACAAATACCTTTTAAGGTGACATCCTAGTGCCTAGGAATTAATTAGTTCAGCCTAAACCCCAAGCCCTTTTCTTCAGTGTCTGTCAGGTCTTGCTGGTGCTTTCTCTCAGCCCCCTGCAGCTGTAACTCTGGCTGGAGCTGCCCTGACTCCCTCATTCTTACTGCCCACCCCATTTTCTGAATACTTTCAAGTCTCTTAAAGCTTTGGCTGATGGATGTGTCTTGTGGAGGCCTGAAGGACATCCACAACACCCAGTATGGACAAATTATAAATCTTTGCTTTTATTTGTTGGATCTTTTTTATTTTTAATAAAGTTTTCACTCAGAGAAGAGGGTTTTTCATTTACCATTGATTTTAGTTTAGTTCTAAAAATGAGGTTTTAGCTTGTGATTGCATTTCTGCTTAGCAAGTGGAGAAAGTGACTCTGAGCTAAAACTAAGTATCCCTTTTTTGCAGGAGTGTTTGGAGAAGGAAGATACATGAATTTACAAAGAATCAATTGGAAAAGCAGAGATTAGCATTTTAATTCCTTTTCCCCTCAAAGTAAACTTGTGCCCTTTAATGCTAACATGTTGTTCTGCTGCTTTTAATCTACTGGAGTCTCTACAGAAGGAGCTATGTGCCTGGCTCTGGAATGAGAAGAGTGCAAACAGATCCTTAGCAAAAAGGCTGTAAATTATTGACAACTGAGGAAAGGTTTTTCCTGAGGCATTTACAGCTCCTCAGCTGTGAGCTGAGGGGAAAAGGAACTTAAGGAATGCACTCTGTGTAACAAGGCTGTCCCAGAGATAATCAAAAACCTTAAAACCCAAGTATATAGTCTAGCAAGATGTGATAAAATAGAAATCACTATTTCTGTATGAGAGGGATGTAGTATATAAATAGTAGAGAAAATAGAGTAATAATTCAGGTTTTATACTGAAATACTGTTAACCTGTAAGGGAAGATTTCCTCAGTCTTCATTCAGAAATAATTACAAATCCTAATTATTGTAAGGACAGTGGGAGTGCAGATGTTAAGGGTGATGCCACCTGGACTGGATTCCCATCTTTTTTTAATGAAGTGAGGGTGATTCCTTTCATCCTTAGAATTATAGAATTGGCTGGGTTGGAAGGGACCTCAGAGATCATCAAGTCCAACCCTTGATCCACTCCCACTGCAGTTCCCAGCCCATGGCACTGAGTGCCACATCCAGTCTCTTTTGAAATATCTCCAGACACGGAGAATCCACTACTTCCCTGGGCAGCCCTTAAGTAGATGCCTGCATTTTGGACAGATGAAGTTTCCTTAAAGGTTTTGGGTCTAACTCTGAGTGGAAACTTCTGCATAAATCTTGCTTCAGTGGTAAAGGGAGTAGAATTTTTATTGTGCTGTGTCTGATCCAAGCTCATCTTTTTTTTCCTTACAGATGACTTAGCTGTAGCTAATCTTTGAATATCTTGGTTTGGGCAAATTAAGAAGCTGTTAATATGAAGCTGCCAAATTCAAGGGAAGCAAGGAATACATCTGCTTGCTTCCTGCGAACAAACTTGCTTGTTTTTCCTGTTGTCTGTGAGAAACCACTGTGTTTTCTTCTAAAATCTTCTTGCCTATTACATTTTCAGGCTGGTTTTTTTTTTTTATAACCCTGATTTAAAGCCAGCCTAGGAATGTCCTCAGTTTTTACTGTTGTAGCAATTTAGTAAAATGTTGTGGTCTTTAGTATGGCAAGGCACACTGAATGAGTTAAGAATAAGTGTTAGATTTATAGGGCCTGCAGGAATATTACAGTTAAAATACTGTGAACAGTGAACTGCTCTTACAGTGCAGTCTGTACATTATGTTTTGACAGAAAGCCCACTTTATGTTCTGTGTGACCCTCTTTCCATTTTATGTTAATATTACAGCTATATTGATGTTTTTTTCTCTTACAGTTTCCTATCTTCTGGGGATATTGCCTGCATGGCAATCTGTTCCAGCAATTACCCAACCATCATGGCATTTTGCTTCCTAGAAGAGCTTCAGTGGGAATTTGCTGCTTCCTATGATACAACAAGCATCAGTTTAGCTTCCAGACCATATGCTTTTCTTGACTTTGGTTTGTAACTTTCTTCTCTGATAGCAAAAAATTCTGTGCCTGCTACTTTTATGATGTTAAATAATGTCCCCTTGCCAAAGCCTGATGATAAAAATGAATCTGTGTCTGTGTGCCTCTGCAGGCACATGGAGGAGGAGGGGGAGGTCTTGTAACTTCATTAAGCTGTTAAGATTATTGGGTTTGGAGTTCCTGAAAGCCCCTATAATAGATCAACAAAATGC
Organism: Calypte anna; assembly: GCF_003957555.1. Classification (NCBI taxonomy): domain Eukaryota; kingdom Metazoa; phylum Chordata; class Aves; order Apodiformes; family Trochilidae; genus Calypte; species Calypte anna. Next base: position 3,629,475 of record NC_044245.1, read on the forward strand.
TGTGGTGATTAATAAACACACACAGAAGAAAAAGAAATCCACATCTCAAACACTTTCTAACTTAATTGAAAAAAAATCTGACAAGTGGAGACAGATGGGTAGAGGAAAAAAGGGAGGCAGGATGGATTACTATGGGCAGCTTTGCTTCTGGCATGATTTTGATTCATATAATACTTCATAATCACATCTGGTGTGTCTTTATTAACCTGAATCAAATGGTATTCTTGCCAAAGAGCAGCTTCTCTACTGAACCTCACACCTCTGAAAAACAATTCCCTTGAAGTGAGAAGCTTTTTTCTGGGAAAGGATGAGATACTGCAGAGGGTTAGCAGCAATCTTGAATCTAGATTTTGGTAAGAGTGTTAAGCTCGTGCTTAAAAGAGTGAGAAATCCACAAGGACAGGATATTAAACAGCCATCTTCTACTTTGGGTGGCTTCCCTGCAGGACACAGTCAGGCACGAGGTAATTTTATGCTAAGATCCAAATTACTCCTTCTCTTGAGTAGGAATTTGGGATTTTCTAGCCCTTTATAAAGAAGAGACTTTAAATTTTTTTTATTATTATGCTAAATATTGCTGCTGAGTCTGCCTAATGTTGCTGTATGGGTTTGTTTTTTTTTTTATTTTCTTCTTTCCTGCATTTGGATCTAAGCTGCACTTGTTGCCTGAGACCTTAGCCTTTTGCCTGGTAGTTACAGATAATTCTAGCAGGCTGACTTGAGGTAAAATACAGGATTTTTCACTAAGGAGCACTGTGTGTTTTAGCACAACATCAAGTTATAGAATCATAGAATAATTTGGGTTGGAAGGGACCTCTAGAGGTCATCCAGTCCAACACCCCTGCAGTCAGCAGGGACACCCTCAACCAGATCAGGTTGCTCAGAGCCTTGCCAAGCCTCACCTGGCATCCCTGGAATATCTCCAGGAGAAGTATCCCTGGAATATCTGCAGGGATCAGGCTTCAGCTACCTCTCTGGGCTCCTGTGTGGCCTCAAAACTCCTGCTCAAGCTATTGCACACATACCATGCTGTGATCAACCTATACAACCCTTCCAGCACAACCATATCATAATTTTACTTAGAGGATATTTTAGCAGAATAAATGTTTCTGCATTTTATTTCCCCTAAGGAACTGAGCTGGTTTGAAGTTGACACTCTCTTTGCACAATTAAATAGGAAGCAGCAGTATCCCCAGGGTGATGCTTCAGCTCTGGAGGTGTGAGAATTCTTACTCAGACAAGTTCTCTCCTTAGTCTGAGTGCAGCTCCTGTCAAACCAGCAGCCACACTGGTGGGAAGGGATTTGCTTGGAAATGGTGTGAAGTTTTTAAATGTTAGGAGTGAAGCAGGATGATCTGTGTGTACATCTGGGGCTTGGACTTCCCAATCACTCTGGAATTGCCTTTGCTAGTCAGAGTTGCTTCATGGCTCAAATGTAGGTTGAATTAAGTTAAATTTATCTCTGTGCTGGGAAAAAAAATAAATCTGATCCTTGACATTGCTAAAAGGCAATGTGGAGTTGTGGAAGTGCTTCTCATGGTAGTTCATGGGTGGTTTAATATAGGTGTTAACATCTTCCCTGCAATGTGAAAGCTTTTTTCTTTTTTTTTTTTTTTTTTTAGTCCACTGGCAGGGAGGATGTTGAGGCTTAAAGGAACCAGGGAATGGGTGTGATGTAAAACAGAGGTATTTTTATTCCCTAACCAGCACCAGAATTTAACACCTTAAACTAAAATGAAAAAAACTGAATAAGAAGATAAGAACAATCACAAAAAAAACCCAAACCCAAACAGAAAGAATGCTATGATTTGATTAATAATTACCTAAAGCACTTAATTTTTGCAGTAGTTGAAGGATGGTTTTATGTTGTTTCAGACAATGTTATCCAGAAAGTCAAACGTCATTTTAACTTCTCAAGAGGGGCTCAGATGAAGGCAAACAGGGAACAGATTGAGGAGGAGCTGAAGTTCCAGCCCCCAGTTCAGCTGAAATTGGAGGATACAGAGCTGATGAATGGGATGAGCAATGGTGGGCATGCAGGTGTTCATGTGGAGGTTGGTAAGTTACTACTACACCCAGGAGACTTCCTGATCTTAACTTTGAAAAACATGCAGCAGTAATGGGTCTGTTTGTACTGGGAAACAGATAAATCTGTATGGAACCCAAGAAAAAAAATTGCCTTTCTATCATAGTAAACAACTTAGGGTCTTTAGAATCATAGACTGGTAGGGGTTGGAATAGATATATAGAGATCATCCAGTTCAACTTCCCTGCCAAAGCAGGATCCCCCAGGGCAGGGCACACAGAACACATCCAGAGGGGTTGGAAATTCTCCAGAGAAGGAGACTCCACAACCTCTCTGGGCAGCCTGGGCCAGGGCTCCCTCACCCTCACAGCCAAAAAGCTTCTCCTCATTTTGAGATGGAACTTCCTATGTTCTACCTTCAACCCATTATTCCTTGTCCTATTTCTAAGCACCACTGAGAAGAGATTGGCCTCTTCCTCTTGACACCCACCTCTCAGATAATTATAGACATCCCTAAAATCCCCTCTCAGCCTTCTTTTCTCAAGGCTAAACAGCCCCAGGGCTCTCAGTCCTTCATAGGAGAGATGCTCAAGTCCCTTCATCATCCTCATAGCTCTCCCCTGGACTCTTTCCAGTAGATCCCTGTCTCTCTTGAACTGGGGAGCCCACACCTGCATATAATTCCAGGTGTGGAATTATATTCCAGTTGTGGTATTATTGTGCTTTAGATGATAGCAGGAATGCATCAGAACCTTTAAGGACTTGTGGCATTGTCTTCTTTTTTTCCAGCCTAAGATGAGCTTCTCCATGTGGACAGTTGGTTGTAACTGGAGCTGACATTTCCCATGTCAGGTTCTCCCACTTTTAAAATAGTTTTCTGTTAGGTTTTCCATAGCTAAAGAAGCTCAACTAAATCATGGCTTGTTGTGAACTTTAACAGAAGATATATAATCACAGTCTGAATGAGTTTTTTTCAGCCTTGAGGAAAAAGGAGAATAATTCTAGAATCAATTAAGTTGGAAAAAAACCCTTTAAGATCATCAAGTCCAACTGTAGACCTGTCTACAGATCCAGCCACTAAACTACCAGATCCCCCACTAAACCATGTCCCTGTTGGCACGGTGGTTGACATGGAGCTGAGGTGCCATGAGCTTCTATTGTCTCATTTTCTTTTGTTCTTGGCTTCTGAAGCACCAGTAAAATTAAGTTCTTCTTGCTCAGCTTATTGTTTCTGCTGGAGGAGCTGGAATCTAATTTCACATAGGTATTTTAATTTAAAATATAGAGGGCAGTGGCCAGGAGGCAGGAGAAAAAATAGAGTTGAAAACATGTTATTTGCCAGTTGAATTTGTGAGTGCTCCTCAGAACTTTGCTTGAAGGTTAAATATTTTTGTGATGTCAAGCTGTTGGCACTGGTGTGAACAGTTTCAGTGCCAGTGAGTGTTTGCAAGCTCTGTCCACACATCAGAAATACATTTTCAGTTCCCCCATCTTCTTAATTGCTTTCTTTTACTTTCCATCTGGTTTTGTATTTCTGGCTGTTCTCTCTGGTCTAACCCAAACACTCTTACAGATTGTTCTGCTTTTATTTTAAGGATCATGTTTATGATCATCTGTTTCCCTCAGCTGGAGTCAGTTTTCCTGGCTTGTATCTCTCTCTCTCCTCATCCTTCCCCACCAGCTGAATCCCACTTTGCTGCTCTAAGTTTAGCTGTGTGGAGAGTGTTTGTCCCCATATTAATGTTATTTATATTGTGTCTCTGCTGTACAGGAGCCTTCTTGAGCATACCTGGAAGTGCTGCAGTTGCAGGAGAGCAGAATTTAATTGTTTCTGCATTCTGTAGTGGAGGTGGATCAGTGAAATGAGCAAAACATCAGTCTCCTTCCATGGCTGTACCTGCTCCTGTCTTCTTTTGAGCTGGTTGATCACATTCCTTGGCTTTTCATTTCAGTGTGAAAAGTCAGGTGTCAGGGTTCAACACTGACCAGGCAATTAAACCCAATAACAGGTGCTGCTTATTAATCCCCCTCTCCTCCCTGATAAAGAAAGGAGAGAGAATAAGGGAGAGAGAATGAGGGGTTGGAAACTAAACTACACAGCTTTAATGAAACAGGAATGAGAAATAGGAAAAAACAATAAATCTATACAAATATACAGGAAAATTGATCCCAGGTTCCTCCCCCCTTTTCCCCCAATAACTCTCACATCACCCCCGAGGCTGCAGGGCAGCCCTGCGAAAGTCCAGGCTGGAATCCTGGGGTCAGCAGCAGTTGGGAGCTGGAGGCAGGAACACACAGATTCAGGCTGGGATGGATCAGGAGCACAGGCAGAGGAAGGGATGGAATCCTCCCAGGATGCTGAAGCAAACAGGGAACGGGTGAAGGAAGGGAAGCAGCAAGGGCAGGAGGCTGGAAGCTGGCAGCTGGCTTGGCCCTGGTGATGCCTCAAATTTATCCTGAGTATAAATGGATGGAATACTCTGTTTGGTCAATTCCGGCATCTATCTTGTCTGTTCCTCCCCAAAGGAGGGTTTCAGGTGGGACCTCTTTATCCTCCTGGAGGGCAAAATGTTCCTCAGAGCTGAGCAGTGTCCCTGGTTCTGCAGCCCATTCCCAGCTGGAACTCTAAACACCCAGAGTTCTCAGTCCCAGAGCAGCCACTGACTGAGAAACTTGCTGTTCATTTCAGCAAGTGCAGCTCCTTACAAGAGACTGAGCTGAAAGCAAAAGTACCAGACAGAAAATCCCCTTTATCCTGGCCCAAACCAGGACATCAGGGCAGCTTTGTCCTTGTTAGGATCTATGAGAACAAGAGGGTGTCTTTTTTTTTTTTTCCCCCCTTTCTTTTCCCTCTGTTTGTTCTTTCCTTTGTTAAATAAACCCAGTCCAGCCCTTGCCAGCAAGACACAAGCATTCATTGTAACCTTGATCAGCACCTACTCAACCTCAGCTGTTGTTGCTGCCAAAGCTTCACCCTGCATACCTTGCACCTTGGATACAGGCACAGCAGATACAGCTCTGGAGGACAGAGGGGTGTGTAGGGAGAAGAAAGGTGAAGTGTAAGTAGCTTTCTGGGAAGGGGGAGACTCTTCACATCAGAACTGTCTTTAAGAAGTAGAAGAACAGCTTGTGCTGTTCATCTAGTAAGCATGCTGTGAAATTATGCAGCATTGTGCTCCCCTTGATGAATATTCTTATTCTTTTGTAGGCACACAGGGAGTCCTTTGCTGTGTCCTTTTCAAGGTGTTTTGTGAAGATGTCTCATATCTGTCTTTTGTATGCTTGTATTTCTATTCACTTGGTTCATTTCATTTTCCACTCCTGGTGCTGTCTTTTTCTGGAGCTTTGAGGATGTGACTCACTGCCAGCCCCTTGTGCTGTGCCTTGAGGAGACAGAGTGTGGTACAGGCATTTGTGTCATTCTGCCAGAGGCCTCTGCTCATAAAATCTTACAGAGGCAGAAGTTTCAATTACTTCATTGTGTGAGGGTGTTTTCACAGAATTTGTTTTTTCCTGTCCAAACCTGCAGATGCATTTTTCCTGGGTGCTGTGCTATCTTCTATATAGTTCTTGTACTCTGAAGTGCACAAAGTTTCTGCTTGAAGAGTCAGATCAGATTGAAAACCAGTTAGCGTTTAGTTGTGTTTGTGCAAAATGGTGCTGCCTTGGACTAAAAGTGCTTGTACTCTCTTTTTCCCTTATTTAATATAGTAAGCAATTCCAGTATGAAATTATCTGTATAAAAATATGATTCAGTTCACTCAAGGAAATATAATAATTTTTCCCCAGCAGTACCCATCTCACTTGCTCTCTGCAAATTCAGTTGGTGAATTAAACTTCAGAATGATGCAGCAAAAATAAAGCTCCACAGCCAACAATTTAAAGCTCAGTTTTCACAGGTCTCAACCCTGAGCAACTGGATATTATAATTTCCCCTGCAGCTGTGATAGCAATTCATAGAATCATAGAATTGGCTGGGTTGGAAGGGACCTCAGAGATCATCAAGTCCAACCCTTGATCCACTACTGCTGCAGTTCCCAGCCCATGGCACTGAGTGCCACATCCAGGCTCTTTTGAAATATCTCCAGACACGGAGAATCCACTACTTCCCTGGGCAGCCCATTCCAATGCCTGATCACCCTCTCCAGAAAGAAATTCTTTCTAATCTTTAACCTAAACCTCCCCTGGCACAACTTAAGACCATGGCCTCTTGTCTTGCTGAGAGTTGCCTGGGAAAAGAGCCCAACCCCCCCCTGGCTCCAACCTCCTTTCAGGGAGTTGTAGAGAGTGATGAGGTCTCCCCTGAGCCTCCTCTTCTCCAGCCTCAACACCCCCAGCTCCCTCAGCCCTTCCTCACAGGACTTGTGCTGGATCCCTTCACAGCCTCCTTGCTCTTCTCTGGACCTGCTCCAGCACCTCAATCTCTTTCCTGAGGGGCTGAGGGGCCCAGAACTGGACACAGGACTCAAGCTGTGGCCTCACCAGGGCTGAGCACAGGGGCAGAATCCCTTCCCTGGACCTGCTGGCCACGCTGTTCCTGATCTAGGCCAGGATGCCATTGGCCTTCTTGGCCACCTGGGCACACTGCTGGCTCCTGTTCAGCTTCCTGTCAATCCAGACTCCCAGGTCCCTTTCTGCCACTCTGTGCCCAGCCTGGAGCTCCCCATGGGGTTGTTGTGGCCAAAGTGCAGGACCCAGTACTTGGAATGTTGAACCTTATCCCATTGGGATCATCCCAACTCTCCAGTCTGTCCAGGTCCCTCTGCAGAGCCCTCCTGCCTTCCAGCTGATCCACACTCCCCCCCAGCTTAGTGTTGTCTGCGAGACGATTCTTCTTATTCTACTGGAAAAAACCAAACCAAACCAAAACAACCCCACAGTTGTGTAACTTTTACATCCTTGCTGCAGAAGCAGCATACTGAGGCTTTTATTTTAATTCCCTGGTGAGTGGGAGCTCTGGACATGGGTAGCTTATGAGATCCTGTACAGTGAATACTTCGGCTAGGTGATTTTTCTTTGATAGTTTACTCTGAAGTAAACCTTAGGAAGATGGGGAAGAAGGAACACTCTTTATTAGGAAATTTCTTTGAGAAAGAGACACATAGCTGCAGTGTTATTTGATTTATTGAAAATAATAAGAAAACTGAATACTCAAGTCAGTAAATGAGCAAATATGCTGGTACAGATTCTGGTCCATCTGCTGTTTGGGCCTTCAGTTTCACTGCCTAGCAAAAAAAAGCAAAAATGCCTTGAAATGATACTTGCACCTTTTATTTAAGTGAGTATGTGTATGGCAAGTGTGCAGAAATGTTACATAATGTGACATATATAAAATGGAATTAATTCAATTCCTTTTGCAGCTGCTTTGAGGATGAAATGATAGATGGATGAATTCAGGCCAGACAAATTAACTGCATAGCCACTTATAGAAGACATTTTATATCCTTATATTAATTTGGCACCAAACTTAGAATCATAGAATAATTTGTGTTGGAAGGGACCTCCAAAGGTCACCCAGTCCAAGCCCTGCAGTATTAGGGACACCCTAAACCAGATCAGGGTGCTCAGAGCCACCTTAAATATCTCCAGGGATGAAGCCTCATCCAGCTCCCTGGGCAACCTGGGCCATTTTTCCACTTCCCTCATGATAAAGAACATCCATTCTAAATCTGCTTTTCTCTAATTTCACATCTTTTCTAATTTCATTGCCCCTCATCCTTTCACTCCAGGTCCTTTCCAACAGTCCCTTTCCAGCTTTCCTGTAGCTCCTACAGATACTGGAAGCTTTTTTGCATCTATCCATCAAAATCTCTCCTGAAGAAGAAAACACAAATGTTTCTCTAACTTAAACCATGCAGTATGGCAAATATTTAAGCTTTTAATGTTTCATTTGTCACTGAAACAAAGGCAGAGATAATTTCTGCTGGGCTGGTTGGTTTATCTCCAGCAGTCAGGAGCTGGCTTGGCTGGAGAGGAGGCAGAAGATCTTGGGAGCTGGGGAGAATTCTTGAGGGCTCATTTATTCTCTCCTGTATCTAATGTATGATGGCATTGGAGAAGCTCTGGGTTTGGGCTCTGAGGTGCTAATTACCCTTCTTATTGTTATGCTGGCAGTGTTCTAATTGTGGTGATACCAGGGCAGGGAGGAAATGTAGGTGAGTATCTGGGTGTGGTATCTGTTGTCAGTCTAACTGGTATAGCCAGAGACAAAAAAAAAAAAAAAAAAGAGGTGAACTTTTGGACAGCCAAACCCTTGAATTAAAAGCATCAGAGTCCAAAGTTAAATAGACTTTTAAATAATTGCTTTCACCTTATTAGATAGGTATCATTAGATGGGCCTGAATGAATTGCCTTTGGGGGGTGGGTGTTAAGTAGTAGTGAAGAAGATGAGAAAGGATTCAGACAGTTCCCTACCTGGGAAACTTGGGCAGAAAGGACATTGCAATGCACTGTGGAATGAGGGCTAAAAACTCCAGCATCCAGTTTAATTCCAATTTTGAGCATGTTTGGGCACTGAGAGGCCCAGAGGTAAGAGCAGCAGTCCTGGGACAGATGTTTCCCTGCTGTGACTGGGGAATTTTCTCCTGACAAATCCTACAGCAGTTTTCCAGCAGCAGAGCAGCCCAGTCCTTGGTTCCTACAGCCAAATGCTGTGTGAGAGCCATGCAGGTGAAACAGAGTGAACCCTGAGCCTGTCAGTGGGCAGAAACACAGCCTTACAGGTTGAGGAAGAGCTGAATCACTGCTTTGCTTTTATGGGTGTCAGAAATCTAAGCTTGTTCTCAGGCCTTTGGCTGCCTAAAGCCTCTCCAGCTTTTCTCCTGGCCTCTGAAGAGTGTTCATTAGGCTAATCTGCTGTGATCAACAGCTGAAAGAGAGCTACCTGCCCCATAAAAGGAGGCTTGGATGCCAAATAGCTCAAAACCAAATTCTCTTGCTTAGATCTGTTTCAAAAATCCTCCAGAGCTCTCACTGATTGCTAGATGTCTGAAGAACTAGCAGTGTAATTCAACCCAAAAAAGCTTTTTTCTATTCATAATTGGTCTTTGGAGCAAGCATGAAAGGTTTTAAAAATGCTTTAAGCCCAAATAAGCTGAATTGAGTGATGTTATGTTAAGATTCAAAGTAATGGTGCAAACTTTCACTAATGTATTTTTATTTTTTTTTTTTTTAATTAAGTCCCTACTTACAGAATGGAGCCTGTGACTCCCCTGGGGATTCTCTCCCTTGTTCTGAACATCATGTGTGGAGCTTTGAATCTCATTCGTGGGGTTCACCTAGCAGAGTATTCATTCCAGGTAACCCTGACTGAACTGCAACCTGAAACTGAGCTGAAGGGAGAGAGTTATTTGGGTAACCAGCTTAAGGGTGGCTTTTCTGCATGCATAATTCCCCAAGAATTATGTTTTGTTTATGCAGGGAATGTACAATTGATCACTCACTTGCTAAACTTGATGTTTTTTGTTGGCTATCACAGCATGTTGTATTTAATTCTTTTGTAGGGAGACTGAAGTTTGGAGAAAAGTTTCAGTCTTCTGGCTGGATTTCTCCCCCCAAACTCTTTTATTTTGTTCTGGATATAAAATAATTCTAAATAATAAATTCTATAAATAATAGAACAAATAATATAGAATAATTAGAATGAATAATTCTAATAATCCTAGAGACAAATGATTCTAAATGCATATTTTTTTTTTAAACTAATGGGAAACTGTATAATTTTAAAAAGGGAAAAAAAAAAACCTGACTTAATTGTGTGGTGGCAGTTTTATTTAGCAAGAATTGCCACACAAGTCCCAGTTCTTGTTAATCTTCTTTAATGATACTGATCTTGCTGTTTTTACAGTCAATCAGCACAAACTAGGATGAGAGACCCTTGATGACAAAGAGTGTTCTAAAATATCAAACAGAACTTGCTCTAAACTGTAGCTGACAAAGTTGTTTCTCTCTTTTCACCCAAACAGGAGGACCATGAAGGCATTGGAAATGTGATAGCCTTTTTTCTACCTTTTCTAGCCTGTGTTTTTCAGGTATGTTACCTAAATAAAATGCTGATTATTTTAATGTTACAATGTACAAGACAAAATGATTTTCAGCTAAGCAGAGGAACAAGTTGGTTTTTTAGTCTCCTCTCTAGGTTTTCCAGTGAAGTGGCACAAATACAGCACAAAGGCACAGTTTGACCCTTGGCAAATTCCAGTTGCAAGCTTTTTCAGTGCTTTCATGTTTTGATGTGCTAAAGGGGGCTGAGTGAGAGAAATAAGTGCCATCCCAAAGGTGGTTTCTTTCCCAAAGGGACAGGCACCATGTCTCCCTGACTTTTGTCTCCTGGCAGACTTTTGTCTTAAAAACTGCTTTTAAACTTGAGACAAATGTGGTCCCTGACTTAGATATTTTTTTTTTCCAATGGATTTTTTTTCTTTGATTTCTTTATGTGGGAGAGTTTGAATGAGGAAAATATTATGCACCCCAAAAGGGTTTTTTCTTGCAAGGTTCTTCAACTGCTTAAAACTGTGGTTTGCAACTTTTAACTTGAGGGCAGTGTGTTGTTTGCAAAACCTTCAAGCTTTAGCTACTCATCAGAGGAAGCTGCTGTAGTTGTGTTACTACACAGTTGCCAGAAGGAATAACCTGGTGCCTGCAGTGAATTCTGTAGCAGGACTCTGGCATTTGGCTGATGGCTTGGGAACCACTGCCTGCAGCCTTCTGATTATCTGTGGTATTTAAAATCTGCAGAGAGCCTTTCAGCCTTCCTCCACCTCTGCTCATGGCAGAGCTTTAAGATGGAGATAGTAATTTGGCTCTAAAGACTTGATGCAAGTCTTTCTTCACAGAGAGAGGCTCTGCCCTGCTTTTTATTTTTTTGGTTAGTACCTGAAGCTAGAGAAGCAAAATAAAGAAGAGTTCTCTCTTAGCCTTTTTTGATTTACAGCAGGTCCCTTCCCAAAATGCTTGTGCATAAATAAAGCTGAAATGTGAAGTGCTTTCTGACACACTGATCTCTGCTTGTGTCATCAGCACAGTTGGAAACTGGGACCTGAAGTGAGAAAGCTTGATTTGTTACTGCCTGAGTTAAAAAAGTAACTCCTGTGCCAGCACTTTGTGAGCTTTCAGTTTTTTCCTCTAAGGATTTTTGCTCTTCACACATGCTCAGCACATGGGTTCTAACTGCCCTTGTGTTTCAAAAGAAAAAGAGTCCAACCCCCCAACTTAAACCTGTTAGCAGAAATGATGACCTTTCTACCAAGGCAAGTCTAGAGAATGAAGTCTTTTAACTTATTCCAATAGCAAATAAAATAAAAGTAGGTTTAGTTGTGCTGTTTTCCTGCTCCTGAGCCTTCGTCTTGCGAAGAATCATAGGTGGGTTTTGCTGTCTGACTCAGCTTTCTTTGAAACTATGCTGAGACAGGCAGGAAGGATGCCAGTTTTGGGTTTTTTTGTGCTGACAGACTTTGATTGCTGTGCTTACCCAGGAGGGTCTGGGTTGGGGCCTCTGCTCCAGCCTTTGGAGGAGCTTTCAACACAGGAGTTAAAAGACAACCTTGGAGCTTCTTGTTAATCACTGCAATGGCTGTGCCAGCAATTCCCAGCTGTGTTTTTTTCTCTGTCTCCATAGCTGAATGCTAACCCTCTCTCTCTGATCCTTTTGCAGTGTTACTTGTACCTCTTCTACAGCTCAGCAAGGAAGGTGAAGACATTTGTACTCTTTTTCTCTGTTTGTTTTTGCAACCTTTACTTGTACGGCTTAAGGAACCTCTGGCAAATTGCCTTTCACATAGGAGTGGCATCTCTTTCTTCTTATCAGATACTGACAAGGCAACTTGTGGAGAAACAGCCTGACTGGGGAGTATGAAAAATAATAATAATAATAAAAAAAAGCAGCTTTGGGGGATACTCTATTTTTACAACTTTTTTTTTTTTGTATTAAACCAGACAAAAAATAGCTTGGAGTATTTTTAAAGGTTTGTGACAATGGTTATTGCAAGGAAGAGATTTCAAAAGCAACTTGGAATAAAGTAGGGTGCTGTAATCATGTCAAACATGCAGTGAGGAATGTGGCTGGGTTCAACGTGGTAATTGTACATGGTAAATCTTGTCAGGTATCATCAACAAATGGAGGTTGTCCTTACCATAAACAGATTTTTACTCCTTGACTAATACCATCCAAGCAGCATTTTGCTATTTGTCTTACTGGCTTTGCAACAGTTTGGCAGCTCAATTTCTTACCCTGCCAGTGCTTCTGAAAATGCTAAAATTGTTTAGCAAAATGAAGACAAAGTGGTGGGTAAGATTTCTGTCTGTGAAGTTTCTTAAAGCATCAATATTCTTGGTAAATGTAAGTAGAGGAGCTGTTTGCCATTGTGAGATGAGATCAGTATCAGTGGGAAAAATGGTAAGGATGAGCTTCAGGGTCATTTTTCTTAAGTTTTGAAGGAAAGGAAAAGGATTTGGTGCTTTTAAACATAAAGGCTATAAAAATCTCCTGGCTAAACAGTGCATGGTAGTTAAGTCTGTGCTCATTTGTAATTGCAAATAGGCTTGGGGCAGCATAAAATAAACCAAGTGGAGATAAGTGATCTTTCAGATCAAATGGCCTTTATTTCCTTGGTTAAGGTCACTCTTAGTATAAAGGCAATTCCATGTTTGCTTGGTCTGTACAGCTAATAAATCTTCCAAGCCTATTTATGACAGACCACTGACTCTTTCACCTTTTTTTAAAAAAATTGAGTAATTGGTGAGTAGAAAGCTGTTTCCAGTAATGGAAAGCAAGAGCAGGTTCTCTTTACTGTATAAAACACCTTTAGTTAATGGTGTTGAGTTCTTAGACCAAGCTGAATTTATTGTTGTGCAATTTGGAATATAGTACTTAAAAGCTGAAGTTCTTAACCTCTGCTGCACTGGGCATTCTGGTGTGTAATGGGCTGAGCTGCATAAGAGCATATTAGAACACAGATGAATAGTTTAGGGTGTCTGGTTTTTAAAAAGTGCACAGCATTTTGGTGCAGCTGTCCTTGAAAGGTTGTAGAGATTTAAACTGAGAAGATGTAGAGAACTGTAGGTGTGTTACTGTGGAAGTATGGTCCTAGATTTTCTGTTTCTTTTCTTAGGAAACTCTTTTCTGGTCACCTCATTTCTTACACCAGGCATCTTGCACCAAAGATTTCTTTTCCTCTGACACAGTCTCTACCTCTGGTGGTTGCAAAGAGATTAACATGATGCAGAGTTGTCTTCCTGAGATTGCAGAAACCATTAACACTTATTACTTTCTTGCATCTCAGTGAATTTCCCCAAAACCTCATGATGCAAAACATCAGAATCAGTGGACTTACAGACCAGGAGCCTGTGCTGATGTAACTTGGAAGCACTTCTGTGATGCAGCTGACTGCACAAAGGGCATCATTAGGCAGCCCAACAACCTGAACAGTTTCTAGGATGTCAGGAGACTTGGTGCCAAGCTTTTTCTGGTAGTAAAATGTAGGTATTTCTCCTCCATCCCATTTTAGCCCATTTACTGTAAGTAACACAATTAAATCCTTTCAGCTGTGAGACATGGGCAAGTAGCACTGATGGAGCAATATTTTAGCCAGCCTGTTAAGAAAACAGCTTGAGCAGTGAGTGTGCCATAAGGGAACAGGGTTATAAGAGAGTGGATTAAAGCTGTTTGTCATTACCCTGGTTTTCTGCCAGAGTGTAAGTGGAGAAATGAAGCCAGAATTCAGCTGTTGGCCTTAAAACACCCAGATGACCCCACAGATGTGGGGGGTTTCATACTGAAATTTTGATGGAAAATTTTCATGCTGTTCAGCCCCACTTGTACTTGGTTAGGTGCTCTTAGAGACTGCAGGCAACTCAGTTTCTCTTATCAGTTTTAAAACCCACTAAAAAAAATCTGAAAAAAAAAAAAAAAAAAGACATTCCCCAAAATCTTATGACAAAAACATAACACTTTGTGAAAGATGCTGGTATCTGGTGACTGTGTTTTCCAGGAGCATAAGATGGATATCAGCCCAGGAGGTGACCATGAGGAGTTCATCTTTGGGGAAAAGATGAAGTATTTTACACAACAGATTGAGAAAAGGACCTTAGTGATAGAAGCTCCCTGCTCTTATCCTTGTAGCCTCAGTCTGACTGGAGAGTCCAAAAGAGATTTATTCTTTCTCCATAGCCTATAGCAGAGCATTTACAAGAGGGGCATGGAGCCAGTGGACATTATCTGACTTCTGTCATTTTTGTCTTTTGATATTATCTCACCTTATATTGAGCTGTCTGGAAGAAACTGTGATGTTTCTGTTTTTTCCTGAGCATCTGACTGTTTGCTTTCTCCCAAAACAAACAAATCCCCATGGCAGGTGATGCTAACAACAGCTCTGCAATCAAGTGGTAGAACAAAGTGTTCAGAAATCTCATGTAAGTCACATAATTAAAGTGGGTAAAGGTTACATTCAGCTTTTCTTGGATACATCCTTTTTTTTCCCTGAAAATATTTCAGTAAAATCAAACAAAACCAGTTGGTTCATTTCTGCCTTCATGCAGGTTTTAGATGGAGGATGCTCTGTTCAGCTATTGGTTTTAATCCCTTTGCAACCTTTTTTTCCCCCTCAAATGGTGTGTAAAGCATATTAAGGAATCTGTGTGGATTATAACATGTGTGTCAGTGTCTGCACATTTGTAGGGGATTGTGATTTAGGGGTGAGGCAGAGTTTGACCTATTTTTTCCTCTTTTTAATATGAGGATTTTGGATGGCTTCCAGATCTGTGGGGTATTTATATGGTTACACTTTTCTGGTGAAATAACAAGGGGAATAGGATAATTCCCATTGATCTCAGTGCTTTAAGATTTAATAAAAAAGGATGACTTGCAGTTTGAGTACATGAAATCTGATGCATAAGTGGGATTATGCCTGGGTTGAATCAAATCCCCCAACAGGAATCCATCCCTTTTTGTTTGCCTTTAAACTGTTTAATGACATTTGGATTGCATCTCCTTAATTCTGGCAGTTTTCAAGATAACTCTTTTGGAAACTCTTTTTTTTTTTTTTTCTTCACCCAGCAGCTCAGTGCAAGAAAACTGGCAAAGAATAAACTTCATTAATTTAAGGATTTGCAGTGCTAAGTCACTTTATAAAGATGATAATTTCCTTTGGGGTTTTGTGGGTGTTTTTTCCTTCCTCCCAAGGATCTGTTAAGTTTATAGAAGGTGGGCTGGTACCTTTTTAGACATTTTGCACTGTATTAATAATTGAACCTGTGTAAATGTGTATAAAATGAATTTGCATGTATATGTATATATGTACATATAGCTAATAAATGGCTTCTTTTGTAATGGTTGTCTTCATTTATGGTTTTGAAAGAGTTGAGTGGATTAGAAACAAGGTTGATTGGCCATCTCCTTTTCATGTGCATCTTCAGTGGCTCACAGGGCAGTGATCAAAACACTTTGAAGAGAAGAACTGAGCTTGTTCTTAACAAGGAGCTTCAAAACCAGAGGGGTCTTGGATGCTGTCATGGTGCCTGCTGGGTTGCACAGGGTTTTCTGCAGAAAGAAAACCCCATATGAATTCAGTATTCTGCTCTCTGAGGTAGTGTGCTCTTAGATCTCCCTGGGTTTACACTGATGTGTTGTGTTCAGAGCGGTTTAGGAAGGATTTTTATTCCATCATCTACACATTGAAGAGTCAGATTTCTCTTCTGAACTGTAAATGTATAAATTTATCTATAGAAACACAGAATGGGTTGGAAGGGACCTGGAAGATCATCAAGATCCAACCCCCCTGCATGGGCAGGGACACCTCCCACCAGCCCAGGTTGCTCCAAGCCCCATCCAACCTGGGCTGGAACACTTCCAGGGATGGGGCAGCCACAGCTTCTCTGGGAAACCTGGGTCCCTCTTCCAGTTTAAATCCATTACCCTTCATCTTGTCACTCCATGACCCTGGATAAAAGTCTCTCCTCACCTTTCCTGTAGCCTCTTCAGGCACTGGAAGATGCTCTTAGATCTCCCTGGAACCTTCTCCAGGATGAAACCACCCCAACTCTCAGCCTGTCTCCATAGCAGAGGTGCTTCATCCCCCTGATCATCTTCGTGGCCTCCTCTGGACTCTCTCCAGAACTTCCATGTCTTTCCTGCACTTGGGGGCTCCAGATTTGGACCCAGTACTCCAGGTGAGGTCTCACAAGCACCCCCCACCTTGAGAACTGTGTCCAGTTCTGAAGCCTTCATGGAACTTTGCTTATCCAAGCCACAGACTGCAGTCAGCTGTGACATTATCTCTCTGTAGCTTTAGAAGTCTTTTCAGCATCATGTTTTATGGCTTTTCCTGCAAAACTTGCACTTTGGAGGGCTGAAGTTTAGGAAGTAAGATGCAGCATGGTCCCAGAGGTTCTCTCCCAACTGTCTGGCAGATTCTGTAGTTTGCTGTTAAAATTTCAGCCTAATCTCTTTACTGGAGCCAAGCTAGTTAATGGAATGAGTTAATCCTGCTTACCAGTCCCAACTGGGAGCTTGTAGACTTTTCTTTGCCTGATTTTAGCCACTTTGGCTAAAGGTTCTGACTCCATAGGAATGAATGCCTTGATGTGACAAAACTCAGATTCCCCACCAGCTGATTGTGATGGTTTCAGGGGATGGGAAATGTCCTTTGGGAGAGGGGCACTTCAGAGGAGCCTCCTTAAGGAGGAACCAAAGAATCTGGTAAAAACCCAACAGTTTTGAACGATCTGGGCTTGAGGGATGCTTAGAAAGACTCAGAGGGGGGGTGTCAGGAGGAGGGGTCTTTTTCCAGTGGTGCCCAGGGACAGGACACGATGTAACTGGGACAAACTTGATCCATAGGAAGTTCCATCTCAACATGAGGAAGAACTTGGTTATTTTGGAACTGCCCAAAGAGGTTGGTGGGGTCTCAATCTCTGGAAATATCCAAATCCCACCTGGACACCATCCTGTGCCACCTGCTCTGAGTCAACCTGCCCTGGCAGGGGCTTGGCCAAGGTGATGATCCCCACAGTCCTCTTCCTTCCCTCAACCTTCTCTCCCTGTTTCTCCCCAGGAGATGCAGCACAAGCAAAACGTGATGGGAACCTTTCACTCCTTTCTAATGTGTCTAAAGTGAAATATTTTCTACTCTCTGAGGTTTAATCTCTAGCAGGGTGTAAGTTATGGGGAAAGAAGCTCTGGGAGAGCTTCAAATTCTTCAGCAGGATTCTTCTGCTGGAAAGGCAGAGCCCACTCTTTGCCTTTTGGCCTTTTAGCTTTGGAGCTTGCTGAGCTGTTGGCTTGGGGCACAGAGATGTCAGCAGGAGGTTACAGGGCTGCAGAACTCATCCCTGGGCTTGGCAGAAGCAGCAGAAGCCATGGTGTGGCCCTGGCAGGAGGACAGAAGCAGAAGAGAAGGTTTGGGCAGGCAGAAGGAGGTGATGAGCAAGAACTGATGGCTGGGGAGGGAGGAGAGCACCTCGGGCTTCTGAACTGCTCTGCCCTTTGAAATTTAGATGTTATTTTTATTCTGTAAATAAATGGTTGCTCAAAGGATGTTTCTTCTCAAGATGCCAACAGAGAAGAGCAGCAGCCTCTCCTTTACTTTTTTTTTTTTTCCCTTTTCCTAAGGTGAGCTGGAAAAAGCAATTATAACTCCCTTCTTCTTTTGAAGATGCTGATAAAAGGAGGTGGGAGGATCAGAGGGTCCCTGTGCCAAAAGGAGAACAACTCCTCAAGTGATAGAAACACGTGGGGTTTTTTATTTTTAAAACAAAGTAACTCAACTTTGGCTGTGTGCTGACTTTCAAAGGTGACCTAATTGCATGTAAAAACAGGCTGGGGGGAGAAGGGGGAAGGAAACAGTGGCCAGAAGAAAAAGAACAGCTTCATCCTGAAAGGTTCTACCTCCTCAGGATGCTGGCTGGCTCAGCTCTTGTCTCCAAGACCCAAACCAAGGCCAGGAGGTGTGGAAAGGTGAACAGACTCCAGCACTGGGTTTTTTTGAAAGAAAAAATAATAACCCAACCCTCCTGACCTCAGCTGTGAGGTGCATCTGATGGCTGAGGGGGGGCACAGAGGTGATTCCACCCCTCTTGGCTTTTACAGGCACCTCCTGGTTGACTGCAAATAAATCTCTGCTCAAGGGATGACTTTCTGGAGATCATTTTGGGAAGAAGCAATCTGAGGTCAGCAGGAAATGAAGGTGTGTTGGAGCTCCAGGTGTGGGGGAGGAGGAATGAATCCCTTTCACTTTTTCTTTTCAGAAAAGCTTTACAAAGCTCTGTTTTTAACTTCCAGCAGTCGAGTCAATTGCTGTGCACTGCTTTTCCTCCAAACCCAGAATCACAGAACCACTGAGGCTGGAAAAAAACCTCTGAGATCATCAACTCCATCCTCTGACCTAACCCCACCACATCAGCCAGACCATGGCACTCAGAGCCACATCCAACCTTTCCTTAAGCACCTCCAGGGATGCCACTCCATCCCAATACCTGATCACCCTCTCCATAAGGAAGTGTTTCCTGAGATCCCACCCCTGGGCCATGCCCTCACATCAGGATTTTGGTAGCAGAGCTCCCAGTGCTTAATGGGATCCTGGGAGCCCTGGCCCAAGGGGGATGAAAGTAGCAGGATGGGGATCAGAAAATCCCCAGGCTCTGCCTCACCTTGGGTTTTTTTGTCTTCATCTATGGTAGGACTAGAGGGAATGGCCTGAAGTTGCACCAGGGGAGCTTTTGTCTAGATAGTAGGAAGAATTTCTTTACTAAGAGAGAGGTCAGGCACTTGAAGAGGATGCCCAGGGAGGTGGTGGAGTCACCATCCCTGGAGGTGTTGAAATATGTGTAAAGGTGGCAATTCAGGATGGAGCATGGTGGGTTTTTTCCATGTTGACAGCGGGACTCTTAGACCTTAGAGACCTCTTAGACCTGGGAAGTGTTAGACCTTAGAAGTGTTGATCAGATGGAAGGCAGAAGGATTCTGCAGAGGGACCTGGACAGACTGGAGAGATGGGCTGACTCCAATGGGATGAGCTTCAACAAGGCCAAGTGCCGGGTCCTGCACTTTGGCCACAACAACCCCATGGGGAGCTCCAGGCTGGGCACAGAGTGGCAGAAAGGGACCTGGGAGTCTGGATTGCCAGGAAGCTGAACATGAGCCAGCAGTGTGCCCAGGTAGCCAAGAAGGCCAATGGCATCCTGGCCTGGATCAGGAACAGCGTGGCCAGCAGGTCCAAGGAGGTGATTCTGCCCCTGTGCTCAGCCCTGGTGAGGCCACAGCTTGAGTACTGTGTCCAGTTCTGGGCCCCTCAGTTTAGGAAGGAGATTGAGGTCCTCGAACAGGTCCAAAGGAGGGCAACCAAGCTGGTGAAGGGACTCGAACACAGATCCTATGAGGAGAGGCTGAGGGAGCTGGGGCTGTTCAGCCTGAAGAAGAGGAGGCTCAGGGGAGACCTCATCACTCTCTACAACTCCCTGAAAGGAGGATGGAGCCAGGCAGGGGTTGGTCTCTTTTCCCAGGCAACTCTCAGTAAGACAAGAGGGCAGGGTCTTAAATTGTGCCGGGGAAAGTTCAGATTGGATATTAGAAAGAATTTTTTCACGGAAAGGGTGATCAGACATTGGAACGGGCTGCCTGGGGAGGTGGTGGACTCTTCGTCCCTGGAGACATTTAAAAAGCGACTCGATATGGCACTCAGTGCCATAGTCTAGTGACTGTGGCGGTAGTTGATCAAGGGTTGGACTCGATGATCTCTGAGGTCCCTTCCAACCCAGCCTATTCTATGATTCTATGATTCTATGACCTCTTTTCCAGCTGTGGGTGTGTGTGATCAGGTGTGACCTGGCTGTATGCATGGGGTCAGCCTTTTCTGCAGGACCAGCCAGAAGTTTGGCTTATCTACCATGAGCAGAGCCAGGAACTGGGGCATCCTCCTCCCAGAACATGGGTCCCCACCCAAGGTTGTGCCTTCCACCTGGGCACAGGTTTCATTTGAGGAACATTCAGATGATACAGAGGAGGAGGAATCCGTGATTCTGGAGGCATCTGAGGAGCTTGCAGTGGAGGGAAGCTGGGTGACTAGTTTGGACTCACAAGCCAGAAATTGCCCCAGAGTGTTCCACATTGCTACTGAAACTTCTGCTTTGTGTCCATCCCTTGCATCCCAAAGTCATTTTTCTCTCCTTTCTTGGAAACTTGTGACCAGGGCTGGTTTGCTCTGCAAATCCTGGGGTCAGAGCAAAGAGGTGAGAAGCAGTAGCAAGGTGGTTAATACATTAAACCCAGCAGGGAGAAACCCTTGTGAGCCCCCCCCTGCAGTGCTGGGTCCAGTTCTAGAGTCCTCAACACCAGAAGGACACAGAGCTCCTGGAAGGTGTCCAGAGCAGAGCCACAGAAATGCTCAGAGGGCTGAGCACCTCCCTGGGAAGCCAGGCTGAGGGATTGGGGTTGTTCAGCCTGGAGAAGAGGAGGCTCCCAGGTGAGCTCAGAGCAACCTTCCAATATCTGAAGGGGCTCCAAGAAAGCTGGGGGAGGGCTTTGGACACAGGGGGGTAGGGAGAGGAGAAGGGAAATGGGTTAAAACTTGGAGAGGGGAGATTGAGGTTGAACATTAGGAGGAAATTATTTAATTTGAGGGTGGTGAGAGCCTGGAACAGGTTGCCCAAGGAAGTTGTGGCTGCTTCATCCCTGGAAATGTTGAAGATGAGGTTGGATGGGGCTTGGAGCAACCTGGGCTGGTGGGAGGTGGCTCCAGGAAAGCTGGGGAGGGATTTATTTTTAAGGGTGTGGAGTGATGGGCTGAGGAGCAATGATTTAAGCTGAAGGAGAGGAGATTTGGATGAGACACAGGGAAGAAAATCTTCACTATGAGGGTGCTGAGCCCCTGGCCCAGGTTTCCCAGAGAAGCTGTGGCTGTCCCATTCCTGGAAGTGTTCCAGCCCAGGTTGGATGAGGCTTGGAGCAACCTGGGCTGGTGGGAGGGGGTTTGGAACAAGATGATCTCTGAGGTCCCTTCCACCCCAAACCATTCTGTGATTCATTCCCTGATTTCTGTCAAATCTTCTGTTAATTGTCAGGTGCTTTAAAATGCTGGCAAACTGCAGTCACCTGTGACAAAGGGACAGTTCCTGTGAGTTCTGTGGAAGTGATTCCTGTGGGGCACAAACAAGAGTCTCTGAGTGGCTCTGGTGTGAGGAACTCAGCCCTTACAAGACCTCGGAGCAGCTCTACAGGCAAGAGATGATCTTTAAGGTCCCTTCCAACCCAAACCATTCTATGATTCTGTGATTGTGCCCATTTCAAGCCTCCTGCACTAAGAAGCTCTCTCTGCAGGTTGGATGGGACTTGGATCAAGCTGGGCTGGTGGGAGGTGTCCCTTCCCATGCAGGGGGTTGGAATGAGATGATTTTTAAGGTCCCTTCCACCCCAAACCATTCCACGAAGCTTCCTATACCCCCAGCCCCAGGACAGGCACATCCCTGACTGCTCCCTACCCTCACACAAGTTTTTCCCTTCCCCCCAGGTGTGAGTTTGGGGAAGAAAACCGGGAATGTTCAGCTGGAAAAGAAACAACTGATAATAAACCTGCAATGTCACCTCTCACACTTTCTGCATCTCTCTCTTGCGAGCACTGGGAGGCAGCAGTGTCCCAGCTAAAGCTGCCAGCCCAGCCTGGGATGGAAGCCAAGGAACCGAATCAGGGAACCTCCAGAAATTTTTTTTACCTGCTTGTAGGAATGCTGAGGATCTCCCAAGAGATTCGGCTGTGGGATTAATGACACGGAGATAAAACACCCTGGAGAGAGGAGCAGAATCACTTGAGGGATGCAAATCCACTTCCTGAGCTTGGCTGATTTGTCAAAAGCAAAGTCACTGCAGCTGCTTTCTTTTTATTATTTATTTTTTCCTTCCTTTTGGCTTGCTTGCTTTTCAGGAACAAAGCCTCTTTCTTGCTGCTAAATATTGACACTCCAGCTCTGAGCATCAGGGCTTTGTTCTTGGCCTGAGGGATTCAGGAAGGGACTGGAGGGTTTCCAAGAGAAGAAACCAGGGGATTAATTAGCAGGAAATCTGGAAACTTAGGTGCTTGTGTTCCTGGTATTTAACCCAGCTCTGCTTGGCTGCTTGGGAAGTGAAGTCGGATGGGAAGGGATTTGAGGTTTCCTAAACTCTGCTAATAAATGGGTGCTGCTGCCTGTGCTGGGGGTGCTGGGGGTGTTAGTTTGGAGAAGAGGTAAGGGGGGGTGGAGGGGTAGAGGACTGTCAGGGTTTAACACTGACCCAGCAATTAAACCCAATAACAGACGCTGCCTGTTAATTCTCCTTCCTGATAAAGAAAGGAGAGAGAATAAGGGAGAGAGACTGAGGGGCTGGAAACTAAACTACACAGCTTGAATGAAACAGGAATGATAAATAGGAAAAATGACTAAATCTATACAAATATACAGGAAAATTGATCCCAGGTTCCTCCCCTTTTCACCCCAATAATGTTCAAATTTCCACCAAAGCTGCAGGGCAGCCCTGGGAAAGTCCAGGCTGGAATCCTGGGGTCAGCAGCAGTTGGGAGCTGGAGGCAGGAACACAGAGATTCAGGCTGGGATGGATCAGGAGCACAGGCAGAGGAAGGGATGGAATCCTCCCAGGATGCTGAAGCAAACAGGAACGGGGGAAGAAGGGGAAGCAGGAAGGGGTTTGACCCTGGTGATCCCTCCAATTTATCCTGAGTATGAGGTGTATGGGATGGAATACTCTGTTTGGTCAGTTCTGGCATCTGTCTTGTCCCTTCCTCCCCAAAGGAGGGTTTCAGGTGGGACCTCTTTACTCCTTTTCTCCTTCTGGAGGTCAAAATGTTCCTCAGAGCTGAGCAGTGTCCCTGGTTCTGCAGCCCATTCCCAGCTGGAACTCTAAACACCCAGAGTTCTCAGTCCCAGAGCAGCCACTGCCTGAGAACCTTGCTGTTCATTTCAGCAAGTGCAGCTCCTTCCAAGAGACTGAGCTGAAAGCAAAAGTACCAGACAGAAAATCCCTTTATCCTGGCCCAAACCAGGACAAGGACAAGGTGAGGTTGCTTCCAGGCAGGACCTCAAACCTTGCTCTCTGTCCTGGGCTGCTCAGCACAAAAGCCTGAAGTCAGCTGGAAGCTCCCAGTATCCAAACTGGTTTGGAGAGATGGTTTGCTGGTGCTGAGAGGGACTTTGCAGCATCCCATTAATCCATCCTCCTCCCCTGCCCTACAGGTTTTTGTGACTCATTTATTTTTATAAGCACCAGATCTTCCTCCTGCCTTTCTGCAGGGATTGTTTCCATGTCCTCTCCTCCACAATCACAGGAAAATGGGGGGAGTGTGAAGAAGAAAGTGGGACCCACCCCAAAGCAACCTCCATGAACCAGCAGCATGGAGAGGGAGAGGATAAAGCAGGGAAAAGAGGGAGGGAAGAGCAGGAACCAGGACACGTGGGGCTGCCAGACTGCACCCTGGGTATATCTGCTCCATCCTCATCCTCATCCTCATCCTCATCCTCATCCTCATCTCCAAGGTGTCCCAGGGAACATGGAAAAGGAGGTGAAGGCTTCCTGGAGAGAACTGGGACCTGGCAGGAGGAGGTGACACAGCTCAGTGCCAAGGCTGGGCCAGGGAAACAGGATGGATTTTCCCCAGCTTAATCCCACAGTAAATTTGCTTCTGTTGGGTTGGAGGAGGGGAGCAGAGTCACGTTGGTTTCTATCAGAAGTTACCTACATCTCCTATCATTATATGTGCAGGAATACAATTCTTTTTTTTTTTTTTTTTTCTTTTTTTCTTTTAAAATCCCTTTTTCTGCTGATTCCATGGGGACTGAGCACTTGCCATGCACCAGGAGGAGTTCTTAGGTACCAGCTGGTACCAGGTACCAAGTACCTCCTGCTAAGGGGACAGCTGCAATTCTAATGATTGGTAAAAAAAACCAAACCCAAATCCCCAAGTTGCTCCTGTGCTGGGTGGTTTGTACAGGTTGAGCTGCTTGGAAATCAATTCCCAGTTGGTTTTGAAGGGATCAGGGATGCCACTGGGGTTTACTGGGGAGGACAATGGGAAGTTCCTCATCTCATAGAATCACAGAGTCATAGAATTGGCTGGGTTGGAAGGGACCTCAGAAATCATCAAGTCCAACCCTTGATCCACTACCACTGCAGTTCCCAGCCCATGGCACTGAGTGCCACATCCAGGCTCTTTTGAAATATCTCCAGACACGGAGAATCCACTACTTCCCTGGGCAGCCCATTCCAATGCCTGATCACCCTCTCTGTAAAGAAATTCTTTCTAATCTTTAACCTAAACCTCCCCTGGCACAACTTAAGACCATGGCCTCTTGTCTTGCTGAGAGTTGCCTGGGAAAAGAGCCCAACCCCCCCCTGGCTCCAACCTCCTTTCAGGGAGTTGGAGAGAGTGATGAGGTCTCCCCTGAGCCTCCTCTTCTCCAGCCTCAACACCCCCAGCTCCCTCAGCCCTTCCTCACAGGAATTCTGCTGGATCCCTTCACAGCCTCCTTGCTCTTCTCTGGACCTGCTCCAGCACCTCAATCTCCTTCCTGAGCTGAGGGGCCCAGAACTGGACACAGGACTCAAGCTGTGGCCTCACCAGAGCTGAATACAGGGGCAGAATCCCTTCCCTGGACCTGCTGGCCACGCTGTTCCTGATCCAGCCCAGGATGCCATTGGCCTTCTTGGCCACCTGGGCACACTGCTGGCTCCTGTTCAGCTTCCTGGCAATCCAGACTCCCAGGTCCCTTTCTGCCACTCTGTGCCCAGCCTGGAGCTCCCCATGGGGTTGCTGTGGCCAGGGTTTTTAAACCCTTCCAGGTCTGGGGACTCCAGCACCTCCCTGGGCAGCCCATTCCAATCCCTGACTGCTCTCTCAGGAAATAAATCCTTCCTCAGATTTGGTCTAAACCTCCCCTGGTGCAACTTCAGCCCATTCCCTCTGCTCCTATCAGTGTTCCCTGGGGAGAAGAGCCCAGCACCCACCTCCCTACAACCTCCTGCCAGGTGAGCAAGGGCTCTGCTGGCAGAGGGGCTCCAAAGAATGTTTATCAATATGGTGATAGGTAGTTTATATATAAAAATAAAAATAAAAATAAAAAAGAATAAAAATAAATAAAATAAAAATAAAACTATATTTAATATAATATAAAATATAGAAGATATTTAATATAATATATAATATATAATATAAATAAATATATTAAATATAATGTATAAATATAAATGTAAAATATAAAAATATATTTAATATGATATAAATATAAACAAATATGAACAGAAAATTATGTTTTATATATAAATATATGAAATATATTTAATACCATAAATATAAATATAAGTACATAAAATAAATAAATAATATAAAGAGAAATATAATACAATTTACAATAATATATTATTAATATAATTTTCATATAATGATATAATCATATAAATTATAATAATTATGATGATATATTATTAAATATAATTTATAATACATAAAAATAAAAATGAGAATATAAATATAAATATAAATATAAATGCCCCAAAATGTCTTGTGCCAGCCACAGGACTGTGTGGTTGTTACAGGCAACCTGAGTGCAGGTTGCAGTGATGCTGGGCTTGGCCTCTTCTCCCCAATGACAAGTGACAGGACAGAAGGAAACGGGTTCAAGTTGCCCCAGGGGAGGTTCAGCTTGGATCTTAGGAAAAATTCCTTCCCCAAAAGAGTGGGGAAGCATTGGGACAGGGTGCCCAGGGAGGCAGTGGAATCAAACAACAGGGAGATGGGGCACTGAGAAGTGGTTTGGTGGTTACAGGGGTGTGGGTGTGATGGGTGAGCCTCATGGTCTTGAAAACCCTTTCCATCCATGATGGAAAACACTGTGGATGCCCGGGATGCACATGGATGCTCTATGGAAGCACTGGGTGCTACCAGCCCTACCTTCAGCCCTACTTTTGGGAGCTTTGACACCCTGGAGGACTCCCAGCCCCTTTTAGGCATTAACTGTGACAGCAAAGAGCAAGCCTCCTCCTTCCTGATGCTCTTGGTTTATTGGGAGACTTCACATTTGGACTCAAAGGTCTGAGTCTGCCTCGTGCTTTGTCTTGACATTTTTTTCCCCAGCCATGGATGTGTTGATCCCTCTGCCCACTGAACCCTTCCCCAGCTTGATGCCACCACCAGCAGCTGCTGCTTGGCTGGGATTTCAGGTTTTTCTTCAAACCCTGTTGTAGTGTAACAAGGCAACCAGGTGCCCCTAATTGCCAGGGAGTGAGCATCAGCTTGTGTCAAGCCCACTTGTGCCCAATTAGGGTGGGCCTCCACTGCGCATGAGCAGGACCAGGGGGCCAATAAAAGGTGAGTCCTGAAGCACAGGCTCAGCTCAGTCCTGAGCATGTCTGCAGAGAGGTCAGTTGCTTTTGGAGCACTGTATTACCTTCATTGCACCACTAGTGCTCATCACCCTCAGGGTGAGGCTCTGAGGAGTCTCGAACCCGGGGCCTTGGCATTGCAGTACTGCTCACCCTCTGGCAATTAGGGGCACCTGGTTGCCTTGTTACACTACAACCTGTAGCTTCCCAGCTTGTGCTGAGTCTTCCTCACCTCCTGGCTGGTGTCTCACAAAGTCCCCATGGAGACATTTCCATCATCTCATTATCTAGGAGGGGTATTAATTGTGACATTTACTGTGAAAGTAAAGAGCAAGCCTCCTCCTCCCTGATGCTCTTGGTTTATTGGGAGACTTCACATTTGGACTCAAAGGTCGGAGTTTGCCTCGTGCCTTGGCTTGGCATTTTTTTTCCCAGCTATGGATGTGTTGATCCCTCTGCCCACTGAGCTCTTCCCCAGCTTGATGCCACCACCAGCAGCTGCTGCTTGGCTGGGGTTTCAGGTTTTTCTTCAAACCCTGCTGCTTCCCAGCTTGTGCTGAGTCTTCCTCACCTCCTGGCTGGTGTCTCACAAAGTCCCCATGGAGACATTTCCATCATCTCATTATCTAGGAAGGGTATTAATTGTGACATTTACTGTGACAGCAAAGAGCAAGCCTCCTCCTTCTTGATGCTCATGGTTTTATTGGAAGACTTCACATTTGGACTCAAAGGTCTGAGTCTGCCTCATGCCTTGGCTTGGAACTCTTTTTCCCAGCCATGGATGTGTTGATCCCTCTGCCCACTGAGCTCTTCCCCAGCTTGATGCCACCACCAGCAGCTGCTGCTTGGCTGGGATTTCAGGTTTTTCTTCAAACCCTGCTGCTTCCCAGCTTGCGCTGAGCCTTCCTCACCTCTGGTTGGTGTCTCACAACCCCCCTATGGAGACATTTCCATCATCTCATCATTTCCATCATCTCATTATGTAGAAAGAGTATTAATTGTGACATTAACTGTGACAGCAAAGAGCAAGCCTCCTCCTTCCTGATGCTCTTGGTTTATTGGGAGACCTCACATTTGGACTCAAAGGTCTGAGTCTGCCTCATGCTTTGTCTTGGCATTTTTTTCCCAGCTATGGATATGTTTTTTTCAATCATGGATGTGTTTGTTTTCCCCAGCCATGGGTGTGTTGATCCCTCTGCCCACTGAGCTCTTCCCCAGCTTGATGCCACCACCAGCAGCTGCTGCTTGGCTATGATTTCAGGTTTTTCTTCAAACCCTGTTGCTTCCCAGCTTGTGCTGAGCCTTCTTCACCTCCTGGTTGGTGTCTGGCAAACTCCCCATGGAGACATTTCCATTATCTCATCATTTCCATCATCTCACTATGTAGGAAGGTTGCAAGCTGGGTTAGGACAGGAGTGAGGTTTGGATTTGGTCACCTCTGACAGCTCAGTGAGTTGTTTCTGACTGCTGACACTTTCCCAAGCTGATCCCAGGGCTGGAATGATGCTCATTAAAGTGGGCACAGAGAACCACAGGGATACCTGTCAGTCAGAATGTTTGCTGAGCTGAATTTGGATGATCCTTAATTCTTTCTCACTCCTCCATCTGATAAATATTTTTAAACTGTGCCAGGACCAAAGAAAATATTTTTGCTGGATATTTTACTCAGGGGAAAAAAAAATAAATTAGTATTTTCAAACATGAACTGAACTCATTTGGTTGTTTCTGTCACAAACAGAAAAAAATCCAAAATTGATTTTGTTTTTTTTGTTTTATCCCTTGAAATGCTGCATTTTTCATTCAAAGTGAGACTCTTCTTCACTGTCAGTTACGATCTCAGCAAAAGTCAAAATGAAAACATCCTGAAAATGAAATACTTGGTCAACTCAGGACAGTTTTTATCTGGTATGTCCGAGAGCCAACAACAGGAAGCTGTGATCACAGAGTTTGATCACATAAGGATTTTAAAGATCTCAGCCCCTGTCTTGACAATCTGGAGTACTTAAAATTCAGTGTTAAGTCTTCTCTGGACCCCATTGCCTCTTCAGACAGACTTAAAAATTAAAATAATAAATTAATGGCTGGGACTCAACCATTACTGGCTGGTGAGCTGTATAGGACCCAAATCCCTTCATGAACTGAATAATTATGGGTATTGGTTGGTTTATTGTGGGTCCTATTCCTTCTTTAGACCCTCTTGGGCATGTGTGGCAAAAAGAAAAGGGTCTTTGAGAGGACCTGTGACCCAGGCTAAGGAGCAGCATCACATCTGTCCATCTTTCTGGGCAGGAAATCAATCCTTTTTGTAGCACTGAGCACGTTCAATAACACAAAAGGTCACAGCATTAACACACACTGTGCTGGTGTCTGGGATGAGTGATGGGCTCAGCTTTGCCCTTTCCAAGCCTGCGTGGGGCTGTTCCAGTTTCTCAGGAGCAGCAGCTCCAGCCCCTGCTGGAAAGGCACCTCCCTCAAGAGGAGCAGGAAACTTCTGGTGGGAGGATTCCATCCCCATCCACTCTGTTTGGGGACAAGGATGTGAGGCAGCAGGTGGCCAAGAAGGCCACCAACATCCTGGCTTGTGTCAGCACCAGTGTGGCCAGCAGAAGGGAAGTGATGGGGCTCCTGGACTCAGCACTTCTGGGGCCACACTTCAAGTTCTGCTCTGTCCAGTTCTGGGCCCCTCTCTAGAAGAAAGATTTTCAGATGCTGGAGGGAATTCAGAGAAGTGCAGCCAAGATGGGTGTGCTGGTTTGGGCCAGGATAAAGGGGATTTTCTGTCTGGTACTTTTGCTTTCAGCTCAGTCTCTTGTAAGGAGCTGCACTTGCTGAAATGAACAGCAAGGTTCTCAGTCAGTTGCTGCTCTGGGACTGATAACTCTGGGTGTTTAGAGTTCCAGCTGGGAATGGGCTGCAGAACCAGGGACACTGCTCAGCTCTGAGGAACATTTTGCCCTCCAGAAGGAGAAAAGGAGTAAAGAGGTCCCACCTGCAGCCTCCTTTGGGGAGGAACAGACAAGAGAGATGCCAGAATTGACCAAACAGAGTATTCCATCCCATACACCTCATACTCAGGATAAATTTGAGGCATCACCAGGGTCAAACCCCTTCCTGCTTCCCCTTCTTCCCCCGTTCCTGTTTGCTTCAGCATCCTGGGAGGATTCCATCCCTTCCTCTGCCTGTGCTCCTGATCCATCCCAGCCTGAATCTGTGTGTTCCTGCCTCCAGCTCCCAACTGCTGCTGACCCCAGGATTCCAGCCTGGACTTTCCCAGGGCTGCCCTGCAGCTTTGGTGGAGATTTGAACATTATTGGGGTGAAAAGGGGAGGAACCTGGGACCAATTTTCCTGTATATTTGTATAGATTTAGTAATTTTTCCTATTTCTCATTCCTGTTTCATTAAAGCTGTGTAGTTTAGTTTCCAATCCATCAGTCTCTCCCCCTTATTCTCTCTCCTTTCTTTATCAAGGAGGGGAATTAATAGAGAGTATCTTTGGGTTTAGAGCATCTTTGGGGTATTAGAGAGCATCTGTTATTGGGTTTAACTGCTGGGTCAGTGTTAAACCTTGACACTGGGGAAGGATCTGGAAAACAAATCCTGTTTGTTCTGAAAACAACGACTGTGTAGGCAATTTACTGAGCCTACCTCACAACATTATCACTGGGACAACATTTTTCCAATTTGAAGACTTGGAGAGTTCCCATTTTGGAGTAACCAACCTCAGTCTCAACAGAGAGACCAAAATACAAAAGATGAAGGGGTTTTGAGACATCTGTGGAAAACTGAAAGCCCTGCATCCAATTCTTGCTCTCTGGGTATGTTCTACTTGGGCTCTGTCACACAGGCACAGAACTTAACCCTGGGTCTGAGCTCCAGAAACTCCATCAGAACATCTGCTCTCCAGGTTCAGGTCCCCTTGAGCTCTGTAGATCTGACACCAACATCAGGCACTTGTGGTCCTTGGGCTGGGTACAGGGATGTCTCTCTCTGTGTCTTGATTCCTCCTACCCAAAGCAGCTACAGAAATGTTGCATCAAACCATTCTCTGTAGAAGAAAAGTTCCAATTCTGATAAAATTTCACTCAAAAACATAGCATTTTTAAACTTCCAGGTTGCCAATCAAAGGCAAGAGAAGCTGAAGTCTTGATGCAACATTCCCAATCTATTGCTCTGGGAACATTTAACAGGTTCTGAGCATCACAGAATCCCAGGTTGGAGGGGACATAAAAGATCATCTAATTCCAAGCCCTCTGCCATGGGAAGGGACACTTCCCACTAAATCAGGTTGCTCCAAACCCCATCCAGCCTGGCCTTGAACACTTCCAGGGATGAGGAATCCACAGCTTTTCTGGGCAACCTGTGCCAGTGTGAGATTTATTCAAACAAACCCCAACCCCAGCACACCTCAGCTTTCTTCTCTTTTCCTTTGTTTTCTTCTTCACTCAAATGCAGGATTTTTCAGGACCGTGCTCCCTACACCACCCTGCACATCCAGATCCTCTTCCTGAAGTTGCTGCTGCATCAAATAACTCATTTCCATCAGCAATTTCATCCCCTAAAGACAACTTGTGGTGGCTGTGGAGCACACAAATCCACTGGAGAAATTTCTCCCCATGGCTAAAGGAGTTTCTTCCCTGATTTCCATCAGGTTAGGAGGTGACTGGTGGTTTAAATCGTGAAACTCAAGTTAAACTGGAATTTCTTGAGACAAGAACTTCACCTTTTCTTCTTCCCTTCTTCATTTCTCCTCTCCCTTTTTATTGTTTCATATAAAATATTGCTGGGCTGTCTTTGCCACAAGCCTCCCCAGCAGAGGAGTAATTACATTTATTGGAAATGCTTCCTGATCACATATTCATTTACCAGCTGCTAAAGTAAAATGAACTGGGCAAAATGCCACTGGAGATTTGGAGTCATAAGCTGGGGAAGGCAATGAAACAACTGCTCAGTGTGGAGTTTCTTTCCCTCTCCAAGAATCCATTATCCTCCCTTCCAGCTGATGGAGGGAGTGAAAAGGCAGTCAGGATCATAGAATTATCATAGAATTAGCTGGGTTGGAAGGGACCTCAGAGATCATCTAGTCCAACCCTTGACCCACCGGAGCAGTTGCTAGACCATGGCACTGAGTGCCACATCCAGTCTTTTTTTAAATGTCTCCAGGGACGGAGAATCTACCACCTCACTGGGCAGTCCATTCCATAGCCTAATCACCCTCTCTGTGAAGAAATTCTTTCTAATATCTAACCTAAACCTCCCCTGGCACAACTTAAGACTGTGTCCTCTTGTCTTGTTGAAGGTCGTCTGTGAAAAGAGTCCAGTTCCCACCTCGCTACAGCCTCCTTTCAGGTAGTTGTAGACAGCAATGAGGTCTCCCCTGAGCCTCCTCTTCTTCAGGCTGAACAGCCCCAGCTCTCTCAGCCTCTCCTCATAGGGCCTGTGCTCGAGTCCCTTCACCAGCCTGGTTGCCCTCCTTTGGACCTGTTCCAGGACCTCTACATCCTTCTTAAACTGAGGGGCCCAGAACTGGACACAGTACTCGAGGTGTGGCCTCACCAGCGCTGAGTACAGGGGAAGAATCCCTTCCCTGGACCTGCTGGTGACGCTGTTTCTGATACAGGCCAGGATGCCATTGCCCTTCTTGGCCACCTGGGCACACTGCTGGCTCATGTTCAGTTTCTTGTCAATGCAGACTCCCAGGTCCCTTTCTGCCACTCTGTGCCCAGCCTGGAGCTCCCCATGGGGTTGTTGTGGCCAAAGTGCAGGACCTGGCACTTGGAATGTTGAACCTCATCCCGTTGGAATCGGCCCAGCTCTCTAGTCTGTCCAGGATGGCAGCATGAGAGATTTCTGAGTGAGGGCACAGCTTTGGGGTCACCAAATTCCCCTTTGACTGCAATCTAAAGGGCACAGCAAACACCCAAACTTTATTTCTGAAATGTGATGCAATAAGGAATAACAATAATAATACTTTTGCTCTGAGTTCTTGGTTACTCTTGGTCACTCTCATTCATGGGGAGATGTCACTGAACCATTTCCATCCTCCCTGTCCTCCTCCCTTCTATCCCAGGTTTCTGGATCTCACAAACACACAAAAAAAGCTGCTCCAAACCACCACGTGCAGGAAAAACCCCAGAACACAAGAAAATACTGACTACACCTTCAAACCCACCAACCACCCAAACCCCACCAAAATACTGGTAGGAGCTGTGAAGGTCACCACGTTTCATTGTACAGAGATAATTTTTGGGACCCATCTTTCTGTCTGTGAAGGATTTTCACTCAACCACTTGC
The DNA here is from genome assembly GCF_003957555.1 of Calypte anna. Taxonomy (NCBI): domain Eukaryota; kingdom Metazoa; phylum Chordata; class Aves; order Apodiformes; family Trochilidae; genus Calypte; species Calypte anna. The sequence continues at coordinate 3,662,145 of NC_044245.1, forward strand.
CTGGGGAAGCAGAGTTCACCTTCAGAAGGAGCTGCCTGACTGATCAACCAACTTTTGCTGCTCTGCAAAGCACGAGGACTCAGCAGAAAAAGGTTCTGAGATGTCTACGTGTACCTTGTGTTTGAATCTATCAAACCAAGCCAAAAAAAAAGTGGCAGAAAAGACATTGAAGAATTATTCTCAAAGAAGAACAGACTTTATGTCATGGTTTAACCAAAAGTCTCTCTCCCCCCATGTTGGGAGCCAATAAATCTGTCAGGGTTTAACACTGACCAGGCAATTGAACCCAATAACAGCTGCTCTCTATTAATCTCCCTCTCCTCCTTGATAAAGAAAGAAGAGAGAATAAGGGAGAGAGATTGATGGGTTGGAAACTAAACTACATAGCTTTAGTGACACAGTAGTGATAAATAGGAAAAAATGACAAAATCTATACAAATATACAGGAAAATTGATCCCAGGTTCCTCCCCCCTTTCCCCCAATAACTCTCACGTCACCCCCGAGGCTGCAGGGCAGCCCTGGGAAAGTCCAGGCTGGAATCCTGGGGTCAGCAGCAGTTGGGAGCTGGAGGCAGGAACACAGAGATTCAGGCTGGGATGGATCAGGAGCACAGGCAGAGGAAGGGATGGAATCCTCCCAGGATGCTGAAGCAAACAGGAACGAGGGAAGAAGGGGAAGCAGGAAGGGGTTTGACCCTGGTGATGCCTCAAATTTATCCTGAGTATGAGGTGTATGGGATGGAATACTCTGTTTGGTCAATTCTGGCATCTGTCTTGTCCCTTCCTCCCCAAAGGAGGGTTTCAGGTGGGACCTCTTTACTCCTTTTCTCCTTCTGGAGGGCAAAACGTTCCTCAGAGCTGAGCAGTGTCCCTGGTTCTGCAGCCCATTCCCAGCTGGAACTCTAAACACCCAGAGTTCTCAGTCCCAGAGCAGCCACTGACTGAGAACCTTGCTGTTCATTTCAGCAAGTGCAGCTCCTTACAAGAGACTGAGCTGAAAGCAAAAGTACCAGACAGAAAATCCCCTTTATCCTGGCCCAACCAGGACACCCTCCCTAGAAGCTTTCACTGATTTGATCTCATGCAACTCTTCAGGTGTATTCTTCATCCCTCCCTGGGATGTCACATGAAGCAGTGCTGGCTCAGGAGCCCAATGGTGGTGAGGAACCAAATGCCAAGTTTATCTGTACATATCCATCAGCATCCCGAGAAATGCACCAGAGCAGGACTGCCAAAATCCACCAAGTCTTGCATGAGCACACCACACAAAGGGGTGGGTTTCATCCACAGCACCAAGAATGTGAAGATGGAAAAATAAAACAGCCAGAATGGGCCAGGTGAGCAAAATCATACAGGCAGAAACCCCTCTGGCAGTCATGAGACAATATTTTTCAAGGTATGACCATTTTTATCTCTGATCACTCAGACTTTGTCCCCAGGGGAGACCAACAAAATCTGTTGAAAGAGGAGCCCATCAAGCAAAACATTTAAACCTACAAGATGTGGGAAATCAATAGACATTGATTTTATGGTATGTTGCTTCCCCTTCCTCCACCTCCTCCATACTGTATCTCATTGCCCCTGGGCAGTTGCAAGAAATAAGTGATTAATTTCATTCCTTCTCTCTCCCTCCCAATCCCATAATTTTGTGTCTTGTGGAGCCTAACAAGCTTGTAGCCTTACCTGCAGGTGGTAGCTACTCACTTCTTTCACCATGAAGCTCAACAAGACCAAGTGCAAGGTCCTCCATCTGGGTCAGGGCAATCCCAAGCACTGATTTAGGCTGGGCAGTCAGTGGCTTGAGAGCAGCCCTGAGGAAAAGGGGTTGGGGGGTGCTGGTGGGTGAGAAGTTCAACATCAGCCATCAGTGTGCACTGCCAGACCAGAAAGACAAATGGATCCTGGGCTGCATCAAGAGGAGAGCGGGCAGCAGGGCAAGGGAGAGGATTATCCTCCTCTACTCTGCTCTCATGAGACCCCACCTGGAGTACTGGGGCCTGTTCTGGAGCCCCTGTGACAAGAAAAACATGGATATGGTGGAGTGTGTCCAGAGAAGGGTCAGGAGGATGCTCAGAGGGCTGGAGCAGCTCTGCTATGCAGACAGACAGAGAGTTGGGGTTGTTCAGTCTGGAGAGGAGAAGGCTCCAAGGAGACCTTAGTGTGGCCTTCCAGGATCTGAAGAGGCTACAGGAAAGCTGGGGAGGGACTTTTTAGGATGTCAGGGAGTGATAGGACATGGGGGAATAGATTCAAACTAGAGGAGAGGAGATTTAGGTTGGAAATTAGGAAGAAGTTCTTCCCCATGATGGTGCTGAGACCCTGGCACAGGTTGCCCAGAGAGGTGGTGGAAGCCCCATCCATCCCTGGAAGTTTTTAAGGCCAGGCTGGGCAGGGTTGTTTTTTCTTTGTTTGTTCTTTAAATTTACTGATTATTTGCTGATTGTAGTGTTTTTGCTGCCAAAAGAGTCTAGAGATATTAGGAAGAAATTTTTTCCTGTGAGGGTGGTGAAACACTGGCCCAGGTTTCCCAGAGAAGCTGTGGCTGCTCCATCCCTGGAAGTGTTCCAGGTCAGGTTGGATGGGGCTTGGAGCAACCTGGGCTGGTGGGAGGTGTCCCTGCCCATGGCAGGGGGGTTGGAACTGGATGATTTAAAGGTCCATTTCAACCCTGAAAATTCTGTGATTCTATGATGCATGAGAAGGTGTGTTGGTGGGCAAGCATGGAAGAAGAGGTTGTGTGTGTCCATATTTCTCAGGTCCACCATCTTGCCAATGTGACACAGCCACCATAACCTTGCTCTTCCTAGCAAATAAAAAGTATCTCCAGTCTCATTCACATCTTCACAGTAACTGGGCATGTGATTTTACAGGGGGGATTAAATTCATCTCTGTCATTTCTGTTGAGCTGGAGCCAACCTAAAGTCATATTTATTTGAGAAACTTCTTTCCTGAGGTGTGGTTATTTTATTTATTTTTTTTCTTTTGTTAACCTTTCACTTGTCTGCAGCTGTTTTAGCTCAAGCCACCTGTTTTCATCCATCCAAGTTAAAAAGAAAAAGGTTGGAGTACCAGCTGGGATAAACCAGTGCCATGTACTGGTGGGGCTGCTGGGATTCACCCCTGCAGGAGGTGAGACATCCAGCTGGATGGGAAGGGTTTTGAAGTGGGATGGGACTGGTGAAATCTCTCTTGTGAGACTTTTCCATCAGCACTGAAGCCAAAAGTAGCACCAGGACTTTTCATTGCTGAGGGATTAAACACCCAGAGAGGAGTGGCTGCAAGATGCTGTCCCCAGCCAGGATCTCCTATGGCTTCTCTTGGAGGATTACAATGGTTTTTAGGGGTTTTTCTCTCTTCAAGTTCAAGTGATGCTCCAGGGATGGTGGCAGGAAGGTGTACAAGGATTTTCTCCCTTCATCCACCCTATTATTTGTGCTTCAGGTAGGAAAACCCACCAGAGGCTCAGCAGGGGCCAAACATTTTGCCAGAGTCATGCAGATAAAGAGCAAATGAGAGTGAGGTCAACAGGAGGTCTTGAAAGATGTGTTTCTACACCCTGAAACCTTGCTCCTTTCTTTATGGAGTCCTTTTTCCTTTAGGACCATGGCCAAAATTCTGGATTTCCCAGAATAACTCTTGCTTTCAGCCCTACCATCTCCTGGAACATTTCCTCTAACCAAAGCCAAGCTGCTTGTCCTCATGCCAAGCTGAGCTGCTGCAAAGCCAACTGTGAAGGGTTCTTCTGTCTGGGGATGCTCTTTCCCCATTATTTCTGCTTGTAAGAGGTGTGGGTGGAAGGAGAGGCTGCTGTGCTGAGACAAACCCAACTGTATTATCTGGTTCAGATAAAAGTGGTGCCATTAACTCATTCAGCCTGCTTCGTGCTCCATTTTTCTCCCAGGTGTATGGGAGCATCTTCCAGAAATCTGACCCCCCCCAAAGACTCCTGTAGTAATATTAGGAGTGATTTCCCACTTTGCTTGGGACTCAAAGCTTTGGAAAGTGTCTTTGGTGGCTTCACCACCACCAGAAGAGTGTGGAAAATCCCACGTCTTTCAGGACCTGGTGTTGACCTCACCCCCATATGCTCTTTGACTTCATGACTCTGGCAATGTTTGGCTCCTGCTGAGAAACTCAGTAAAGGATTTAGTTAAAGCTGGGAGGCCACCTCTGCTGGGGGAATCCATTAATCAAGAAAAAAAGGCCCTCAAAGAAGTATTTTTAAAGGAAACCAACACAGGACAAAACAAAACACTCTTTCTCCAGCTTGTACAGATGCATCCAACCCAGGGGATGATGGGGAGTGTTGAACCTGGCAGCTTGCACAGTTCTGTGAGTTGGAAAGAACATCAGGAGTTCAAACAACAATTCAGTTGCTTTTCTCAAAACTGCATCTCCTTCAAAATCCAGAGCTGCCTCACAAAAATGCTGAAGACCTCACTAACCACCATGTTCTAAAGCCAGTCCAGCTCAGTCATGGTTTGTCCTCTGTAAATGAAGTTATTTCTCTAGATATTTCTTCTTACTACTTTTTTTTTGTTTTATTTTACCAGGCTCAGGTAAAATCAGATCACCTGGGGCAGCTGCAGCCTGGTTTGATTGGGAGGAATGGTCAGCAATGGGACCACTCCTCACTCCATCAGTTGTGCCAGACAGAAATCACTGGAGGTGATAAAACTTCCATGGCCTTGGCCTGCTGGCTCCTCATCCATTTCCATTCTTCCCTGATTCCAAGATCTGAAGCTTTAGAAAAACCATGGGTGCTGCCAGCTGAACCCATCCTGATGGGCTGGCAGTGGTGTGAAGGTTTGTCTGGGGGGGGGTGGGAATTCTTTGCTCCTCTGGGAGATGTCTGAGAGATGTCACAGAATGGTTGGGGATGGAAAGGACCTCTGGACATCACCTGGCCCAACCTCCAGGTCACAGGCCCACCTAGGGCAGGTGACCAAGGACCACGTCTCCTTTGAACAAATGGAATTTTCTTTCCAGCTCCAACTTTTGCCACTAGAACTTGAGTTAATCCTTTAAAACCAGTGATGAAACTCATTTATCTTTCCAAAGGGAGCTTTGCCAAGAGCACTATTGCATTAGCTTTCACATGGGGCATTTGCTTTGTTTGAAGTTCTATCCATTATCATTTTAAAAGGCTGCAAATTGACTGCAGGAACCCAAGCAGATGATGGTGCAGTAATGAAGTATCTCCCATGCTGGAGAAATTGTATTCAGTCTCCTGTATCTCTCCCATCTATTAAGTATTAATTTGTGGGGAGAACATTTAATAAAACTGCCAATTGGGTCTGATCTCTTTGGCCAGTGTGAATCCAGAGTGACTCCGGAGGAATCGATGTCATCCCATGGACTGAGAATTCTGCAATTAAATGAGGTCCAGGAGCTTGAGGGAGAAAACTGAATGAGGGTGACCTGCTCAAACAGGTGGCAGAAAAGAGGTGTAATCAGCAATTTCACATTTCATGGTGTGGCCCATGAGGATACATTCGAGCACAGACCCTATGAGGAGAGGCTGAGAGAGCTGGGGCTGTTCAGCTTGGAGAAGAGGAGGCTCAGGGGAGACCTCATTGCTGTCTACAACTCCCTGAAAGGAGGTTGTAACCGGGTGGACGTTGGTCTCTTTTGCCAGATGACTTTCAACAAGACAAGAGGGCAGGGTCTCAAGTTGTGCCAGGGGAAGTTTAGGTTAGATATTAGAAAGAATTTCTTTACGGAGCGAGTGATCAGGCATTGGAATGGGCTGCCCAGGGAAGTAGTGGATTCTCCGTGTCTGGAGATATTTCAAAAGAGCCTGGATGTGGCACTGAGTGCCATGGGCTGGGAACTGCAGCAGTAGTGGATCAAGGGTTGGACTTGATGATCTCTGAGGTCCCTTCCAACCCAGCCAGTTCTATGATTCTATGATTCTATGATTTGCCAGTTCCTTACTGGAGCTGGGTGGGAACCCAAGAAGGAGATGGATGAATTGAATGGGAACAATGAGATGATTTATTCTAGGAAAACTTGCCATTACAGTAAACAAAATAGATGCAAAATAGGAAGGTCAGTGGTTGAGCTCAAGTGCTAGAGGCTGGATAGTTCTCCTGTTCTTAAGTTTTTGTTCATTTGGACACCTCCAGCTATGCCTTTGCAAGACTATGGTGTGGTTTTGGGAATAAGTCACTACAAGGGCTATTTCCCATGATAGTTTTTCTCTCCCTGAGCTGTCTTCCAGTCCTACTTGAGCAGAATTACACCTCCCAACAAGATTTTGTGTCCTCATGTCCCACCCCAGGGCATGAAGCCCAACCTCTCACCTTCAAGTGATGAAAACTCCACTCAGCACAGAGCCCAGTGCTGTACTTTATATGAACTGAACTGAAAAAAAAATTAAATAATAATAGCAACCATATTTTTGGGTCTCAGGAAACTCAAGGCTAATTGCTCTGTAGTGTGGATGAACCAGCCCTGAGGAAAACCAAACTGTTTGACTCCAACACCCCAGCCCTGGCAGCATCTTGGAGAGCTTTGTAAGTATCTAAACCCCAAACCAAGCTATGAAGAAGCTGAACTAATCCTAGGAGCTCCACCAGTCCCATGGAGTGGGTAAGGGGGGTGTAAATTCACACTTCAGCTCTGCAGAGAAAGCTCAAGGCCCTGAGGGGACAGAAATTTGCATTCCATTAGCAAGCAGAAGGTGATGGATTGCTCTTGTATTTTAATTCTTGGTTATGTCTGTACAAAGTGTACATAGAAAATATAGCAGGGTGCTGGTACTTTCTTTTTTGCTCTGTAATAGCAGGAGAGAACTTGGATGGGTTTTATTGGACTGAGGGAAATGTGGTGCTTGTTCTCCTCCTGTGTTCCTGGAGTAAATCCCTGGGTCAGACATCCCCCAACAGGGAAAATCTCCTCCTTCCCTGCCTAGGATGGGCAGGGGTTGTGATTTGAAGTGGTTATGAAAAAGGCAAGAAAAACTGTGGAACTGGTGTTGGAAGAGCTGGGTTAGGAACTGGCTGGAGGGCCGGGCCCAGAGAGTGGTGCTGAACGGGGCTGCATCCAGTTGGCAGCTGGTCACCAGTGGTGTCCCCCAGGGATCAGTGTTGGTCCCAGTTCTGTTCAATATCTTCATTGATGATTTAGATGAGGGGATTGAGTCCATCATCAGCAAATTTGCAGATGACACTAAGCTGGGGGGGAGTGTGGATCAGCTGGAAGGCAGGAGGGCTCTGCAGAGGGACCTGGACAGACTGGAGAGTTGGGATGATTCCAACAGGATGAGGTTCAACATTCCAAGTGCCGGGTCCTGCACTTTGGCCACAACAACCCCATGGGGAGCTACAGGCTGGGCACAGAGTGGCAGAAAGGGACCTGGGAGTCTGGATTGCCAGGAAGCTGAACAGGAGCCAGCAGTGTGCCCAGGTGGCCAAGAAGGCCAATGGCATCCTGGCCTGGATCAGGAACAGCGTGGCCAGCAGATCCAGGGAAGGGATTCTGCCCCTGTGCTCAGCTCTGGTGAGGCCACAGCTTGAGTCCTGTGTCCAGTTCTGGGCCCCTCAGCTCAGGAAGGAGATTGAGGTGCTGGAGCAGGTCCAGAGAAGAGCAAGGAGGCTGTGAAGGGATCCAGCAGAATTCCTGTGAGGAAGGGCTGAGGGAGCTGGGGATGTTGAGGCTGGAGAAGAGGAGGCTCAGGGGAGACCTCATCACTCTCTCCAACTCCCTGAAAGGAGGTTGGAGCCAGGGGGGGGTTGGGCTCTTTTCCCAGGCAACTCTCAGCAAGACAAGAGGGCAGGGTCTCAAGTTGTGCCAGGGGAGGTTTAGGTTGGAGATTAGAAAGAATTTCTTTACAGAGAGGGTGATCAGACATTGGAATGGGCTGCCCAGGGAAGTAGTGGATTCTCTGTGTCTGGAGATATTTCAAAAGAGCCTGGATGTGGCACTCAGTGCCATGGGCTGGGAACTGCAGCAGTAGTGGATCAAGGGTTGGACTTGATGATCTCTGAGGTCCCTTCCAACCCGGTCAATTCTATTATTCTATTATTCTATGAAATATTTTAATGGGAAAACCAAGATTTCTCTTGTTGGAGAAGTGGAGAGGGCGAAGTTAGAAGGAGGTGCCTTCCCTTGAAGGGGTGTTGGATGAAGCCACGTGTCCTGGTTTCTTCCTCTTGCAGCATCATCATTTGGGGAGCCTGAAAGGAACAGAACTGGGATGGGAAGGAATCAACCCCAGAGCTAACAGTGCTCATCACCACGTTTCACTTTCATCAGAACCTTTCTAAGGTCATGAGCAACTCCTTGAGTGTCAAATGGGGGAAACTGAGCCAGGGGTGCAAAGTTCCAGTCACAGGTTTGGGTACCAAATCTCCCCACTTTGCCTTTACTCCCTTGCAGCCAGGTTGATGGCTTTGCCAAAACCCAGAGCAATGTGAGCATCAGAAAAGTAACACTGGGGTTTAGGATATCACCCATATGTCCCCTGCCCTCCCACTCTGCTCCAAACTGGGAGCTCTGGTTCCTTCTGGTGATTCCTGACTACCCTTCCAGCATCTTGCTGGAACTGGAGGAGTATGGAGCAGGGCACTGAGTTCCCATTTCCCACGTGGAAGGGGAGTTGGAGGATGGATAATTTCCCTCTTTGAAGGTCTGGGGGAAGGCTTGGCTGTAGGAAAGCAATTTCCCTCCTCTGGGTTTCACCCTTCAAGGGACAAGACATCCTTGACATGACACACAGCCTGGTTTTTTTTTCCTTACATTGCTTTCAGCCCTGGCAGATCTGTCACCAGCTCTTTTTATTGTGCCTGTCAGCCTCAAGCAGAGTTGTTGTTTTTAATCCAGGGAAATGTTGAAGCCTGGGTGATCTCTGGAGGGGAGATGCTTTAATGAGCTTCCATGCATGGTGAGGAAGGAGACTGATTTGCCAAAAAATCCTCCCCAAAAGAGCAAACCCAGGCTGCCCATCACCCAGGCACAGAGGGGGGTTTGGGATGGTGAGAAACACCCCAGTAAAGTCTTGATCCCAAACCAGGGAAATAAATACCTAAATTTCCAGGCAAAGTGTGGGGTTGTGTTGGGTTAGAGGGAGTCAGGAGAGCCTGGACCCAACCTTGGCTGCCCACAGCTTGGTCCTTTGCTAAGGGACATGATTTTGGCTTTACCTTCATTGCTATAAAATGGATTTTTAGGCTGCTTTGTGGGGAGAAAGAGCCAAGATAGGTAATTCTGGCTTCATTACATTTTTTTCCTGTCTGATCCAGGTCCTTGGGAAAGTCAGCCCTGCCTGGGGATTTGTGAGGCATTTGGTGAGGAATTCTGGTTTATTCTGGCAGGGGTATGAGTTTGGGCATTGGGGTCTCGAGTGACAGAGCTGCCTTTTGTGGGAACCTGCTCCTGTCACACTGATTTAACAGAGGATTTGGCTGTTTTTAACACAGGATCCAAGTGCTGTTTTCTTGCATGCCAGTAGGTGGTGGTGGAGGAAGCTGCACAAGACACAACTCGAGGAGTTTGAAGCCAGGGAAAAAAAAAATCAGATAAAATTCTCATGAAGGGAATTTTCCTTTGTTGCCTGGTCCAAGGAATAAATAAAGGATGGGGGGAGGGTGGTGATGGGGGTGTGTGTGACACAGGGAGAGCTGAGGAAGGGGGAGCAGACCAGCAAACCATCACTACCTTGCACTTGAAAAGGGTCCTTTAACATCCATGGAGAGGACACAAAACTCAGGCTTTTGGTGGAGGAATTGGGGGAAAAAGAGCAAAATGATGAAACTCTGCAGATTTTCTCCCCAGTGCTGCTTGGGAGGATGGGAAGGGATGGGAGGCAACGTGAACCAAGCACAGCTTGAGAGCAAAACTTCCTCCATTGGGCTGTTAAGGGCTGCTGTGTGAAAACTCAGTTTGAGTGGAAAGGAGGAGAAAAAAAAAAAGTTAAGTCAGAGTAAGCAAAAATCACACACAAAAATCATATTTTCTCTCCATGGCTGTGACAGGCTTGGAAAATGGGGCCTGGTTTTCACTGGTTTTGTGGTGTCTCATCACCTGCCAGGGAGACCTGGTGGGTACCACCTTGTAGGGACTTTGTCTTTCAGTGTACAACTTTTATCACAGAATCACAGAATGGTTTGTGGTGGAAGGGACTTTAAAAGCCATCCAGTCCAGCAGGGATCAGGGACCATCTTCAACTTGCTCAGAGCCCTTCACCTGGAATCTTTCCAGGGCATTTACCACCTCCTGGGGCAATGTGAGCCACAATTTCACCACCCTCATTTTTTTTTTTTCTTACATCTAGTCTGATCTCTCATATTTTATTTTAAAGCCATCACCCCTGCTCCTACAGGTCCTCTTAAAAAGTCTGTTCCATCTTTCTTAGAAGCCTTCTTTAAGCACTGAAAGGCTGATGTCTTCCTCATTGCCAGGGGATAGAGGCTGAACACCTTCATTCTTGCCACTAATCCTGTTCCAAAGCAGAAGTTTGTATTTTTGCTGCTTTTCAACTTGTGTATTTTTCCATAATTAGCACTGTGTATCCAGCAGGCTGAGGTTTCCCTGTCTTGCTCAACAAAATACATGGAGGGAGGGCTGAAGAGAGGGATTAGGAGCTCCAAATCTATAACACATGGCATTTTTTCCTGCAAAACCCCAACCCCCAATAGCACTTACTGTGCTCAGATGGTGGGATCAGCAGTTGCATCACACCAGCATCACACCAGTATCACACCAGCATCACACCTGTACAGAAACTCTTTGCCTCCAAGAAGCCTCGAGGAAAAATCACCACTGGAAGGTGAGAAACCCCAGCAAGAAGTTTTGCTGTAGCATGTCCTGCATCTTTGCCTGAGCCTCACACAATGATAAATTGAATTAAAAGTTCAAATGCTTTACTATTAAAAGCTTCTAGTCCTTTGGAGGAGAATTCTGGCTTTTCTCAATATCCAGAATCACAGAATGGTTTGGGTTGGAAGGGACCCTAAAGCTCAACAAGTTTCAACCCCCTGGCATGGACAGGGACACCTCCCAGTAGATCAGGAAACATCCAGAGGGAAATATTCAGTGGTGTGGAGCTCTTGTGTCCTGGGTGTCAACATGTTGTGTTTTCCTCCTTCTTCCCCTGCTCAGAGCTTTGATTTCTTGCTGAGGGAACAACAGCTTTTCTTGTCTGGAGAATCCTGTCTGGTTTCAAGCCTGCACTGAGGTGGCTGAAGATGCTCTGTAAGGAGTGAAGAGCTGGATGACAATACTTGAATCTCAAGACCAAACTCAGCCAGTCAACAGGGCACAGGAGAATTGCAAGGAATAAAATAAATTTCCTGAAGAGGAGGTGTTGAAAGCTTCAGCCATTGACTCTGGGTTCCTGGGCTGGAGAATGATTATTGATTATTATTGATGCCATAAAGTCACCCAAAATTATATTGGTCCCTTGCAGCTTACTCCCCCCGTTTAGAGGTGCTTTGACTAACAGTCAGAGAGGCAGCAGGGATAACAGAAGCAGCTTCTCAGTTATTAGGAGCTCTCAGAAGGATCTCTGTGTACCAAGCACCCGTACTTTTTATTAGCACTGATGGTGGGTGTCGGTGGTTGGCCTCTCTTTATGCTGACATTAACAAGCATGGGGAGGAAAATTGTGTTGTCAAGCTCAAGTCAAGCAGAAATAATGGTATTTGAGTTTTCCCTCTGCATTCATGAAGTGATAGCAATTCTGGTCTTTAGCATCTGTTTTATGTTTATGTGTGACAGGGAAAATCTTGTTTGGCAATATTGCTGCTTCCCTAGGATGAGTTTAATTTTGCCTCCTATAAAACTTGTTTCTAAGGGTAGGAGACCATGGTTTGCAGCCTTCAGCTCCTCTCTGAATTCAGGCTCTTTCCCAACAAGTAGAATCTGTCTCCAAAGCACATGTGGACTGCAGGACCCCAATGCCAACTTCTGCTGCCCTGCTCCTTCATAGAATCATAGAATCATAGAATTGGCTGGGTTGGAAGGGACCTCAGAGATCATCAAGTCCAACCCTTGAGCCACTACTGCTGCAGTTCCCAGCCCATGGCACTCAGTGCCACATCCAGGCTCTTTTGAAATATCTCCAGACACGGAGAATCCACTACTTCCCTGGGCAGCCCATTCCAATGCCTGATCACCCTCTCCAGAAAGAAATTCTTTCTAATCTCCAACCTAAACCTCCCCTGGCACAACTTGAGACCCTGCCCTCTTGTCTTGCTGAGAGTTGCCTGGGAAAAGAGCCCAACCCCCCCCTGGCTCCAACCTCCTTTCAGGGAGTTGGAGAGAGTGATGAGGTCTCCCCTGAGCCTCCTCTTCTCCAGCCTCAACACCCCCAGCTCCCTCAGCCCTTCCTCACAGGAATTCTGCTGGATCCCTTCACAGCCTCCTTTCTGGAGAGGGTGATCAGGCATTGGAATGGGCTGCCCAGGGAAGTAGTGGATTCTCCGTGTCTGGAGATATTTCAAAAGAGACTGGATGTGGCACTGAGTGCCATGGGCTGGGAACTGCAGCAGTAGTGGATCAAGGGTTGGACTTGATGATCTCTGAGGTCCCTTCCAACCCAGCCAATTCTATGATTCTATGATTCTATGAGTCTATGATTCAAGGGAAAGGAAATTAAGATATTGAGAGCTCCTCGTGGATGCTGGGGAGATGGGGGAGCAGCCAGGAGGCAAATTCAGGGGGATGCAGAGACCTCTCCCATTGCAACCAGTTTGAGTGGCTGGAGGTGATGGGGTGCCTGCTGGGGAGGGTTAGGCCAGAAAAAAAAAAAAAAAGGATTTTCAGCCTCCTTTGGAGGTTGTGTGTTGGGAAACTGTTGGCAAGGAAGAGAAGAAAAATGTATTTGCTTTGGAGAGAAGTGGTTTCATCAATACTCTGAGAAGGCAGGAGAGAGAAGAGCTTCACAGAGTGTCCTGAAGCTGGGACTGCTCTGGTTCATTAAAACAAAGCAAACAAAAAATCAGTCAGAAAATCAGGAAGATGCTCACCCAGTCCTGGATAAAAGGGCTGTCACATTTTCTGCTCCCCCTCTCTTTCCTGCTGAAATCCCTGCCAGCTCACACCAGATGTTCAGAAGAAAGCTCCTGGTTTTCCATCAGTCATCCAGGCCCTTGCTGTGCCAGTCAGGGGACAGAGGCACTTCTAGGGACAGCTCACTCTCTAATGATATTTTTTAGGCAATTGGGTGGCCTGCAGCCATATATGAATAGGCTTAGGAACTTCAGCTAAAATTGAGATGTTGGACCCATAAACTACATGTTTTACAGAGATCTAGACAGGTACTCTGCAGACCTTACCACTTTTCTCTCTCTTTTTTTTTAAATTATTTTTTCTTCCTTTTTAATTCTCTCTTTTCTTCTTCTTTTTTCTTTGCTTTTTTCCTTTTTTCTTTTTTTCTTATTTATTCTTGTTTTTTCTTTTTTCCTTTTTTCTTTCCTCTTTTTCTTCTTTTTTCTTTTTTTTCTTATTTATTTTTTTCTTGTTTATTTACTTTTTTCTTTTCCTTCTTTCATTTCTTTTTTCTTTTCTTTCATTTCTTTTCTTATTTTTCCTTTTTTTCCTTTTATCTTTTTTAATGTTTTTCCTCCCTTTTCTATTTCCTTTTTCCTTTTTTCTTTTTTCTCTTTCTTTTTTCTTTTTCCTTTCTTCTCTTTTTTCTTTTTTCCTTTTTCCTTTTTATTTCTTCCTTTTTCTTTCTTCTCTTTTTTCTTTTTTCATTTTGTTGCTTTTTCCTTCTTTTTCCTTTCTTCTCTTTTTTCTTTTTCCTTTTTTTTCTTTTTTCCCTTTTTCTTTGTTTCTTTTCCTTCTTTTATTTTTTTTCTTTTCCTTCTTTTTTCTTTTCTTTTTTCTTTCTCTTCAACATTATCATTATATTTCCAGCACAACCCCTCACACCCCCATTGCTGTGACTGGTTAGGGGGGTGTCAGTCCCTCCATGTACCTATCAGGAGGCCATTCCTCACCCCTTCCCTCCTAAACTCTGCTCTGATGGATTGCCTGAGCTAATTCCCCTGCCTGCCTCCCACATCTGTTTGTCTCCTTCATTAACATCATTACTCCCCTTCATTAGCTGATGCCTGCAATAAAAATCTCAGTTCCTCCTCTTGGAAGCTGCAGAGCTTGATAGCAGGGAAATAAAAATCAACTGGGTGAGTGGCTTAACAAATGACTTGGGTTGAAGCAGAGCTCCCTTTCCCCACTGTCCTTGGCATCCCAGAACTCAGGAGCTGCTGTGCTGCCAGTTTTGCTCAATCCAGAAAGCTCTAAAACTTCTTCAGAGTTCACCTGGATTATTTTGCCTGCTGATAGCCAAGAATATATATGAAATAAAGGGAAACTCCATTTATTGCATGGGTAAAGCTCCCTTTGTGAATGGCATTCAGAGCTAGAAATACTTTGAAGAAGCAAAAATAAAAATTGTTTTTTTTTTAAAGCTTTACTGTACATTTGCAATCCTGTGTCCAGTGAATTGCATGCACTGACTGTGGATTGATTCTCTTTAAGAACCAGTTTCCATTCTGAGATTGCTTTTGCCCCACTTTGTCTCTTCCTGACACCCAGAGAAATTCTTTCAGAACTGGAAAATGAATCTTACAGGAAGGCCTCACTCTATCCACCCTGCTGCAGTCAATAGGAGGATTGATTGCTGTCTTTAAAAGTGAATTGCTGAGAGGAAAATGCTGGATGCTGAGAGGAAAACACTGGATACTAATGGGCTCTTTACTCCAGACAGAGAGTGCAACGTGGCAAGGAGAAAAATATTGAGGGTGAAACACTTACTAAGCAAACTGCTAAGGAATTATTGTTTTCTCTGTGTCTTGAAGTTTGTGATCAGCTCTCTTCAGTTGAATAAATATATCTGTTTAGTGCCTTTTTTGGGGGGAGGGTATCATAGAATCATAGAATTGGCTGGGTTGGAAGGGACCTCAGAGATCATCGAGTCCAACCCTTGAACCACCGTTGCGGTTGCTAGACCATGGCACTGAGTGCCACATCCAGGGACGGAGAATCCACTACTTCCCTGGGCAGCCCATTCCAATGCCTGATCACCCTCTCCAGAAAGAAATTCTTTCTAATATCCAACCTAAACCTCCCCTGGCACAACTTGAGACCCTGCCCTCTTGTCTTGCTGAGAGTTGCCTGGGAAAAGAGCCCAACCCCCCCCTGGCTCCAACCTCCTTTCAGGGAGTTGGAGAGAGTGATGAGGTCTCCCCTGAGCCTCCTCTTCTCCAGGCTGAACACCCCCAGCTCCCTCAGCCTCTCCTCATAGGATCTGTGCTCGAGTCCCTTCACCAGCCTGGTTGCCCTCCTTTGGACCTGCTCCAGCACCTCAATCTCCTTCCTGAACTGGGGGGCCCAGAACTGGACACAGGACTCAAGCTGTGGCCTCACCAGTGCTGAGTACAGGGGCAGAATCCCTTCCCTGGACCTGCTGGCCACGCTGTTCCTGATCCAGCCCAGGATGCCATTGGCTTTCTTGGCCACCTGGGCACACTGCTGGCTCCTGTTCAGCTTCCTGTCAATCCAGACTCCCAGGTCCCTTTCTGCCTGTATGTGAGATATCTGCATGGGGCTGGCAGGATCTATGAGGGAACTGAGGTCTTGTGCAGTGGGAGGACTCTGTCTATAAAAATATATAGTAATTACCTATAATTATATATAAAATATTAAAAAATATATAATTATATATAAAAATCTCAATAATAATAATAATTATAATATTAATAATGGCACAAGAGCCCTGCAACTAAATCAAATCTCTAGGCTCTGATTCTGGATTTAGGGGAGAAGTTAGTACTTTTAGGGAGTGATATATTTGACCTGCTCTTTAGGATTAGGTGACCTAATTTTAACTGGGGTGAAGAGCTCAGATTGAGGCATCTCTGCCACCTGGAAAGCTGGAATTGAACTCTGGTTGTCACAGCCATCTTCATACCCTGTGTCACAAGAGCACCATTTATAGAATTATATTCTGCTTTTATCCCAGTTGAGAAGGCACCACGACCTGAGCCATTTGATACCTTCTGCACTAAGCAGGCAAGTTGCCCTGGCTCTGCAATTAGAGTAATTAGGCAAAAGAGATGTTTTGAGCTACTGGCATCTCTAAGAATAAAACATTTCATCTGAATCAAAGTGCACTGATCAAAGTTTGAGCAGTAAGATAACAATAGAGCAATTAGGGAAATTTTCAAAATGAAAAAGCTTGTGTGGGTGGAAATAGTTTCTTACAGACCTGTCATCAAAACATCTGAACTCTTTAAGAATGCTCCTTTTCCTTTTGTTTTGAAATCACACATTTAGGAGAACAAATCAGTAACACGGGTGTATCATCTGCTGGTGTCATCTTCCCTTTTCTACCTTTCTTCTCCCTGCTCCAGAACAAATGCTGCAAATCCCAGCAGGATGTGGGCAGATCTGTTTCCCAGGCTGTGAGTCTGAGAACAAGGTCTGACTAGTGAGATTTCCACCAGCCTACACATAGAAGTGCTTAAAGCACATCTAGGGATAAATGCAAACAAAAAACCCCTCCTTGTCCAGGGGTTATTCTCTTAGACTGCCATTTGTTTCTGGAATTAAAAAGGAAATGTGGAAAGAGTCACAGGGAAGGAAAACCCATGTATGGGCTCCAACAGAGTGTGATGTCCCAGGCTTTAGTGCTGCCTTGTGAAAGGAAGAACCTGAGGGTGGAAAACAAAAGAAATCAAGCCTGGAAAATAATGTAGATTGCACCTTGCTGCAGGCAGGAAGGAACCTGCTGTAAAACACCCTGGCTCAGGTTGATCAGAGAAGGCTCCATCCCACTGACAAGTGAAGTGGTTTTCCTGGTGCTGGGAAAAGGGATGAACTTTTAGCAAATGCCTCTGAGCATAAATGACATTGCAGGAGCCTCTCTGACTCTGTAATGAGTCCAGCTCAGGCTGAAAGCATCTCACTGCAGCCAGAGGGATCCAGACTTGTCCCCGCTGTGGCAATTCAGTCCAGAACATCTTCTTCTGCAATTGAGATGATCTTATAAACCTATTCATAAGGGTAGGTAAAAAAAAACCCACCCAAACCCAACAGAAGCTCTTTAGGAAACACTGGATTTCATTGTACATTCCAGGAGTGAGGGCTCAGGAGGTGACCCGAGTGCCTCAGCTCACCAAGTCCAAGTTGCTTTAGTGGAGTGACCAAGTGAGACAACCAGAATGAGACGAAGTCTGTCTTGCTCATTTACTTTTCATAGAACTATTTTGTTTGGGAAAAAACCTTTAAGATCATCAGGTCCAACTGTTCCCCCAGCACTGCCAAGGCCACCACTGTCCCATGTCCCTCAGCACCACATCTCCAGAGCTTGGAAATCCCTCCAGGGATGATGGAGACTCCACCCCTGCCCTAGGAAGGCTAGAGAAGGGACTGACAACTCCCTTAGTAAAGAAATATGTTCTTATATCCCTTCTAAACCTTCCCTGGCACAACTTGAGGTCATTTTCTCTTCAATCATTTTTTCTTGGAAGAAGAGACCAACCAGCCCTGTCTCTCCAATCTCATTTCAGGCAGGTGTAGAGAGTGGGAAGGTTTCCCCTCAGCCTCCTCTTTCCTGTATTGAACACCTCCAGTTCTCTCAGCCCAGTTCCCTTTTCATCATTAAAAAGGATATTTTCATCACTGAAAAGAATATTTTCATCACTGAAAAAGTCCCCTGCCCACCCTGGGGTGGAGTTCAGACTTCACATTCTTTCTGTCCTGTTCTACCATTTTTCTACTTATTTTTTCTCATTTTACCATCAGTCAGGATAAAGCTGGAAAAGAAGTGAACACTGGAGAGAGAAAACCAAAACATCTGGAATACTGAACAATCACCAACCAGTTGCCTGAGACCTGTACTCAGAAAAGTGTTTAAACAGTTTCCATCCATCCCTCTCCTTGCCTGCTTCTTGTCTCTGCTCCATCTGCATTTGGCTGCATGGTGGGAAGTGTGATGACACCACCAGAAGTGCATCTAGCAGTGATGCCTATCAATCCTAGGATGCCTTTTTCTCCTGGGAAGACAAAATGGGCTTATCCATCTCCCTCAAAAATAAATCAACAGCCTTTATAGAAAAAAAAATTAGATTTCCAGTCACAGGTCAGCGGGTCACCCTGAAGCTGCAATTTGAGATGAAAAATGCCATTAAACTTCTGATGGTGCCTGGTATGTGGGTGTGTGGAAGAATGTTTAGGGCTGTGGAGTTATACAGGACCTGTTGGAATCATTTTTGTACATCCCCAGTGGGGGAAAAATGAAGCCAACACAGTTAATCCCTGACAGGAAACTCGGGGTGAAGAGGGATGCTACAAATCACAGCTCTGATGCATTCTTCAGATGTTACAATATTGGAGCTGAAGTCACACAGAGAAAATGAGACTTCCTTCTAGGAGGGTTCAGAGCAGCTCTTTGAGCACCACTAGGAGAAAAATAGCAAGGTCCTGCAGGCCTCCATGGAGACTGAGCCCAAGCTGGGGAAAGCCTCATGATGTTCTTGTTGGGAGAAGGAGTAAGAGTCTGGCTGCCAGCTCTTCACCAAAGAACCATCTGACTGATCCCAGCCCATCTGGGTCTTTAAAGACACCTTGTGAAGCAGGGATGCTGAGAAGATGTTGAGGAGAGCAATGAGGATGTGAAGGGACCAGGGGGAAAATTTTATGGGAAGCTGAGGGAGCTGGAGGTGTTGAGGCTGGAGAAGAGGAGGCTCAGGGGAGACCTCATCACTCTCTCCAACTCCCTGAAAGGAGGTTGGAGCCAGGGGGGGGTTGGGCTCTTTTCCCAGGCAACTCTCAGCAAGACAAGAGGGCAGGGTCTCAAGTTGTGCCAGGGGAGGTTTAGGTTGGAGATTAGAAAGAATTTCTTTCTGGAGAGGGTGATCAGGCATTGGAATGGGCTGCCCAGGGAAGTAGTGGATTCTCCGTGTCTGGAGATATTTCAAAAGAGCCTGGATGTGGCACTCAGTGCCATGGGCTGGGAACTGCAGCGGGAGTGGATCAAGGGTTGGACTTGATGATCTCTGAGGTCCCTTCCAACCCAGCCAATTCTATGATTCTATGATTCTATGAAGGAGTGATGATGTCCTTCAGTCCATCATTCCTCGCTCCTGCTCACAGCTCCAGCACCATCAGTGTTGGAGATGGTTGAGTTTTCACCCTCTTGGAGCAATGCATTTTCATGTGTTTTGGTTCCAGAGCTGATTTGCTCTTTGCAAGCTGTTTTCCACCTTTCTCATTATCCAGCACTTCCATCCCTTTGAGTTGTACATTTATCCCCATTTTTCACTGACTGGGATGAGGGAGCTGTTTAGATACGAGGTTGAGAAGTGTGCTGCAAATTCTGGGGACAATTGCTGTGACAAACACATAAAGCTGCACAGTGCTGGCTGGACAGATGCTCTCATGGTGCTGGATGAGTGCCAGGCTCAGAAAGGATTCCCAGCACAGATTATGCTTCCAATCTCATATCTTTGGCTTTGCCTAATATTTTTTCCATGTCAGCCACCTATTTTTTGCCCAGGTTAGCAAGCCTGGAATCCCTCCAAGTATTCCTCTCTTTCCAGTAGTCATTTAAAATCACAGAATCATAGAATTGGCTGGGTTGGAAGGGACCTCAGAAATCATCAAGTCCAACCCTTGATCCACTACCCCTGCAGTTCCCAGCCCATGGCACTGAGTGCCACATCCAGTCTCTTCTGAAATATCTCCAGACACAGAGAATCCACTACTTCCCTGGGCAGCCCATTCCAATGCCTGATCACCCTCTCCAGAAAGAAATTCTTTCTAATCTCCAACCTAAACCTCCCCTGGCACAACTTGAGACCCTGCCCTCTTGTCTTGCTGAGAGTTGCCTGGGAAAAGAGCCCAACCCCCCCCTGGCTCCAACCTCCTTTCAGGGAGTTGTAGAGAGTGATGAGGTCTCCTCGGAGCCTGCTCTTTTCCAGGCTGAACACCCCCAGCTCCCTCAGCCCTTCCTCACAGGAATTCTGCTGGATCCCTTCACAGCCTCCTTGCTCTTCTCTGGACCTGCTCCAGCACCTCAATCTCCTTCCTGAGGGGCTGAGGGGCTCAGAACTGGACACAGGACTCAAGCTGTGGCCTCACCAGAGCTGAGCACAGGGGCAGAATCCCTTCCCTGGACCTGCTGGCCACGCTGTTCCTGATCTAGGCCAGGATGCCATTGGCCTTCTTGGCCACCTGGGCACACTGCTGGCTCCTGTTCAGCTTCCTGTCAATCCAAACTCCCAGGTCCCTTTCTGCCACTCTGTGCCCAGCCTGGAGCTCCCCATGGGGTTGTTGTGGCCAAAGTGCAGGACCCGGCACTTGGCCGTGTTGAACCTCATCCCGTTGGAATCATCCCAACTCTCCAGTCTGTCCAGGTCCCTCTGCAGAGCCCTCCTGCCTTCCAGCTGATTCACACTCCCCCCCAGCTTAGTGTCATCTGCAAATGTGCTGATGATGGACTCAATCCCCTCATCTAAATCATCAGTAAAGATATTGAATAGAACTGGGCCCAACACTGAACCCTGGGGGACACCACTAGTGACCGGCTGCCAACTGGATCAGCCCCGTTCAGCACCACTCTCTGGGCCCGGCCCTCCAGCCAGTTCCTAACCCAGCACAGGGTGCTCCTGTCCAACCTGTGGGCTGACAGCTTTTTCAGGAGGATGCTGTGGGAGACAGTGTCAAGGCCTTGCTGAAGTCCAGGTAGACCACAATCAAAACCTCAGGGCCATTTCATCTGGGATGTTGAGAGTGGCTGAAGAATGAATGGAGGAAACTGAATGTGATGGGTGACATTGGTGTCCTGTCCACCTCTCTTGGAGCTGACTTCAAGAAAATAATGCTGGATTAGATCTTTGATCATTAGGGAGCAGGAGAAAAAGTCATGGGCAGCAGAGCTGAGAGCTCACCTCTCTGTCCTAGGGCCATTAGAGGCACCCATTTTGCATTGTTTTGGCATGTGACATTGGCACATTTACATTTTTTTTTCATTTTGACTTTGCTTTTAGCATGTTGGGACAACCTAAATACCTGTGTTCAGCCCAGCTGAGCAGAGGATCTACAGCTGTCCAAGGTCCAGTATCAGATAAGTCCAAGGTGGTGGCTTCTTGATTGCTCTGAGTTATTATGAGTGCCTGATTGCAGGGAGTGAAACTGCAGCTGGAGCCCAACCTGCAGACTCCAGGGAAGCAGCAGATGAAGTGGTGGATTTTTAGAGGCTTTTTAGGTCTTGCTGTAGCCCCCAGACTCCATACAGCAACACGGAGAGTTTGAGCAGCTCCCCAGAGGAATGAGTCTCTCAAGCAGAGGGAAGAAAGGGATGTGTGCTTAAAATGTTAAACGCTTCCTAATTAGGAATTAAGTGTCATTTAACTAAGGCAGAAGGAACTGCTACATGGCATTATTATGCTGCTTGTGAACTTTCTGTGTGTAGTAGAAGAGAAAAACCCCACCAAATGAATGCAAATGGATGCCAAAAAAACCCAAATCTTCAGGTTAAAAATGGATATTTAGGTTCAAATCTTTCTTTGAAGGTAGTTTAGAGTCAGCAGAGGAAAAAATCTGCCTCGGCTTGCTCAAATTCAGAGAGGAAGCTTCCAAAGTGCTGGAGTCTTTGAGGGTAGGAACGCGGCCGCAGGATCCAAGCAGCAGCATCACTGTCTCTTTCATCACCCCAAATACAACCTGACATTAATCTACTGAGGACAATTGGATGTTCCTAACCCCAAGCAACCTTCACCTCTGCAGAGTACATCCATATAACTCTTTACAGCATCAGCTTATCTCATTTTGTGCAAGTCAAGCTGTTAATCATTTATTTGATTTCTCAGGGAAAGTCCTGCTCTCGGTTTTCTCTCCTGAACCTTTTGCCCCTTGAAGAGTGATTTCTGCTGGCATGATGAAAGTCAGAGGGGAGGGAAAATTATCTCTGATGTTTATTCATGATCTGATGAGTTTCTGTGTGTTTTGATAGCTGAAACTATGCTATTTATACTGACAAATATACTACCAATACCAATGTGCTCCATGCTGGTTCTGAAGGAGATCGTAGATGTTCTCCCCAGGCACATGAAGCCAACCTGTATTTCTCCAGGTGAATTTTCACCCTTAATTGCAATGAAGAAAATCAGAATCAGTGAAAATCAGGAAAATCAGCTAGGAAAATTGGTGTGGAGGAAAAGCCAGTGCTGGAAGATATGGTTTTTTTTAAGGCTAGAGGCCATAAAGACCTCAAAGGTACTGCTCATATCCATGGATGTGGTGGGGACTTGTGGAGGTTTCTTCCACACCTGAACTGTTCAACCTACATCTAACAAGTTCCTTTGCTGAAATGAACAGCAAGGTTCTCAGTCAGTGGCTGCTCTGGGACTGAGAACTCTGGGTGTTTAGAGTTCCAGCTGGGAATGGGCTGCAGAACCAGGGACACTGCTCAGCTCTGAGGAACATTTTGCCCTCCAGGAGGATAAAGAGGTCCCACCTGAAACCCTCCTTTGGGGAGGAACAGACAAGATAGATGCCAGAATTGACCAAACAGAGGATTCCATCCCATACACCTCATACTCAGGATAAATTTGAGGAATCACCAGGGTCAAACCCCTTCCTGCTTCCCCTTCTTCCCCTCTCCCTCTTTGCTTCAGCATCCTGGGAGGATTCCATCTCTTCCTCTGCCTGTGCTCCTGATCCATCCCAGCCTGAATCTGTGTGTTCCTGCCTCCAGCTCCCAACTGCTGCTGACCCCAGGATTCCAGCCTGGACTTTCCCAGGGCTGCCCTGCAGCTTTGGTGGAGATTTGAACATTATTGGGGTGAAAAGGGGAGGAACGTAGGATCAATTTTCCTGTATATTTGTATAGATTTAATAATTTTTCCTATTTATCATTCCTGTTTCATGAAAGGTGTGTGGTTTAGTTTCCAACCCATCAGTCTCTCTCCCTTATTCTCTCTCCTTTCTTTATCAAGGAGGGGGATTAATAGGCAGCATCTGTTATTAAGTTTAATTGCTGGGTCAGTGTTAAACCCTGACAGATTTATTGGCATTTCTTTAGCAACACACATGAGCTAGCACAGACTGGAGGACAAGAAAAGCTTTGGAAGAGAAGCAGTACACAAGTGAGGACTTCATCTTCACCTGGGTTTGCAGAGGGACTGGACAGTGGAGCTGGGAGAAGCCTGGAGGTGTAATTTGAGTCACTTCTTCCCAGGGTATCACTCAGGTGATGCTCAAGGCTGGGTGGTTCCTGCTTTGTGGAGGTGGTGGGATGTGCTGGGAAGAGCAGGAAGGGAAGCAGAGCACTGAAAAAGCAATGTGGGCATCTAAATAAACTTCTCATCACATAATTTGCCCAGATTTTTCTTTCTCCTACTATTTCTGACACTGAAAGTCTTTCCTCTTTGGACTCCACGTTTTATAGCTTTCTTATTTATGAGTCTCTATCAGCTGAAGAGAAGCAGATCATGTTTTATTGATGCTCTCTCAGAGTAATCACAGGCTATGTATGGCACTTGGAATCTTTCCATTCCTCCACTTTGTCAGGGATTTCAAGGCTTGTAACTGCCCTCCCCAGAAGAAAAAGTGCTGCAGATTTCCAAAGGAGTTTAATTGATAGCATCATGACATTCTATTTAAAAAAAAACAAACAAAACCAAAGCAAAGACTTTTTTTCTCTCCCTTTTTAAATTTTTTTATTTATTTTTACCTGGAAAACAACCCAAAACAAAACAGAAAAATACACACACAAAAGGAAGAAAGAAAAAGGAAGAAAATAATTGAGCTCACTTTATCATAGATCCCTTTTCCTCCCCAACATATGTTCATGTGCTGCTGTACTGCATTTGATCTTTGATTTTTTATGCCTCACCTACCTTGAATCAAGTGAGCAGTTGCCAGAATTATGGGAAAACAGCACTGGGAGAGGTGCCCCAGGGCATTTGGGGATTTAAGGATATTTTCTAAAAGCAGGCATAAACTCAGGACCTTGTAGCTGGTCCTCATGTACCCTGGCTGTGTTAGGGAATAAATGGTGAAGTGTGTAAGAAATCCCCCAGAGAACTGTATGGATTTTCTATGCATATGCATTGTGCTCATTAATATGCAGAAAGGAAGAGCTTGGGCTTTTTTCTCTAGAGCCATGTTCTCAAAAAAACAACAAACTGAGCACGACTGCTCCAGGCACTCAACTTGCATGGGCAGGAGCAGCATGAGCTGATGGCACATGGAGTGTTTCTGTCCTCCACATCTTGTCCTCAGGTCTAGGCACTGCCTGTCAGCCCCCAGCAATAACAGAAGAACAGGTCCATCCCATTTTCCTGGGAAATTCACAGCACCAGGAACTTCCTTTCCTTTCCTTTCCTTTCCTTTCCTTTCCTTTCCTTTCCTTTCCTTTCCTTTCCTTTCCTTTCCTTTCCTTTCCTTTCCTTTCCTTTCCTTTCCTTTCCTTTCCTTTCCTTTCCTTCCTTTCCTTTCCTTTCCTTTCCTTTCCTTTCCTTTCCTTTCCTTTCCTTTCCTTTCCTTTCCTTTCCTTTCCTTTCCTTTCCTTTCCTTTCCTCTTTCCTTCCTCTTTCCTTTCCTCTTTCCTTTCCTTTCCTTTCCTCTTTCCTTTCCTTTCCTTTCCTTTCCTTTCCTTTCCTTTCCTTTCCTTTCCTTTCCTTTCCTTTATTTTTATTTTTATTTTTATTTTTATTTTTTTGGTATTTCTTTGCAGTTCTCCACAGAGGAAACATGCCTGTAGGTTCCCTAGTTTTTGGCAGCATCAGAAAAAAAAAATTGGACTGGAGAAGGGCAGTGGTCCTCAGCTGCACCTTGCTTTGTATCCAGATAAGCTGGGTCAGGTTGAGGGTAGGATTGATGAGCATCATAGGATTGCTGAGCATCAGCTGAGCTCTGGGGAGGGTCCTTGTGGTCCTCACAGGTGTGGGGAGTGGGTAAGAAGTTTCTGCTCAAGGTGATTCACTGGGGAAGGTGCCAAATTAATAACAGGTCCTGTTGGCCTTAAAGAGCTGCTGGGCTGCAGGGCATCCCTGTAGGGTGAGTGGAGAGCTGGTGGTACCTGCAAGGAGCCCAGGAACAACCAGACATGAAACATTCTTGCTGAGGCTCTGCCTGACCTGGTCACATCAGCTTGGAGCATTGCAGTGACAAAGCAGATGGAGAAGTTCTCTATCCAGAGCCTGACCATGAGATGCAGAGCACTGCTTCAGAAGGAGAAAGCTTTCATAGAATCATAGAATTGGCTGGGTTGGAAGGGACCTCAGAGATCGTCAAGTCCAACCCTTGATCCACTACTGCTGCAGTTCCCAGCCCATGGCACTGAGTGCCACATCCAGTCTCTTTGGAAATATCACCAGACACGGAGAATCCACTACTTCCCTGGGCAGCCCATTCCAATGCCTGATCACCCTCTCTGTAAAGAAATTCTTTGTAATATCCAACCTAAAAGCATTATCTCTCATGAGAGTTGGAGTATCTAAATCCTAGGCTGCCCCATTTTTTTTTCCTGCAGGATGAAGTTTTCTGGTCCTCTGGGCTCTTGTTGGCAGAACTATCCCACGTAACTTTCCAATTTATTTATTTTTGTGCTGATCCTTACAGGCTGTAAATCTCTCATGGCAAAGGTGAGCTGGTTCTGTACTGTCCCATGTTCTGTAGTGGCCCATCCTGTCCTTCAGTGGCCCCTTGCTGGGTCCCATGGGCTTTGGGCAACTGAGCTGGAAGGGACAGAGAGGACCAAGAGGGCAGGATGGAAGCTGTGGCATGGTACAGCTCCTGTCAGGCCCTGGGGGTCTTGGAAAAACCTGGGCTGGTGGGAGGTGTCCCCTTAAACATCCTGGTGCATCTTTTGCTGCTTAAAAGCAGGAGTGTGAATGGAGCAAACTCAGCTTTAGGATTTTCCCAGATTCACCCCACACTTCCTCTGATGTGATCAGCAAATAGAATTAATCTTAGGAGGTGTTTATGTTATGGGTTTTTTGAGGGGGGACTGGAATGCCTTTGGTGGGAACCTTCTCTGCAAAAGGTGCTTTAGTGTGTCCCAGGGATATGGGATGGATGGCCAAGCTTTCCACCTGAAGGATTTTAAGTTTCTGCAGAGTTACTACCAGGTGCAGATACCTTCTGCTTCTCTATCTCTCCTTTCAAAAGATGTCTGCTTCTCTGGAGCTGTTTTTAAAGTATTTTATTTCTCCACAGATGGGGCTGGCTTAAGAAACAGCCTCTCATGGAAACCTTTTTTATCATTCATGAACATACAGACCATTTTCTTGCTGATTTTGCAGCAGAAAGAGATAGCAGGGGAACACTATGTAGGATTTTCAGCTGAATTCTCAAGGTTTCTTTGTATCTGGAAAGAAGTAAAAGCATCAGCATCGTGTGACTATCCACATTTTCAAGCAAGGCCAACAGAAATGTCTATTTCTCCAATCTGAAGAAGTTCCAGCTCTGCAAATGCAAGTCTAAACTCCTGAAGATACGAACCAGCACAACTCCCCAAGATCTGGCAGGAGAACATCAGCTTCAGACACTGATTTGCACTAACTGGGCTATTTTCTTGGAGGGATATATGAAATTTATACCAGTGAAGACCCAAGGTGACTGCCATCGAGTTACTCTGACATATCCCACCTTGACTTTGATGTGTTCAGAGCTGTTTTATTTCTGGATCCTGCTGCTGTCCCCTTCCCAGCTTGCCATGGCTCAGTTAACCAGCTGCAGGAATCACCTCCAGCTCCCACCTGGTGAGGTATTCACATTTTAGGAGGCTAATTTTTCACAATGGGAACTCTCAACCTTTGGAATAATCTCCCTAAGCAAATAATCTGTTCCCCAGCACTGGACAGTCTTACAATTCACTGGACAGGGTGATGAGCAATGTTGTCCAGACCATTCTATTATCAAGAAAGGTTGGACCAGATGATCTTTGAGGTCTCTTCCAAACTGGAATTCTCTGACTCTATAACCCTTCAGACTGTGTAAGTGCTCAGCCCCTCATCCACATGAACTGCCAGCATGCATTAGGGTTACTGTGGTTATTTTGATGGTCTCTGTGCTGAGTAAGAGGCAACACTGCAAATACCTGCATGGAGAAATGTGAAGAACTTAACAATGTCACCATATATTCACTAAAGGAGGTGATTTGATCCCAGTTTTGCAGAAGGTGAAGGATGTGAAGAGTGGATGCAGTGGCAGAGGAAATGCCTACAATCTGTGTGAAGTTAACACATTTGTGATCCTTCAGCCTGATGCTTTTTCTATAAGGTCAAAATGATTTTTCCACCAGTCACATATTGGTAGCTATAAGGAAAAAAAAAAACCCTCATAAATCATTAATGCAAATAAAGAGCTCTCCTTGCACATCCTTAAGGAAGCTGAGCTGCAAGCAACTGTCCTGGGTTCTCCTTTACTGTGAAATTCTCCTTTAACAGAGCTGCAGGCAAAACCACAGTGCTTTGGTTATTCTGAGCATCTGTGTGTTTGACCCAATTACTGTACAGTGTCTGTCAGCTGAGAGCAGCATTTAATACAGATGTGCCTGGTGCTGGAAACTAATTAGTATCTCCTTTGTAACTTAGGAGGGGGATGAGGAGGTGGTGGGAAGAGAGGGAAGAAAGTATTTCAGGAGCTTGCAATTTCAAGTGTCATGAGGGTTGGTTCTGCCCTCAGTTTGATGCTATTTAACCTTTTCTGGACCTCTTGTTTGGATCATAGAATAGAACTGTGTGAGTCTGATCTCACTGATTTGCAACTGTCTCAAAAGAGCAATTTTAAAATGAATAGCCCTGGCTAGGGTGGAGGAGCTGGCTGGCCAGAGCTGAGCAAGGGGTGTCCCCTCGGGATGTGATAAGAGCTATTCCTCTTCTGAGCACCAGCCTTCCATGCTGGGACATCCCTCCAGCCACGCTAATGGGGCTGGAGCAGAGCAAGGATGGCATCAGGAAGAAGCCCCTTTCCTGAGGGCCAACCTTCAATGATGGGACACCCCTGGAGGCAGGATGTACCTGGTTAAATGGCTGGAAGAGAGGAGGAATGGCTTCTGGAAGAAGATAAGAATTGAGGACTGGCTGGGGGACTACACCCTTCTGCTCCCCTCCAGGCAGCCTGCCTGCTAACGACCCTGGCTGACTGACAGCTGCCCCTTGGCAACAAAAGGACTCAGGGGTGTATCTGCCTGTCCATGCTCTGACTGTTTTGACATCTTTTGACCCACCACCATCTCTGCACCAGACCCTGTCCAGGATCAGCACCATCCTGAAGAACCTCACTGGACAGCTGGACCCCTGCTGGTGACTCTCCCTCTCTCTCTCTCTCTCTCTCTCTCGCTCATTCTTCCCACCTTCTTATCCTTTAGTTCTCCTCTCTTTACTCTTGTTCTTTCTTACAACTTCTTACCACTTTTTTTCTCTCTTTCTCTTTTCCTCTCTACCTCTTTTGTCTGGTATTCTTCTCTCCCTCTCTCTTATTCTTCCCACCTTCTTACCCTTTATCTCTCTTCACTCTCATTCTTTCTTACCACTTCTTACAACTTTTTCTCTCTCTTTCTTATATCCTCTTTTCCTCTCTACCTCTTTTGTCTGGTTCTACATTGTTTGCCTGTGACAATTGTCAAATAAAATCTGCTTACACTCAACCATTTTCAATGGTTGGACTTTGTTTTACGTATCCAAACAAAAATAAATTTTAATGTTACCTCAGACTGTAACAAAAATTATCATGTTTGGAAAGGTCCTTCAAGGTCATCGGGTCCAAGCATCAGTTTTACATCACCTTAACCACCAAATCATCTCCTGAAGCACCACATCTCCCTCTTCTTTGAACACCCCTTCTCTGAACACCCTGGGCAACCTGTTCCAATGCTTCACCACTCTTGCAGTGAAGAAATTTTTCCTCATATCTAATCTGAAGTTCCCCTGGTGCAAACATCATCAATGTCTGGATGTTTTGCATTAGCCAGGGAGTAAATTGGAACCCCAGGCTGGGAGGAGCCAACATCTGGGAGATCCCATTATTTCATAGAATCATAGAATCATAGAATTGGCTGGGTTGGAAGGGACCTCAGAGATCATCAAGTCCAACCCTTGAACCACCGTTGTGGTTACCAGACCATGGCACTGAGTGCCACATCCAGGCTCTTTTGAAATATCTCCAGGGACGGAGATTTCAGTGAGAATCCCAGACACAGCTGGTTTGGCAGCCTGGAGGTTTTTGGGACACCCATCACCCACTTTGTACTCATTCTTGGAGGCCAAAGATGTCCTCATCTTGATGGATCCCTGGGATCAGGGGTGCACTGGGAAGCAGGATTTGTGGATCTGCTGAGTGGGCAGCTCTGAAAACAGAAGGGGCAATGGGTTTTATATCAACCCCCTTGGGTCTCCATTCCAAAACTGATTTGCAAATGCCCAATAATCACATCATGCCCTGGAGGACCAGATTCACTCTCCCTATCCACGTGCTCCATGGAAAATGAGTCCAACATGAGCAGGATGCATGGGACTGACCATGGATATGACATATCCACAACATCCATGTAATAAAGAGGCATTTATCCAGGATTTCAGTGCAGGTTATCATAGATCATAGAATCATAGAATTGGCTGGGTTGGAAGGGACCTCAGAGATCATCAAGTCCAACCCTTGATCCACTACTGTTGCAGTTCCCAGCCCATGGCACTGAGTGCCACATCCAGTCTCTTTTGAAATATCTCCAGACACGGAGAATCCACTACTTCCCTGGGCAGCCCATTCCAATGCCTGATCACCCTCTCCAGAAAGAAATTCTTTCTAATCTCCAACCTAAACCTCCCCTGGCACAACTTCAGACCCTGCCCTCTTGTCTTGCTGAGAGTTGCCTGGGAAAAGAGCCCAACCCCCCCCTGGCTCCAACCTCCTTTCAGGGAGTTGGAGAGAGTGATGAGGTCTCCCCTGAGCCTCCTCTTCTCCAGCCTCAACACCCCCAGCTCCCTCAGCCCTTCCTCACAGGACTTGTGCTGGATCCCTTCACAGCCTCCTTGCTCTTCTCTGGACCTGCTCCAGCACCTCAATCTCCTTCCTGAGCTGAGGGGCCCAGAACTGGACACAGGACTCAAGCTGTGGCCTCACCAGGGCTGAGCACAGGGGCAGAATCCCTTCCCTGGACCTGCTGGCCACGCTGTTCCTGATCCAGGCCAGGATGCCCTTTTTGGCCACCTGGGCACACTGCTGGCTCATGTTCAGCTTCCTGTTATGTCCATGGCAGAGCCATGATGGAGGAGCTGGCACATCTGGATTTTCAAGGGATGTGTTAATTAATTAGTTAGTGGCCTCCCTGGCAGTGATCAAAAAAGACCCAACAGGGTGCAAGAGAACAGAGGCTAGAAGCAATGCTGCCTCTCAGACCAAAGCTTTGATGTCTGATGGCCATTAAAATTAAAAAAAAACCAAACCACTTCTCAGAAGGATGATGCCCATTTGGCTGAGTTCTCACTCAAGCAATTACCCTGAGGACCATCAGAGTCTTGACTTGGATTTCTGGATCATAGAATCATAGAATCATAGAACTGGCTGGGTTGGAAGGGACCTCAGAGATCATCGAGTCCAACCCTTAATGTTGTGCAGTGAGCAAATGGTGTCTTGTCCAAAAATATTCCTAAGCAGGGAACAATGCAATGAAAAGCAGGGTTACTTTTTATGGTTAAAACTTATTTCCAGAGGCAGACATTCAGATTTAGAGGCACCTGAATGCTAATTGTTGGTATTGTCAATTTACCTGTGTAGAAATCAGAAAAACAGCAATTTTGAAAAACACTCAAATTGTTCCTTTTTCTGCTTTTCACCATGAAAGCTCTCAGCTTTCTGATCTGAACGGAATATAAAATTTAAAATGTGCCATTTCAGCAATAAATCCTTTGCTGAAGAATCCTTGAAATGTTTGAAGCTGAAAGTGTTATTAACTGCTGAACAACACCTTTGAACCACTGGTTATGTTTAGCATTTTTGGGGGAAAAAAAGACTTTTTAAAATCCTTATTTTTTTTTCTTTCCAATTTATGAGCAAGCTGAGAAAAACATTGTAGCTTCTCAGTGTCATGAGATGCTCTGGGCTGCAGCTGATGAAAAGCTGCTGTATAAGCAGAACTTCATGATATTCTCTGTATTTATAAAAAATAAGTATTTTTCCCCTCTTTGCCTCGTGCTACTACATTTATATGGAAAAGTGGCATATTTTGGCTTCAGGTGCTATAAACTTCTCTTTGAAGATGCAGCTTTTTCCTGCCAGTGAAATTAGGATGGAAATAAATAATAATCCACGGGCTTTATCTGTCCTGGCAGGTCTGCCTGATGTACCAGAGATATCTGTAACCCCTTTTTGTGGTTGGTCCTTGGTGTCTCCAGGAGAAGGGACTTCAGATCTTCCAAAAAAATTTTTTGCTGACATCACTGGCTGGATTTATAATGAGGTCTGGAATCTGTAGCCCTGATGCCAACATGGACACAGCCCTTGTTCAGGCAGCTGAGTATCTTCATTTTCCTGATGGGTTTCTTAGTGAAAAACAGCAATTGGTCCCTGACCCATGGTGACTCCTAACTCTGCCTGTAGAATGGATGGGAAAGTGGTGGCTGGAAAGTTGCCCTGGGTCCAAGAGTTGGTCCAAGAAAGTTGTCCTGTGACCAGAGCTTTTCTAGGGGGGTTTAGTGTGTGGGTGAACCTGTGCAAGTGTTTGGCTGATGAAGAATTTCTCCTGTGTTTTTGGTTTTTTTTCAATCAGGTCAGACTTTCCCAACCTTCTCTGGATGGTTTATCTTCTGATATAAGGACACAGAGCTCCTGGAAGGTGTCCAGAGCAGAGCCACTGAAATGCTCAGAGGGCTGAGCACCTCCCTGGGAAGCCAGGCTGAGGGATTGGGGTTGTTCAGCCTGGAGAAGAGGAGGCTCCCAGGGGAGCTCAGAGCAACCTTCCAATATCTGAAGGGGCTCCAAGAAAGCTGGGGGAGGGCTTTGGACACGGGGGGGGGTAGGGAGAGGACAAGGGAAATGGGTTAAAACTTGGAGAGGGGAAATTGAGGTTGGACATTAGGATGAAATCATTTAATTTGAGGGTGGTGAAACCCTGGCACAGGT
Source organism: Calypte anna (assembly GCF_003957555.1). Taxonomy (NCBI): domain Eukaryota; kingdom Metazoa; phylum Chordata; class Aves; order Apodiformes; family Trochilidae; genus Calypte; species Calypte anna. Next base: position 3,694,224 of record NC_044245.1, read on the forward strand.
TGCCCAAGGAATTTGTGGCTGCTCCATCCCTGGAAATGTTGAAGGTTGATGGGGCTTGGAGCATCCTGGGCTGGTGGAAGGTTGGAGCAGATGATCTTTAAGGTCCTTTCCAACCCAAACTATTCTATGATTCTAATGGGACATGGCAAGTAAAGAAGAGCAGAGGTGCTATGGAAGAGGTGAGGTCTGTGACAACCTAACTCAGGCAGCAACTGAAGGGACTGTCTGTCCATCCAAACTTAGATGGAAAAGAAAAATGTTTCAAAATTCCTGTAGAAATTCTAAAATACATAAAATACACAACATGTTGAGGCAAAAACATGGCTGATTTTTAATTTTTTTTTTCTTTAAATTCAGGTCTGCCAACTCCTTTTGTCTTCAGTGCTTATGTTGCATTATTCAACAACCTTCCAATATCTGAAGGGGCTCCAAGAAAGCTGGGGGAGGGCTTTGGACACAGGGGGGTAGGGAGAGGACAAGGGAAATGGGTTAAAACTTGGAGAGGGGAGATTGAGGTTGGACATGAGGAAGAAATTCTTTGTTGTGAGGGTGGTGAGACCCTGGAACAGGTTGCCCAAGGAATTTGTGGCTGCCCCATCCCTGGAAGTGTTCCAAGACAGGCTGGATGGGGCTTGGAGCAACCTGGGCTGGTGGGAGGTGTCCCTGCCCATGCAGGGGGCTGGAACAAGATGATCTTTAAGGTCTCTTCCAACCCAAAGCATTCTATGATTCTATCTTTGTAGCTTCAGAGACAAGAGGGATTTTTCTGCTAATAACAGCACAAAACAAAACCTGGAGAGCTCTGGTGTTAACACTGCCCTTGTTCAGGGCCAACATTATTGTAATTGCCACATTACCTCATTAGTCATTCCTTCCTCTGGAAATCTTTAGAATAAGAGTTTTCTTATCTTCTTTGAGAACTTTTGAACAGCTGTCTGGAGGCATCCAAGGCATCTGCAAGAGGATGGAAGATAAGCTGCAGATGCAATGAGAAGATCTGTGTCCTCTGGAGCAATATTTGGAGCCTGGTGAGAGAGCCTGAACCATCTCAGGTGACACTGGGCACTTCTGGGTGGGCATCTGAACTAAGTCTGGTCCTCAAATGTGGTGAGGATTTCCATAACAACATTGACTACAGGTGAGATTCATGTATAAATTAAGATACTTTCAGGATTTCCAAGTCTTGGATGGCTGGGCTGTCAAACCTTCAGTGCATTAACCCACTGGATTATTTTGTTTTAATACAGCTGATTCCCTGAATACAAGAAGCAAAAGATTACTCTTCACTTTTTTCCTTTTCCTTTTTCTTTTTCTTTTTCTTTTTCTTTTCTTTTCTTTTTCTTTTCTTTTTCTTTTTCTTTTTATTTTTCTTTTTCTTTTTCTTTTCTTTTTCTTTTTCTTTTTTCTTTTTCTTTTCTTTCCTTTTCCTTTTTCCTTTTTCTTTTTTCTTTTTCTTTTTCTTTTTCTTTTTCTTTTTCTTTTTTCTTTTCTTTTTTTTCCTTTTTCTTTTTTCTTTTCTTTTTCTTTTTCTTTTTCTTTTTTCTTTTTCTTTTCTTTTTCTTTTTCTTTTTCTTCTCTTCTCCTTCTTTCCTTCTCCTTCTCCTTCTCCTTCTCTTCTCTCCTTCTCCTTCTCCTTCTCCTTCTCCTTTCCTTTCCTTTCTCCTTCTCCTTCTCTTTCCTTTTCCTTTTCCTTTTCCTTTTCCTTTTCCTTTTTCCTTTTCCTTTTCCTTTTCCTTTTCCTTTTCCTTTTCCTTTTCCTTTTCCTTTTCCTTTTCCTTTTCCTTTCTTCCTTTTCCTTTTCCTTTTCCTTTTCCTTTTTCTCTTTCTTTTTTCTCTTTCTTTTTTTTTTTTTTCCCTTAGGAGAATCAGGGTTTTGCTCAGGCTGCTTGAACAAAAAGCTGTTTCTTTATAAGCCTGCATATTGATGCCTGCAGCACTGCAAATGTAATGCATGCACCTCATTCCTATGAATCATTTAAGAGCAGAGCTTCACAGGGGAGCCCAGAAAGATTGGTCTCTGTGTTTGATCCAAATCCTAATGAGGCCAATGGAGAGAGACTCATCAGGTTTTCCTTGTAGATCATTTCTGCCTTAGAAATGGAAAGGTCACTGCCCAGTGGCTCCTATGGTTGGGCCAGGGTGCAGAAGTTGCAGTTTTTATTCCTACCTTTCACCACTGGGTAACTTTTAGCTGGTTGTGCAGCTTCTTTATGACTCCCAAAGTCTCCATCTGATGAAGAAGGGAAATGTTAATGAGTTCTTGGAAGATGAATTGATGTTTCTCCACAGCAGATCAGCTCAGTTGACTTTCCCTCAAACTGTGACCATCAAGATTAACCCTCAGCTGATGCTTAACCCCTGATGGTTACAGTCAGATGGTGACCAACTCCAAAGCTCTTCCAAACTGAGGTGTTTTAGCTGCCACATCCAAAATACAAGTCCAGATGAGAACCATGAAGATCATTAGAGGGTTGCAGAACTTGAGAGAGTTGGGGTTGTTCAGCCTGGAGAAGTCTCTGTGGATTCCTTAGGAAACCTTCCAGAGAGGCTTCAGGAAACCTGGGGAAGGACTTTTTTTTTAAAAGCATGGAGTGATAGGATGAGGGGACATGGCTTCAAACTGGAAGAGGAGAGACTTAGATGAGATCTTAGGAAGAAATTCTTTGCTGTGAGGATGGTGAGACCTTGACCCAGGTTGACCAATGGGATGAGGTTTAACACGGCCAAGTGCCGGGTCCTGCACTTTGGCCACAACAACCCCATGGGGAGCTCCAGGCTGGGCACAGAGTGGCTGGAGAGCAGCCAGGCAGAAAGGGACCTGGGAGTCTGGATTGACAGGGAAGCTGAACATGAGCCAGCAGTGTGCCCAGGTGGCCAAGAAGGCCAATGGCATCCTGGGCTGGCTCAGGAACAGCGTGGCCAGCAGGTCCAGGGAAGGGATTCTGCCCCTGTGCTCAGCCCTGGTGAGGCCACAGCTTGAGTCCTGTGTCCAGTTCTGGGCCCCTCAGCTCAGGAAGTAGATTGAGGTGCTGGAGCAGGTCCAAAGGAGGCAACTGGGCTGGTGAAAGGACTTGAGCACAGATCCTATGAGGAGAGGCTGAGGGAGCTGGGGGTGTTCAGCCTAAAGAAGAGGAGGCTCAGGGGAGACCTCATCACTCTCTACAACTCCCTGAAAGGAGGTTGGAGCCAGGGGGGGGTTGGGCTCTTTTGCCAAACGACTTTCAACAAGACAAGAGGGCAGGGTCTCAAGTTGTGCCAGGGGAGGTTTAGGTTGGAGATGAGAAAGAATTTCTTTCTGGAGAGGGTGATCAGGCATTGGAATGGGCTGCCCAAGGAAGTAGTGGATTCTCCGTGTCTGGAGATATTTCAAAAGAGACTGGATGTGGCACTGAGTGCCATGGGCTGGGAACTGCAGCAGTAGTGGATCAAGGGTTGGACTTGATGATCTCTGAGGTCCCTTCCAACCCAGCCAATTCTATGATTCTATGACCAGAGAATCTGGGGTCTGTCCCATCCCTGGAAGTGTTCCAGAGCAGGTTGGATGGGGCTTGGAGGAATCTGAGCTGGTGGAAGGTGTCCCTTCCCATGGCAGCGGGGTTGGAACAAGATGATCTTTAAGGTCCTTTCCAACCCAAACAATTCTATGAAAATTAACCTTGTTCTCTGCAGGATTTGGTATTTTGCTGTAGAAACTTGCTCTAAATTCCATGAAGAAAGTCTTTGCCCTTGTGTGGGGTAACTACCAGGCTGACAGCTGGATGCTTGATAACTGGGTGGAATTGATTCATTATAATAAATAGTGGAGTAAAAACGTCATGGGATCTTTTAGGATTTTTTTTTTCTTTTTGCTGGGTTGCTTTTTTTTTTGAGTGAGCATCTTAATCCTTCTGTTTCTTGTTGAGAGTTCACTAATTACCCAACAAAAAAAGTGAGTGCCACTAATCCACTGAACGAAACGAGACACAGAGGAAGAAATTTCAGTGCTAAATTTGATAAAAAATTCATTGTCTCCCACAGCACAACCTCTGCTCATTGAGCCAGATCAGAGCTCTCACTCCCCAAGGAGAGCTTCAGAGATCATTTTCTTTGTTGCATCCTGAAGAGGATGAGTAAAATTCAGGGCACGACAAGGTGCTCTGCAAATGAAAAGATGATGGAATGAGGGGTGCATCCAACCCACAAAGGACATTGCAGCCCCACAGAGGTTGAGCAATAGTGGTTGAATTGTAGTGTTGGCCACACAAATCCCTTCTCCATTAACACAGAATGATGGAGAGAAGAAATTTGGGCTTGGATAAAGAGCTCTGCATCTCATGAGGTGAATCACAGCAGATAGACCTGTCTGGGGTCATCTATCTATCTATCTATCTATCTATCCAGACAGATCTGTGCTAATCCTGTGTGACAGGGTTCCCTGTTGTGACCAGGCTTGGATCAAAACAAAGCACGAGGAGTCTGCTGAGAGCTTTTGTGCTTCCTTTTGGCCAAAATGCTGGTTTGAGGTGCCAGTGCTGCCCTTGCCAAGTTCAGTCCAAGCTCCAATTAGTGCCATAGCTGCAGCTGACCCCCCTGAACTGTCTGCTTTGCTTAAAAATCATCAAAAAGAAGTCATCTGGAAGGCTTAAAAAAGAGAAATTAGGGAAAAAAACCAAAACAAAACAAGATGCCTGGTATGTAACCATGTAGCCCTGCAGTCCAGCATTGTAATTGCTGCAGAAAAGCCATAAGATTTGCACTGAATTTTCAAGGACTCAGGAATCAGAGAATTTTCATAGAATGAGGCTTGTCAGGCTTGTTCTGCCTGAACTTCTCTTGACCTGCCCATAGCTTCCCCCCTGGTCCTGGTTTAGCTGTGACAGCAATTTCCCTAACTGATCAGGTGTCTGTGGCTAATTTCTTTTACTTTTGTCACCACAGCTTTGTACAGACTGTAATAAGCAGGAAAAAAAAACCAAACCCACAACCCCAAGAAACGTTTACATAACACTCAATTAAAAGTCCTGCAGAGGAAATCTGTGCATCACTTCCCGAAACCTTGCTGTGCAGCTCAGATGCAGGAGCCTGGGAAACAGCTCATAAAAGCATCTCTGCTGGGTCCCAAAAGGCTGCAGCCTCAGTCTGGGATGCAAATCAAACAGTGCATTCCAGGACTGGATGGAGGAAGGGGAACAGGTCGATGATTTGGGGTAGGATTCATCTACATCTGTTGAATGACCTTGTTGCCTCACCCAACCTAATTCTCTAGAGCTCTGAGGTCTTGCTGCTGTCCATAAAGGGAGGGAGATGCTTCTGGAGAAGTGTTTAACCACCCCATCTGAGACCTGGCAGAGTTTATTGTGGGCTGGCAGGTCCAGAGGTGGTTTGTGAAGTCGATGGAGTTACTGTCTGGCTTTTAAAGTTGTGAAGTTTGACGAGATGGATCCCAGGTTTCAAGAACTCAACCTCTTAAGCTGGATTTCTCACCTCCTCTGTGCTGCCCCATGATTTGTCATGGTTTGAGAGCTAAACCCAACAGTATGGTGGATCATCCCAGCAGCAGGACAGGCTTTGCTTTGCCCTGAGCCTGCTAGAAGAGGTCTGGGATGTGGCTGCACCACTTGGAGGATGGAATCCTGTCCTGGTTTGGGCCAGGATAAAGGTGATTTTCTGTCTTGTACTTTTACTTCCAGCTCAGTCTCTTGTAAGGAGCTGCACTTGCTGAAATGAACAGCAAGGTTCTCAGTCAGTGGCTGCTCTGGGACTGAGAACTCTGGGTGTTTAGAGTTCCAGCTGGGAATGGGCTGCAGAACCAGGGACACTGCTCAGCTCTGAGGAACATTTTGCCCTCCAGAAGGAGAAAAGGAGTAAAGAGGTCCCACCTGAAACCTTCCTTTGGGGAGGAACAGACAAGATAGATGCCAGAACTGACCAAACAGAGTATTCCATCCCATACACCTCATACTCAGGATAAATTTGAGGGACCACAAGGGTCAAGGCAGCTTCCAGCTTCCTGCCTTTCCTGCTTCCCTTCCTTCACCCCTTCCTGTTTGCTTCAGCATCCTGGGAGGATTCCATCCCTTCCTCTGCCTGTGCTCCTGATCCATCCCAGCCTGAATCTGTGTGTTCCTGCCTCCAGCTCCCAACTGCTGCTGACCCCAGGATTCCAGCCTGGACTTTCCCAGGGCTGCCCTGCAGCCTCGGGGGTGACGTGAGAGTTATTGGGGGAAAGGGGGGAGGAACCTGGGATCAATTTTCCTGTATATTTGTATAGATTTTGTAATTTTTCCTATTTCTCATTCCTGTTTCATTCAAGCTGTGTAGTTTAGTTTCCAACCCATCAGTCTCTCTCCCTTATTCTCTCTCCTTTCTTTATCAGGGAGGAGAGAGGGATTAATAGGCAGCACCTGTTATTGGGTTTAATTGCTGGGCCAGTGTTAAACCCTGACAAGGGTCCCACCAGCCAACAAGCTGCTGTGCTGGGGATTCAGTGTCTGATCCACTCACTCAGTGTCTCAGCTGGCTGTCACCACTCTCAGCACTTTTTGGCATTTGGTGTTGTTGCAGAAATTCCCTAATTCAGTGGACAGAGACTTTGATCACAGTTCCTGATGGCAAAACATTCTACTGAAGCACCAAAGTTCTCTGCAAGGTCTTAGCTCTGCACAGGATCAGACCTGCACCCAAACCCCCACCTGCTCTCCCTTGGGAAAAAAAGCACATTTGGTTTCCCATTGCCTGGAAAATCTGTCCTGGGGATAATCTCAGTGATGTTCCTGCCTTTCCTGAACATCCCTGAGCCTCAGGATGGCTGCAGCCAGCTGAAGGAGCTGAACCATTTCTGCTGCTCAGGTAGAAGCAAAGAGGATTTCCAAACTCAGCCATAAAAGCACAATTCCCCCAACTCCAGAGCTGCCTCTCAACAGGTGGCAAAGCTGCAGCTGCTTCCAAATTTTATATATAATAAATAAATAAATAAATAAGCTGGAAGAGATCTTTTTTTTTCATGTGCTCAGCACCAGCAGGGAAGAGAAGGATGAACCAATCAGTGTTTATGTGGTTCTGCTGCCAAAGGATGGCAAAGTTGGGAGATCTCCTGCAGGATGGTCATGTGGGATGCTGGGATGCTGGTGTTGGTCTATAATCCTTCCATGTGTGTCTTGGGCCTGAAGGAAGCTTCTCTACCCTAAAATAAAATGAAGTGATATGGAAGATAATTTGCTCTTTGGATGAACCCTTGAGCTTAAGGACAGCCTGCAATGCCAGTTTGCCCATGACTTTTCCAAAGAGTAGGCTTCTCAGTGGGTTGGATATTAGGAAAAAACTCTTTACTGAAAGAGTGTTCAGGCACTGGGACAAGCTGCCAAAGGAAGGTGGTGGAGTCACCATCCCTAGAGGTGTTAAAAAAGAATGTCAGGATGTAGCACTTCAGGTTATGTTTTAGTTGGTTGGTGGTGTTGGGTTGATGGCTGGATTTGATGATCTTAGACAGATTTTCCAAACTTCATGATTCCATGAGAATCAGGCCAGGAACTAAATCCCAACTGCTGGAAATAAGCCAGGAGTCCCTAAATCTAACCACTACTTTAGTATAGAATCTTGGGCAATTTTTACCTTTTACCAAAAGTGCTTCCTTACAAAACAGAACAAGTTGGTATCTTCTGGTGATAGCTCAGAAGTGAATTTGCCATGGCTGGTGAGGAGGAGGTAAGCACTAAGTGCTTTTATTGCCCTCATGGGATATTATTTTTTTTTTTTTTTGTGGCCAGAGTGGCACCTGAAGAGTTTTTTACCAAGTAGAAGTCAATGGCTTTGGTGCACCCTGCAGCTTTGCAGACTTTTTCTGCTGTGCCAAAGCTGCATTTGAAGCTGGGAGCTCAGGGGGATCCATTGTGGTGATTTACTGAGGGATTGCACAAAACATGGCCCTTTCTGCATCATAGAAATGAAGAGAACACATTGGGAGAGGCCTCTCCTCACCATAGCCTGGACCATCCAGGAGCTGTAGGACATCAATATGCAGAAGATGCTGTGGTGTGTTGGCTGAGAGCCCAAAACAAGGAGGACGCCCTGGCAGCTGCTAGAGGCACTTGAAAAGAAGATCAAAGCTTATTAATTCACTGTTCTTCTCTCATTCTCTATTTCCAGAGCATCCAGAACGAAGGAAAAGTTTTGTTTCTGTGTTTTTTCTCCTCCCATGAACTATGTAGCAAACATCTGTTCCCAAGTCTTTCACTCACAGAAGTGAGAGACAGTGGAGACACAGAATGATGGACAGATGTGGATGTGGTCCAGGGTCAAGCTTCTCCTTTCCTTTCCTTTCCTTTCCTTTCCTTTCCTTTCCTTTCCTTTCCTTTCCTTCTTTCCTTTCCTTCCTTTCCTTCCTTTCCTTTCCTTTCCTTTCCTTTCCTTTCCTTTCCTTTCCTTTCCTTTCCTTTCCTTTCCTTTCCTTTCCTTTCCTTTCCTTTCCTTTCCTTTCCTTTCCTTTCCTTTCCTTTCCTTCCTTCCTTTCCTTTCCTCTCCTTTCCTCTCCTTTCCTCTCCTTTCCTCTCCTTTCCTCTCCTTTCCTCTCCTTTCCTCTCCTTTCCTCTCCTTTCCTCTCCTTTCCTCTCCTTTCCTCTCCTTTCCTCTCCTTTCCTCTCCTTCCTCTCCTTCCCTCTCCTTCCCTCTCCTTCCCTTCCCTTCCCTTCCCTTCCCTTCCCTTCCCTTCCCTTCCCTTCCCTTCCCTTCCCTTCCTTCCCTTCCCTTCCCTTCCCTTCCTTCCCTTCCCTTCCTTCCCTTCCCTTCCCTTCCCTTCCCTTCCCTTCCCTTCCCTTCCCTTCCCTTCCCTTCCCTTCCCTTCCCTTCCCTTCCCTTCCCTTCCCTTCCCTTCCCTTCCCTTCCCTTCCCTTCCCTTCCCTTCCCTTTTTCCCTTCCCTTTTTCCCTTCTCCTTCCCCTTCCCCTTCCCCTTCCCCTTTCCCTTTTCCCTTTCCCTCAGAGTTTCTTGGTTCCATCTCAGGGGAGAGAAAGAGAGCCATGCAGAGCTGGTGATTTGGGATGGGAACAGGCTGATAGAATCAGAGAATGGTTTTGATTGGAAAGGACCTTAAAGAACACCTCATCTCACCCCCTGCCATGTCCAGGGACACCTTCCACCAGCCCTGATTGCTCCAAGACCCATCCAACTTGGTCTACAACACTTCCAGGTTGGTCCAAGCCACAGATTCTCCAGGCAACCAGGGCTATGGTCTCTGTCCAGTGTCTCTTTATTTTCTTCCTAATATTTGTCCCATCAGGAGCAGTTGTTGTTGGTTGCCTCTTCCAGAAAAAGCAGGAACAAAGAGTTTGAACCTTGGTGAAGGAGCTCAAGACTGCACCTGCACATCCAGGAAGATGGAAGCAGCAGAGAAAGGTGAGGAAATCAGTCGTTGTGGGAACATCCTGAAATTCACAGATCTTGGCTATCTCTTCAGCTGTGGTCCTGCTTCTCCCACAGGGGAAACTTTACCCATAGTTTGAGGTAAGTTTTTGGCTGGTTTGGAGCTTGGAAACCAGAGTGTGACCCTTGGAGTCTCCTGACTTGTCCCTTTTCACTACCAGTAAATTGGGATTCAGATCAATATATTCTATACCCAAAAAAAAGAGTCTTCTGGACATGGAACACTTCCAGTCACAATAAATCAGGATATGTGATGGTGGGTGAGTTATCCTGGCCAATCATTGGACAATGCCACTGCTGGCATCTCCAGCTGTCATAGTCCCAGTAACTCCTTGGCATCCAAGGCAAAAAGCAGGCACTGGATGAGATTTCCATCTGCCCAAACACAGCCTTGAAGGGTCAGAGTAGATGCTGTGGGTTTTCCTTCCAGGAGTGGAGTCCTTACTAAGTGGTGTCTAAGTGATATGAGTCCTGTGTTACATCTTTTGATCTCCTGTAGACATCTACAACACCTTGAGGATCTCACGTGGCATCAGCTGCAACGATCTCTTGCTAATCTGTAATTAATCTGATTTAATTTATCTGTCTACATGAGATGAAACTATGATATTACTGGGGCATTGCCTATATTGACCAGACCTCCAGTGACTGTAATGAGAGCTTCATTATTTGCTCATTATTTATTCATTTGCTCAGAGCCTCATTATTTATCCATTTGCTTCAGGAGATGATTTAGTGGATAGGGCAGTGTAGGGCTGATGATTGGACTTGATGATTTCGAAGGTCCTTTCCATGATTCTATGATTCCATGATTATTAAAATGAAATCTGGGACATCAAAACAACCTTTTTCCAGCTTCAATGGATTAATAATTAAGTTGAAATTTGGCTCTGGGAAGTTTGCCATCCTTAGCCATTTTCACAGACCCTGAGCTACTTTGCTTCACTTCTTGGTGGCCATGAAACTCGTACTTGAAAAATTCCCCCAGTAGAACTCAACATATGAGAAGAGAAAGACACAGCTCTTGCCACATGTGCAGAGATAAAATGGAGCAAGCAAAGGTCTGATTTGTTGTTGCTCCCACCTGGAGGGTAAACCTGACATTTCTATCTGCCAGTAGCAATTTCTTGTGAAACAGCTCTGCAGGGAAGGTTTCTCCATGCTAAATCAACCAGCAAAAGAAATGAACCTTGTGTTGCAACCAAAGAAAAAACTTAATCACAATCTACATGTCTGGGTGTGTAAATAATTTAAATATATGCAGCTGCATTTTCAATAAATTAGACCCCAAACCTTGCAAACAGCCTCATGAAAAGTAAAAATTAATGCTCCATTAGTAAAGAAACTGAATATATGTAAGTGCAAGCTTGTTTTCATCTGCTCTTTGGGGAGAGAAAGAACTTCTTATGACCTACAAGGAAAATTACTGTGCTTACAAGGAAAACTACTGAGCTAATGATCATCTGGTGGGTGTTCTATCCCATCTAATATCTTTTTTTACAGGAGCCATGGTCAAATTAACTCTCTCCTAAAGCCACGTTGCCCAGAAAAATTGTTATAAAGGGTCAATGAGCCAAAGTCAGGAATTTTAGGTATATTACTGGAGGTAGCAAATTATTTCTCTATTTTAAAACAAAAATTCTGGGTTTATATTTTCCTTAGAAATAGTAACCTTCACTAAGCATATTTATGTTCTTAACAAAGCAATGTCCTTTCTAGTCCTAAGTATATTTTTGTATTGTAATACTGAAGGTTTCCATATGCAGTGGTTACCAGAAGATCCTGATTACAAGAATTTGTATTCAGTATTAATAAAGGACCTAAAGAAACAATAATTACATGTATTTTTTAGAAAATAATATAGGATACACTGTGAGATGTGAAGGTGTGTATTTCAAGCAAAACTCCAGCTCTTGCCACTTTCTTCCTCCAGCTTTGAGTTGAAATGAATTTGTGTAGCATCTCCCTCTTCATCATCCTAACTTTTTCTTGGTGTTTCCTCCCACAACGTGAAATTTTAGTTCTCAAGGAGCTTCTTACTAATTTTTATCTTCAGTGATGTGGCAGGAACCACAAACAGTTGTGCCTCAGAAGGTCAAGGGCAGCTTTAGGTGCTGGTGATCCATTCATTGAACATCCAGATTCCCCATGGCACCCCCTCTGTAGGCATCACCTTAAGCCTTTAGTTCACATCCTTCAGCATCTCTAAATCTCCTCTTCACTCTTTATTCTGAGAGAGGAAGGTCTTTGCATGGATGACATTTTACCCTCTTCAAACAGAAGAATTGGTGATTCCAGTGTCTAAATCCTAAACCAGAAAATCTGGGGTTATTGCAGTGCTTTTCTCTTGCCTCAGTTTATCTGCTGTGCCTGGACAGTTGAATTTCCTCCAGAACAGAATTAATCATATTGTGAAGAGCTCCCTAGAAAGGAGTTTAAATGAGGAGTTCTGACATGAACAGCTAACAGCATAATAGATCAAGTGAGAAGAATAAAAATAAAAAAAATAAAATAAAAAAATAAATAAAAATAAATAAAAAAAAAAATCAAGTGAGAAGAAATCCACCCAGAAAATCAATACTGCAATAACAATTGGTCTTTGCTTGCTGTTTACAAAGCTGACAGGAGCTTTTCATGCTCCAGCTCATTTCCTCAGCAGAGAAGCAACAGTGATGCAATCTGTGCAATAAAATCTAGTTTTTCAGCTTCTGGTCTCCCCAAAGAGACAGCAGCTTGATGGAGAGGGAGGTTGGATGGAAGGATTTTCTACCTTTGGTTGCTAAATTCAACCTGTGGTTGGATGAGATCTATCAGATGCATTCCTCTGGGTGATGTTAGGAATTTGTACCTGCCCTGTTGAGATCATGTGAGGAAAAAAAGTCTGTTTATTTTGAGGAGGTCATAGAATCATAGAATCATAGAATTGGCTGGGTTGGAAGGGACCTCAGAGGAGTTCAGAATAAATAGGGGTTCAGAATAATGGGAATCTGCATTGTCCATCTCCTCGGGTTCCACTGTATTATTTTATTTGTATTATGCATTTGCTTTTTTTATTTTTTTGGTTCATGAGATGAAAAAGAAAAATTTGTACTGAGTTTCTGCTGCCAGATTCTCTGTACAATGGTGAGGACTCTCATTTATCTTCATCCCTGAAGTGCTTCTTACCTTCCTGCCACGCTGCACTTCACCTGTTGCAAAGCTTTTGCTTTTTCAAGTACTTGTTTTCCTTCTGACAAGAGAGATGTTCTGTCTGAATGGCTGTGATCCACTTGGAACACATCTTGAAGGCTCCCTGGAAATTTCTTTCTTGCAGGACTAATTACTGCTTTTCTCTCTGACTTAATAACAAAGCTTTCTCACTGTGAACAGGCCATAGCACTTCTGATAATATGGAAACTGAAGAATGCCACTCATGCTCAAGGCTTGGGCAACTTCCAGAAGAGGAATATTCCTATGGATCTGAACAGCTCTGAAGAGAAAGTCCCATTAGTTTATATTCTGCAGTGCAATTAGATTTGAATAATGAGTTGCTTAATTAAATATATCTTTCATCAATGGTAGGAAAGGTGTCCATTGACTCTTACCACCACTTAGCTCCACAGATGCAACTCTTGTGATTTTCATCTGCCACAAAACTCATATTTATTATAAATTATGTCTGAATTAAGCACTGTGTGCATAGCAGGAGTAAGAGGACATGGTCTTAAGTTGTGCCAGGGGAAGTTTAGGTTGGATATTAGAAAGAATTTCTTTACGGAGAGAGTGATCAAGCATTGGAATGGGCTGCCCAGGGAAGTGGTGGATTCTCTGTGTCTGGAGATATTTCAAAAGAGACTGGATGTGGCACTCAGTGCCATGGTCTAGCAACCGCAACGGTGGTTCATGGGTTGGACTCGATGATCTCTGAGGTCCCTTCCAACCCAGCCAATTCTATGATTCTATGATTACCCAGAATTAATTTTGGAAACATCACCCACATAGAAAGATTACTGTAGAGAAATTTCTTCTGTAAACCTTACAATAGGTTTAAATTTACTTAGAAGTTGCAATCTTAGGCATTAAAGTTCATTAACCCAGCCCATGGAAGGTTCTGAGAGGGTTGCCCAGCTCTCTGGGTGCCATCTCCATCCTGCTTTTTGGGTTGTGCTGGTTTGTTTCACTTTGTTTCAGTATCTTAAGCTTTCCTATTGTGAATAAATGTCTAATTTCAGCTGGAATTAGGTAAACCTGTGATGTCCTCCAAAAGGAGGCTGAGGGAGCTGGGGGTGTTGAGGCTGGAGAAGAGGAGGCTCAGGGGAGACCTCATCACTCTCTCCAATTCCCTGAAAGAAGGTTGGAGCCAGGGGGGGGTTGGGCTCTTTTCCCAGGCAACTCTCAGCAAGACAAGAGGGCACAAAGGGTCTCAAGTTGTGCCAGGGGAGGTTTAGGTTGGAGATTAGAAAGAATTTCTTTCTGGAGAGGGTGATCAGGCATTGGAATGGGCTGCCCAGGGAAGTAGTGGATTCTCCGTGTCTGGAGATATTTCAAAAGAGACTGGATGTGGCACTGAGTGCCATGGGCTGGGAACCATGGGGGTAGTGAATCAAGGGTTGGACTTGATGATCCCAGAGGTTCTTTCCAACCCAGCCAATTCTATGATTCTGTGATTCTGTATGGGGGAGAGGGCTGGAGTTCAGGGGAGAATTTGCACTCAGGCACTGACTTGGTGTGAAATACGTGATGGGATGCAACAAAAAGCTGCACCCAGTTCCCATTGCACACATGAATTTATCACATCTAACAAATCCCTTCATCACTGCAGATTGAAGCTATGTCTCTATTGGTTCACCATATTTTTTAATTTTTTTTTTTTCTGGGAGGAAATAAAATATAATGAGATATTATGGCTTCTAACTGCTTTATGCCAAATTACTCACAGATAAGTGGTTGGTAAGGAACAGTCAGTGATTTATTTGTGAAATAAATCTGCAAGGGCAGGGGAAGGCAGATTCTTGCCAGCAATGGCCAACTCAGTACTGGGTTCTTGCTGCCAGAATTTTCCTTCCTTTGTAAAATAAGATTAATGTGTGGATTCAGGTGAAACAAGTTGTCAGGACTTATCAGAAGGGAGGGAAAGATACATGAATATGTGGATGTTGGTATGTTATGGTTCTACCCTTGTTTTCTTCACAGCTCATATTGGCATCACTGGGCTTTGAAAGCCACTGCCCTGCTCCCACTAAAACCTCAGTTTCTAAGGAATTCTGTGTCATCTGCTGGAAAACTGGAGAACTCTCCAGAGCAAATGATGGTCTCTCACTTCCTGTAGTCAAACCTCACTTCAAATATCCTTTTTCCTTGTTTTGGAGATGACATTAAGTTTCTGGATGCCTGCGTGTCAACCATTATGTGTAACTATGAAGGTATTGAAGCTTTGAGTTGAAGTTCTTGTCCACTTCATGTTTGGACAACAAAGTGTGCATTGGGGTGTCTTGGCCTTGGTTCCCCAAGCACACCAAACCCCAGGATAGCAAGTCCTTTCCTTTCCTTTCCCCTTTCCTTTCCTTTTTCCTTTCCTTTCCTTTTTCCTTTCCTTTCCTTTCCTTTCCTTTCCTTTCCTTTCCTTTCCTTTCCTTTCCTTTCCTTTCCTTTCCTTCCTTTCCTTTCCTTTCCTTTCCTTTCCTTTCCTTTCCTTTCCTTTCCTTTCCTTTCCTTTCCTTTCCTTTCCTTTCCTTTCCTTTCCTTTCCTTTCCTTTCCTTTCCTTTCCTTTCCTTGTTTTTTTCTTTTGTTTTCCCTTCTCTTCTCTTCTCTTCTCTTCTCTTCTCTTCTCTTCTCTTCTCTTCTCTTCTCTTCTCTTCTCTTCTCTTCTCTTCTCTTCTCTTCTCTTCTCTTCTCTTCTCTTCTCTTCTCTTCTCTTCTCTTCTCTTCTCTTCTTTTATCTTTTCTTTTCTCTTCTTTTCTTTTCTTTTCTTTTCTTTCCTTTCCTTTCCCTCCCTTTCTCCCAGTCAATATCCAATAATTGTGTAAGTTGCTCTGAAAGCCAAGAGCTGGAGGGATTCTGTTTGGTTTCAGCAGACCAAGGTGGTTCCTCTACTCCTTCAATCTCAACTTTGATCTCAACTGGGCAGTGTGATGGGGCAGGGATGGATTCCTGGAGAAGTAAGGGGGAACCTAATGCCCTATGCATAAAGATCTTCCCTTCTCTGGTTTTGGGCTGTGAGGCCATTTTGATTGTGAGCATATCAGCCAGGTGGGGAATAGTTGTTTTGAGATGACATTTCAACTTACCTGGCTTTGCTCACCAAAACATTAAATGCAGTAGGAGTTATACCCATGGGAATACTTCCTCTGAGCCTGTGTCAGCATGGAAAGAAGTTTTAAGGTTTTGGAAGTATTACAATAGTGACACAGAGCTCAGGCTCTTTTTGTCACACTCATCTTTGTCATCCTTGGACAATCCAGAGTGTTCAAGAGCAGCCAGGTTCTTTCTGCAGATTCACAATGCCAACCTCATCTCCCCAGTGGGAGGGAGTGAGCGTAACTGGTGACACGTGGAGTGAAGATAATTTAACATCTAAACGTGATTCACTGCATGAGAAATTGCTTTGATGTCATGGGGATGAGAAATGTCCTTGTCCTGGGAAAGCACAGGGGGGTCACAGGGAAAAGATGCCACTGTCCAGTTTTGATCATGGGCCCTTCTTGTAGAAAATCATGTTTTTGCAGTCATGAAAAGCCACTTCACCACCAAACTTACAGAAAAAAAGATCTAAAAACCAAGTTCAAAAATCTCCAGGTATATGTAGTTTCATATTCTAATAAATTCAGAATAAATTCAGCTTAAAAAAGACCCAATCCTACCCTCAGTGTGAGGATGGCTCTTGCAGATGACACATAACAGGGATCTAAGATGGCTGGGTTGATTTTTGTATCAGACCTCCTAGGTGACCTTCATCAAAGCCACTTACACTAATTAATTTCTGGACACTAATTAAGCTTCTCCTCAGGAAGACTTTTTCCAGCAGTATGTGATTATTATCACCTCTGTAGACACAGGATGAATGCAATTGGCTGATTTTCCCTTTCCCCAGCCTTTGTAACCTGTTTTTTCTGATTTCTGGCTTAATCCACAGAAGGATCCAGTGAAAGGTGGGATGCAACAGTTTGGTCCAGAGGTATGAGACCTTTTCTTTTTTTAAATGAAATGGTTAATCCACAAAGAAAGGAGGAATGCATATAGTGAAAACTTGTCATCTAGTTGTAGATTTGGCCTTTAGCAGTCTTTGGTCAACACTGAGTGTAAATCAGCTAAAAAAGGGAGGGCTGAATTGTGGAACTGGTCCTATGGACAAGGAAAATCTCAGTGACCCCCCACTGGGATCTATTTTCACTGCTTAATATTCATGTTCATTAAATAATGTGTCTTTTATGCAAATAATTACTGCTAACTTGTAGTTGCCTGCTAGGCATTAGTCCAACACAGAGGAAGGCTCAAGCTTTGTTCTGAGCATTAAAAGGGGGAGATGCAGAGAGAAAGCTCAAAGAGAGTCAAAGTCAAGGTCATCATATGAGGCTCAGGAGGTGTCTGGACACCTGGTAGGGTGGGAAAGCTGTCAGATATGATCACAGCATCCCTGCAGGCTGAGCACTACCTTCTGTTCCAGTGACTGTTGTACAAGATGCCAGTGTTTGGCACACGGAGACAGACCCGAGCTTTGTGGTACCACCAGCTTCACAGAGAGGCACTGGAAATGGAAAGGAAGAATGGTAAACGTCCTTAGAACTACTGAGAATTCCAGTATTTACCCTGCCTGAAGGAAGGGTTGATTTACAAGGCTTGCTCATGATTTGGAATCTACTAGCAGATTTGGATGCTGTGCAAAATCCATGTGCAAACACCAATGCATTTCTTTCCATGGAGAGAATCATAGAATCATAGAATTGGCTGGGTTGGAAGGGACCTCAGAGATCATCAAGTCCAACCCTTGATCCACTACTGCTGCAGTTCCCAGCCCATGGCACTGAGTGCCACATCCAGGCTCTTTTGAAATATCTCCAGACACGGAGAATCCACTACTTCCCTGGGCAGCCCATTCCAATGCCTGATCACCCTCTCCAGAAAGAAATTCTTTCTAATCTCCAACCTAAACCTCCCCTGGCACAACTTGAGACCCTGCCCTCTTGTCTTGCTGAGAGTTGCCTGGGAAAAGAGCCCAACCCCCCCCTGGCTCCAACCTCCTTTCAGGGAGTTGGAGAGAGTGATGAGGTCTCCCCTGAGCCTCCTCTTCTCCAGCCTGAACACCCCCAGCTCCCTCAGCCTCTCCTCATAGGATCTGTGCTCGAGTCCCTTCCCCAGCCCAGTTGCCTCCTTTGGACCTGCTCCAGGACCTCAATCTCCTTCCTAAACTGAGGGGCCCAGAACTGGACACAGGACTCAAGCTGTGGCCTCACCAGGGCTGAGCACAGGGGCAGAATCCCTTCCCTGGACCTGCTGGCCACACTGTTCCTGATCCAGCCCAGGATGCCATTGGCCTTCTTGGCTACCTGGGCACACTGCTGGCTCCTGTTCAGCTTCCTGGCAATCCAGACTCCCAGGTCCCTTTCTGCCACTCTGTGCCCAGCCTGGAGCTCCCCATGGGGTTGTTGTGGCCAAAGTGCAAGACCCGGCAGTTGGCCTTGTTGAACCTCATCCCGTTGGAATCAGCCCAGGAGAGAGAGCTCCTTCCAGCCTGCAGAATTTGTGAAGTGATAGAACAAGAGGAAGTGGCCTCAAGTTGTGCCAGGGAAGGTTTAGATAGGACATTGGGAATGATTTCTTCCCCAAAAGGCTTGTAAGGACCTGGCTCAGGCTGCCCAGGGAAGTGGTGGGGTCCTGGAGGGATTTCCAAGCTCTGGAGATGTGGTGCTGAGGGACATGGGGCAGTGGTGGCCTTGGCAGTGCTTGGTTCATGGTTGAACTCCATGATCTCAAAGGTCTTTTCCAACCAAAAGAATTCTCTGATTCTATGAAAGATTTTAAGAGGCAGATTTGGACTCCACATTGAAAAGATGCAACGAATTCTGCATTTCCCAGACTCAAACTCTCGAAGTGGATAAAAAACACACTCAAGAGGAATAACTTCACCTCTCTCCCAAAGGAAAACTCAACTAAAACCCTAGCAGCAGAATGCTGAACCCCAGCCCCAGCTGTTTTCCTTCCCTTTACACCTGCAACTTGTTAATTACCCACTCCTATAATTATTTCCACAGTCAGATGTAGGGTTTTTGCATGTGCATGCACAGTACTGAGGAGGATGAGTTGAGGTTCTAGTTGTAAAAGCTGCAAGCAGGATCAGGGCCATCAGGTTCTCATCAGGGCCACAAAGATGAGACAGGGGATGGAAATTTTTCAGCCTGAAGAGGAGAAGGCCCTGGGGAGACTTTAGTGCTGCCTTCCAATACCTGATGGGAACCTAAAAGGAAGCTGGAGAGGGACTTTTCATAATAGTGTCCAGCAACAGGACAAGGGGAAATGGTTTTAAACTAAGGAGAATGGGTTTAGACTGGATCTTAGGAAAAAGTTCTTCAGTAGGAGGGTGCTGAGACTCTGGAACAGATTGCACAGAGAAGTTGTGGCTGGCCCATCCCTGGAGGTGTTCAAGGCCAGGTTGGAGGAGGCTTGGAGCAACCTGGGCTGGATGAGAGGTGTCCCTGGGCATGGTAGGGAGGTTGGAGGAGATGATCTCTAAGGTCCCTTCCAACCTGGGCTATTCTATGATTCTCTGATCATTCGTGGTGCTCAGACTCTGAATTTACACCTCCAGAGCTGTGGAATCAGCTGTTTGTGACAAGCCCAAACCAAACCCCAGCCCAGAGCTGGAAGCTGCCTTGGAAGATGCCCTTGGTCATTATCTACACCAAGTGTTGCAGGGAGTGCTGGAAGGAAGCTCTGTTGTGCATCTCAAGCATTTTGGTTTCCCCCATTCGTGTGGGATTTCTGCAGGTGAAATGGGCCCATCAGTGTCTGTTCCAGAAAAGCAGCACATAGGTTCTCCTGCCATGCGGCCCAGATGACCTGGCAGAGACTCCCATGTGTCCAGTCCTGAAAGGAATGAGAACAAACATGGTTTTTTATATATTTTGGGATTTTCCTGTTATTGTAGGGTGGTTAATGAACTGCCCCAGTCTGTGATGCAGAAGACAGACCTTAGCTTTGGTGTGTCCATCCAGGGTGCAGGGGAAATTCTCCTGGGCATGAACCTGACCAGTACTGGGAGACATTTGGAGGATATTCCAGCATCCAACCCCACACTGTAACAGTCAATACACGGGCATGGGTGTACATCCCAAAAATACAGGAATTATTCAGCATCAGCAGTGCAAAAGAACCAACAGTGTGTTTGCATCTGCAGGATTAATTCCATGCATGGGTCCTACCTCCAAAAGACATTGCATCCAGCCACCTAGCTGATGCCATGATGCTTTTGGGGGTCACAGATGATGGGGCTCCTCCTGATTCTTCTGCTGGCACAGAGGTTTTCAAGAAGGTCTCCCATTTTGAGAGATATTTTGTCTATCTGGCTAACCTCACAAAGTATGAGATCATTATATCTGCTCAGGAACCCCCATGCCATCTCCCCACCTCCCTCTCAGCCTTTCCTCCTCTGCCTTCTGGCTTCAGGGCTGAGAAGAAGAAATCAAAACATCCAGAGGGACATCTTAGATAAAATGTCTCCATAATGGTTTTATTGCTTTTTTTTCAGCAGTGTCAACCACAGAGAAGAACCTCCTCTGAAGCAAGGAGATGAACCAAATACAAAAGAAAACCAAATCAGGCAATTTGTACAGTCAGAACAAAATAAATAACATCAGGCAAAAGGCCATGAAACAAGGCAGAGGTTTCACCTGTGCTGAGCCACCAGGCCCCATTCTCACTGGCATGAAGGATACATCACAAGCACCTAGGTACAGAAAAGTCCACAGACAGTGATTCTCTGTTCACAGCCAGTTTTCATCACTCTTTGCTGTCAAAGCCTATTTACAGGAGGGCAGAGGTGCTTACAGGTTGGGTGAGAAGACTCAGTTGGCACCGGTTGCTGAACCATCACTTGAGGTGATGGAAACAGAATCTGAAAAATGCACTTCTGAATTCCAAAGTGCCTTTTCAAACTTAATTTCTCATCGTTAGAGTATCAAAAATGCGGATTTTTTTTTTCCTTTTTCAAATGTGCTGCTCAGATTTCCCCTATGTACAAATTCACAATATTCACAAAATTGGGGTATAAACCACTAGTGCTCTGCTGAGGTCAATTTGCTTGTCCTAAAGACCTGGCCTTCAGAACTTAAATGGGCATCATTTCCCTTACAGACCTGTGACCTTGTTTCCAGTCCCAATTTCTGTCTTCTGCCCTGTGATTTCACAGTATGCTAGAAATAACCTGGTTTTCAAACCCAGGGCTCTTCAGTATACACCATGCAAGCAAAGAAGGAGTTAGAATGTTCAGACAATAGGAGGTGGAAGAGATGGTCCACAGGCCCAGGAAACTCCTAATTCCTCAAAAACAAAGTTTACAACTGTCCAGATCTCCAGAGGAAATAACAAGATCAGTCACTGTAATTATAGCTCATCAGACTGGTGTGTAAACACTGAGTTTGGGGGAAAAGTTGATTGATTGAGAGAAAATGGATTGAAACTCGAGGTGTCCTGGACTTTGGGATATTTTACTCCACATATATAGGTCTGGGATTTAACTTCTTTTCCCTGTGACCAGTTTGTGAAGCACTGTACTTCCAGAATGATCCCAGCAGTGTCATTCCAGATGGCCTACACGAAGCCAAGATCTTGGCCTCCTCTTCTTTTAGAATCATCCAGGATCAAGAAGTGTTCTGGCCCTTGCCACCACAAGCATCACCTTGTCCAAAGTGCAAAGCTGCATTGAGATTTGGAGAGTTTGGGACTCCTGTCCTTGTCTCCAAGAGTTTGGCACATTCCTTGGGGCAAAGATGCCTTGGGAGGAAGCACAGGGCTGTGTCAACACCCCAGTCAAGATCCTTTCTTCAGCTCAAAGCCCTGTCTGGAAGCAGAGAGGCTGGGACACAGCAGAGAGGAAGCATTTTTTTACAAGGGGTTTGGTATTAAACTCATCCTCACCATCCAGAGAAGAACCAGGACTTCTCAGGCTCTCTGACACCACAAGAGTTTCCACTGGCCATGTACCAAACCAAGCTGAACTTGTGTGGACAGCCTAAAACCAGCTCCACAAATTATTGGCATTTCCAGAATTCCCTTTTGCTTTGAAAGTATTTCATATTTCCTTCAGCAACCCACTGGGGTTCAAGCACTGGGAGGAAAAAACAGAGCCAAAATAATCCCACCAAACCCCTTTAATCCCTGCCATGGAGCCAAATGACGTTTAGCCCTGAGCTTTCTTTGGAACTTCATTTTTCTTTTTCAAAGCCAGCAGGCAGATTGTTGTTAATCAGCAGGTGCATCTTGCTCTGAAAGTATTTCCATCAGATTGCAGCAGAGATTTGGTTTTAATCCCTTTGCTTTAGTAGCTGGGACACAGCCACCCCTCTGCCTCGGTGCTTCTGAGCTGAGTGGGAACAAAGGGGGATCCTGAGAAAGCAGTAAATCTGGTGATTAGTAAATGTACAAAGCATTTGTTTTCTCCTGTAATGCTTTCCTTGAGAAAAACAGAACTGCTTCCGAGACAAAAAAGTTTAAAATGATATAAAATGAAAAAAAAAAAAAAAAGAAATAAAATGGAAAAACCCCAAATGAAATGAAATACAATGAACCCCCCGACAAACTGGAATAAAATGACATCAAATAAAATAAATTAAATAAAACAAAATGAAAAATCCAATAAAATGAAATGAAATAAATAAAGCGAAACAAAATGAAAAAAAAAAAAAACGCCAATGAAATGAAATGAAATGAAATGAAATGAAATGAAATGAAATAAACCAAAGTAAAATATTCAGGCATTTTGTCTCCTGGGCTCTCTTGGAATCCCTTTTTCATTCCATAACTGCAGTGATGATGATGCTGCACATACACCTTTGATTTTAAAAACTTGTTTCAAGTTTATGCCCTGAAATTCTTCAACAGCCTGGAATTTATTTACTGCTCTTCTTTAAACCCACACATGGTCACATTTGCATTTCATGCTGCTTATTAGAAGGCCACAGAGCAATCCAAGTCCCATCTGAATAGAAATAGCTATGGTCTCATGTTAGCATTGACCCTTCTACCTCTAGACCTTGAGATAATAATTTAATTTTTATGCTTCAATTGTTCCATATTTATTAATAATTAATACTTAATCACTGAAATACAGAATGACTATTTTAAAAGGAGAGGTTTGATCTCTCACTGCTATAAAGAGGGAGTAAAGAGTTCCAGGATGAAGATAAAGGATTTATTTGAAAGGCAAAATTCCAGTTTAATGCTGGTGTGATTCAGGAGTTGCTGCAGTGAACTGATTGGTGCATGTGGGACCAGAATTTGACCTGATTTCTGTAGACAGTTTCAGAATACAGATTCATGATCCTCAAACATCTCTAAAAGCCTGTCACATCCAGAAATGTCATTTGGGCTTGCAGTCAGGTCCTTGAACTCCTTTTTATTGATGACTTGGGTGAAAAACAGTATAGAGGAGGCCACGTTATGGGGCCAAATTCCTGCACGAAGCCACTTAAATGAGGACCTGATCTAAATGTTGTTGTTCACTTGATTGTTCAGATCCCCAGAGTGGAAAGCTCTGATTTCACCCCTGACTCCTCTGTTCTCCAAAATTATGCAGCCAGCCCAGCTGGGCTGACATCTCCATGTTCCCTGCATCCCTCTGAGGGTTGTGCCTGTCACAGGAGGTACAGTCAGCACAATCATTTCATCTCTCAGACATCTTTGGCAGCATAAGGGAGATGTGGTTGGATGTTCAGTGATGAAATAATTACAAGTCAGATGCCCAGGAGCCCTGGCATCCTAATATAGTCAACATTTTCTGAAGGAGCCCCTCTTGGGGCCACATCCTATCACAGAACAATAAAACCATGGAATGGTTTGGGTTGGAAGGGACCTTAAAGATCATATTGTTCCACCCCCCTGCCATGGGCAGGGACACCTCCCACCAGCCCAGGTTGCTCCAAGCCCCATCCAACCTGACCTGGAACCTTCCAGGGATGGAGCAGCCACAGCTTTCTTGGGTAACCTGGGTCAGGGTCTTATAGGAAAGAATTTCTTTCTAATGTCTAACCTATATCTCCCCTCTTCCAGCTTAAAACCATTACCCCTTGTTTTATACCCTTGTAAAAAGTCCCTGGAGCTTTCCTGGAGCCCTTTCAGGGAGTAGAAGGTGCTCTAAGGTCTCCTCAGAGATCTCTCTTCTCCAAGCTGAACAACGCCAACTTTTTCAGCCTTTCCTCAGGCTCCTGTGCAGAATAGCCTGGTTGGCAAATCTCCAACTTTTGGGGAAGTTGGGCTTCAGAAAGCTGCAGAAGGCCCTGTGGCATAGGTAAATAACCAGCTGACTTTTCCCCTGTCACATCTCTAAAAGGCAAATCCATTCCTGCTGCCTTTGGCATGAGGTTGATGCTGGCACAGGTCAGCACGGGGCTGAAACAGAAGAGAAGCTCTGAATGGAAAGCAGAAAATCCTTCTGAGAAGGGAGGAGCACAGGGAGGGGAAAAGAAAGGACTGAGGGAAAATGCAGAGTGTGTCTCATGGCTCACAGACCTTCTACCCCAACAAGGCAGCCTAAAACAGATGAGGGTTCATCAGGGGGGTGGCAATGATGCTCAGCAACTCCATGTTAAAACTCTTCTGCTTGTCTGAGACCTGGGATTCAAGTCCACACCTTAGGTTCCTTGTACCAAGCCTAGGAAGAGCTCCTCTGCAGCCCCCTACTCCTGATGGGTATAAAGAGACAGAGTGAAGAGCTTGGCCAGCCTGATGGATCAGATCTTTCCCAGCTTTCCAAACTCTGAGCCAGTGAGAGGAAGCATTTCACTCCAAGTGGAACAACTCAGAAGCTGAGAGAGAGTTTTCCCTCTAGGCTTCCTTCTGAAGCTATCTATTCACCTGGTGAAATGCAGAGTTGGGTCAAATCCTTGCTTTGAACCAGCCACAGGAGAATTGGTTCTCCTGGTGGGACTTTTCCAGCACCTTCTGACTGAGGCTGAATCCAGGTCTGAAAGCTCTCACCAGAGCAGCACCAGCACCAAACACAAAGAGGGTCCTTGCCTCTAAGAACCTCATGGAGATTTCAATGGGGACCTTGCTGCTGGGGGATCAAGGTATGAGGGCTTCAGTGGAAGCAACAGGGGGGCATTTCAAGTATCCTCTTGATTTCTTTGGATTTAGGGAATTAGAGAGCTGCTTGGAGAAAATTTTCATCATCTCATGGCATGTCAACGTTGGGTTCTACCTGCTAAGGATATGGTTTCAATGGGGTGGAGTCAGAACTAAGAAGGTTTGCACCTGGTTAGCCTGAGGTCTGGTCAGCACTTCAATCTCAGGTCCATGGAGTCCATTGGGACTATCTTCACAATATCTACCTGTCCTCTGGCTGGGTGGCCATGGCTACACTGACTTAGTTGATGGCATCTGAGCTCGTTCACAGAAATTCAGGACTCCACATCAACCCTTCCCAGCCATGGTAACCTCAGGGTACCTCAGGAGCCTGACTGACTTCAGCCCTCTCTGCTGTTCTCAGTCCCCCACGGGGAGAAATACTTTGGGAGCATCAAGTTCAGATGATAACAGTGTCTGGGGAGGGTTATGGAATGGCACAACCACCTTCTCAGAAATGAGAAAGGAACTGGATGGCCAGATGTGTAACTATCCTTCTGGGCTCAGTGTGGTTTGTTGGCAGTGAACCACTGCTTAGAGCAAGCAACCAAGCAACCAAAACAAACCTCAGAATCATCAAGTTAAAGATCACAGAGTCACAGAATGGTTTGGGGTGGAAGGGACCTCAAAGATCACCCAGTTCTAACCCTCTTCCATGGGCAGGGACACCTCCCACCAGCCCAGGTTGCTCCAAGCCCCATCCAACCTGGTCTTCAACACTTCCAGGGATGGCACAGCCACAACTCTGGACAAGCTCTGCCAAGTGTCTCACCACCCTCACAGAAAAGAATTTCTTCCCTCTTCCAGTTTGAAAACATTCTTTCCTCATCCTATCACTCCACCTGTTATAAAAACTCCCTCCTTGCTTTTGCTGTAGCCCCTGCAGGTACTGGAAAGTGCTCCAAGGTCTCCCCAGAGCTTTCTCTTCTCCAGATGCTTCTCTTCAATGAGCTACATTTCACTATGAAGAAAAAGAAGTGGATAAGTCAAGATCTGTGAAAGAGGAGCCCACCTTCCCTTCCATGTACATGCACTGGTGACCAAGGACAGTGCTGTGACACAGGAGGACAGCAGCCCAACAACTAAGCTCAGACATGAGCTGGAAAAGGCTTTCTCACCCCTGATGTAAAACTGGGGCAAGTCCATTCAGTGCAGTTGGGTGGGACACAAATATCAGCACCTGAACCCTTGTGTTGTCTGTCTGCTGGCTGAGTTTGGGATGCTGGGGATGTCTCAAATGCAGGGCCTGAGAGTGAGAGCTGCATTTGATGCCATGTGAGTGGTCTGCCTGGCATCTCTGAGCAGGATTTCTTTTACAACTCTCCTTCTCCCCTTCACCAAGAAAAGAAATGAAAAAAAAAACAAACCAGCTGTTCCTTGGTTTGAGTTGATGAACCCACCACAGAAAGTAATGGGACTTCAGAAAGGAGGTAAAATACACACATCCTTAAGATGTAACATCATAGGATGAACGTTCCATGCCAAAGCTGAAGAAGAAATCAGTTTAATAGCTCCTTCACTCCTTCCTGAATCCTGGAGTGCCAGTTACATGCTGAGACAACCTTCTTCTGATGCTTTTGCTTGCTGCCATGATGCTGATTTTTTTCATCCTGCAGGGTGGCTCCTTCTGGCAGGTCTGATTCAATTAAACATTACAGGGTTCTACATCTCCCTTTCCTGGCAGTGTGTGCTAAGCAAGTGCAAACAAATTACAGACCAATTGTTTACCCCTGATCCCTAATGATCCCATGTGTCTTAATGCACACAGATTTATGGATGAATTTAAAAAAGGATGAAAAACATCAGCCCTGCTCTGTTTTTGGCATCTCTACCTGTATTTTTATACATGCAAATCGAGTTGTTTCATCATTGAAAACAACCAAGGAACACAAGAGGACCACAGGGCAGAGAAGGGCATCCACACTCTTCCTTCTCAGCAAGCTGCTTTTCCAGAGAGCACCCAAGGGTGCTTGAGAGCTTTTGCTAGCCAAGAGGGTGGACAATGAGTAGAACAGACCACAGAGCTGGGTCACCCTCCGAGGGGCTTTCGGAGAAGATTGCAGAAGCAGGGGCCAGGAGCTGGCCTCATCCCTTCCTGCTTGTGTTCCTACTGTCCCTTCTCCCTGTGTCCCCAGCTCTGTCTTTGGTGCCTTATCATGACCTCAAAGCAATGGGACTTTTGGCACATTCATTTGTTTGGCTTTTTTTTTCCCCTTTTGCCTCCCTCTCTCTTTTACTGTCTCTCTATTTTTTTTTTTAAGAAGTGCAATTTATCTGTTCCAGAGATGCCAGTTCTGGTGAAGCCACCAAGGACTCAGGCTCTCCCCTCCTTCACCCCCTTGTACTTCATTATTTATGGCACATCAGGATCTCCCAGTCTCTCCTCAAGTGTCTGGCACCTTTACTCATAGTGATCAACCCCTAAGGGCTTAAAACTGAAGAGTGAAAGGTCTCAAAAGAGGGAGAGGAAAAGGATTTCTCTGCCTCTTGACTTGTCCTGTCTTGTCCTGGATGCCAGTGGCTTTTCCAGTTTTGTGTCCTCTGTTGGCTCATGCAGATTCCTGGGGATCCTTCTGCTTCTCAGCTTCTCTGGTGGATGCTCAGTGCTCAGAGAGCCTCTCCCCATCATACCAGAGAGAATTCAGCCTGGAAGCCAGAGCACCGACGGGTCTTTGGTGAGCACTTGGTCAGCATGGAGATCTGGGTGCTGAAGTTGGTGCCATTGCTGCCTAAGGAAGGGTGGTGATACTTCATGTCTGAGCCCAGGAACCTCTCCATGTGCCACCTCCTCCACTTTCTCTTTAGCTCAGCTTGGACCTAGGAGGTGGAAAAATAAACAAGTCAGGAACAGGGAGTGTTTTCCACTGCTCTGCCTTGATGGTGTGAGCAGCGATGGGGGAACCACCTTCCCATGGGCCAAGAGGTATTTTATGAAGGTCACTAAATTCAACCAGAACTTTTAGCTACATAGAAAAGAGAGGTCACACTCCAGCCCGTAAATTACTTGAGCAGAAATCCCTGAGCTTCAGCAGGAAGGAGAGCACAGGGAATTGCTTCCCACTTCAGTGGCGACATATCCTGCACTTTGGAGCTATAATTAAGGTGCTGCTTGCTTTTTTGTTTTTTTTTTTCACTGTTTTTGTCCAAATACAAACACTTTAACTATAGCCTGTTTGTAAAGCTGTCAACACAGCAGTACTTTTTTTTTTTTTTTTTATAGAAGCTGCTTGT
Source organism: Calypte anna (assembly GCF_003957555.1). Classification (NCBI taxonomy): domain Eukaryota; kingdom Metazoa; phylum Chordata; class Aves; order Apodiformes; family Trochilidae; genus Calypte; species Calypte anna. The sequence continues at coordinate 3,722,164 of NC_044245.1, forward strand.
TTTTGCTTTCATTGTCTGCTTTACACTGTCCAGATCTAAATCTTGACCACCATCCCTGTCCCCTCCTGCTGCTTCCCAGTCCAAATTTTTTTTTTTTTTTTGATAACATCATGAATTAGATAAAAAAGCTGTGCCTGAGGGTCTCTGGGATCAGCAAGCACAGGAATAGCACAACACCAGGATGCAAACCCCAGGCCTGGAGACACAGGAAAGGCAAAATCAATGCCTGTAAGGTAGCAACATGTTTACCTGGCCCTGATCTGTGCCTCACAAGTCATGTCAATGCCTGGGTCAGTTTTGGATCAATAATAAATTTGTTTGGTTCTGCCCTGCATGCCACTGTGTGAGGCAGGCACAGCATCAGCGTGGCTGAAAGCAGCAGCAGAGCTGTAAGAGAGCAAATTGTGATTCTGGACACTCTTCCTCTCCCCGGGAAGCTGGAAGATGAACCCAGATCACAGCTGCTTCTTTCTTGTCCCTGCTCAGTTTATTGAGCTCCAGCTGGCAGCAGTGCCAAGTTTTTAGCTGCTCAGCACCTACTTGGTAACCTTCACCCTACAGGTTTAATCAGCCTCTGCTGAATTGCTTATGGGCAGAAGGAGGAAAAATATCACTGCACTAATGAGCTTCCATCTTGGCAGTGGGTCTGATCCATCAAGGCACAAAGCAAAAGCAGGGCTTTGAAGATGGGCTTTATCCTTCCCTGCTGAGGGTAGTTCTTTTGGGGCTTTCACGAGGTCATATGGGAGTTCTGCTGGTGTTGTTTCATGAATAAAGGATGGGCCCAGCAGCAGCAAGACCACAGAAGTCCTGATACATTTATTGATTGTGCTGGAAACTCTCAAGCAAAAAGATGGAGTTCTTTCCCTGAGGTCAGCAATTTGGCCTGGATGCTTTTTCCCCCTCTCAAGTATGGTGACATCAGGAATGGGACCCTTCTCCTCCCACTCTCCATGAGCATTCAGTTTACTTGAGTTGCAAAAATTAACCAAAAACCAGAGTTATCTTACCTCCCCGTTGAGAAAACAGTACAGAACAGCCACCACAAAGCCCTAGGGGAAAGGAGAAAAAAGAATATTAGCACCTCCCAAGCTCACTGCAGCCTTGGAGAGAGGACACACTGCTGGGGGGACTGCTAAGGTGCCCCTAAGAAACCACTTGCTCACATTTTCCCTCTAAAAGGAGCAGGGAAAGATTGGTTAAGGTGTCTTGCAGCAGGGTGTGAGCTCAGAGTTTGCTCCAGACTGGTGTTTAAAGCCATCAACAGACAGCTTGGCTCAAAGAGGACCACTTGGTCATTCCAGCTAGATGGGATTCTGGACCCAACTTTCCTGCCTGGTTCTGTCAGCTGAAAGTGGGGAGATCTGAACATGCTCTCTAGTACAACACTGAGGTCAGAATGATCTTAGAGATGCTATGGGGTTAAACTGCTCCTGTCCCCTCCCTCCTGAGGTGACACCTCGTTTTTGAGAATCTCAGCTTTCAGTGAAAAAAATCCAAACCAGTTTCTCTCTCAGCCCTTATGGTTCCAAACACTACAGACAAGAAGTAAACACAGATCCATTTATATCCCCATAGAGAGATGCCAGATGTGAAGTGATGATGATGATGATGATGATACAGACAGGGCCATGACTCATTCACCACTGGATGAAGCATGGCCCTGACACCTGGATGGGACATGGTGACAGATCCTGCTCTCAGGCTCTGAGGACACAAAGTGGTTGGAGCTGAATCATGGATGGGTGCAGTGGGATGAATTATATAAAAAAATGCTTTTTGTCATGCAACAGCAGGACCAAGGTTGACAGCCCAGTGTTGACTGACTGAAGTGATGGGGGAGGATCTAAGGAACAACTTTCATCAGGGCTTCTTATCCACAGAACCACAGGATGGTTTGGTCTGGGAGAGACCTTAAAGATCATCTTGTTCCACCCCCCCTGCATGGACAGGGATGCCCTCCCCTAGATGAGGTTGCTCCAAGCCCCATCCAACCTGGCCTTGAACACTTCCAGGGATGGGACATCCCCAGCCTCACTGAGCTGCCTGTTTCAATGTCTCACCACCCTTACAGGAAAAAATTTCTTCCTTCTATCTGGTCTAAATCTCCTCTCTTCCAGCTTAAAACCACTACCCCTTGTCCTATCACTCCATCCCCTTGTGAAAAGTCCCTCAGCTTGCTTTTAGGCCCCCTTCAGATACCATAAAGTCCCCCCAGAGACTTTTCTTCATAATAATAAATGTGCAGGACATCCCCATTATCCATCCTGGTGGAGAACCTGCCTCCTGTGCCAATGAGCTGGAATCCTGCTTGAGCAGGATCTACAGGCAAGACCTGGGTATTTACAGAGGACAAAGTTCATGAAAATCAACTGGGTGAAGACAGTTTCTGGCTTCTGTCATTGGCCAGAAGGAAATCCCTCTTACACCATATTAATAATATGTAAACTGAAGTGAGGTGCTTATTTTTCTCCCTTAAACACAAGAAAAACAATCCTGGGGTGACCCAACCCTGGGGTGACCAACTTGTAGAGGTAAATTTTCTTTTCAGGTGCCAAAAATGAGGAGAGAAAATCTCCTTCTGGAATTCCAGGAGGCCAAATGTGAAATTATCTTCCAAGCTTATCTGGCCAAGCTGGAGTGAGGAGCTTTTCCCCCAGAGATACAGAGCAATATTAGGTCTGAACAGGAAAAACCCAGCTCACATTTTTTGCTTCTTCTCCTCCTCAAGCTCATGGCATCCTCCCTGTTGACAGACCTGGTGACCTGGCCCAAGGGGTGACTTACCTGGAATGACCCAACCACGAGTTCAAAGACCAGCTTCACTTCTGCTTTGAAATTGTCAGGGAAGAAAGCAAACATGATGTAGTGGATGCCAAAGAGAGGGATGAGCAGCAAAGTAGACTTGGCCAACCTCCTGTTGGAAAGACAAACAAAGAGTCATAAGGGGAGAAGGGAAGGGAGCTAAAGGGTAAGGTGATGAGAAATCCTGCTGCTGAGATCTGTGCAACCCCAAAACTTGAATTTGTTGCAGTTCAGATTTGCTGATTACCTGGATCCTGAAGGTGTAACTTGCATCATACATCTTAAGTGCCTTTGTTTGCCCTTGTCCTGGTTTGGGCCAGGATAAAGGTAATTTTCTGTCTGGTGCTTTTGGTTTCAGCTCAGTCTCTTGGAAGGAGCTGCACTTGCTGAAATGAACAGCAAGTTTCTCAGGCAGTGGCTGCTCTGGGACTGATAACTCTGGGTGTTTAGAGTTCCAGCTGGGAATGGGCTGCAGAACCAGGGACACTGCTCAGCTCTGAGGAACATTTTGCCCTCCAGAAGGAGAAAAGGAGTAAAGAGGTTCCACCTGAAACCCTCCTGTGGGGAGGAACAGACAAGATAGATGCCAGAATTGACCAAACAGAGTATTCCATCCCATACACCTCATACTCAGCATAAATTTGAGGGATCACAAGGGTCAAACCCCTTCCTGCTTCCCCTTCTTCCCCTCTCCCTGTTTGCTTCAGCATCCTGGGAGGATTCCATCCCTTCCTCTGCCTGTGCTCCTGATCCATCCCAGCCTGAATCTGTGTGTTCCTGCCTCCAGCTCCCAACTGCTGCTGACCCCAGGATTCCAGCCTGGACTTCCCCAGGGCTGCCCTGCAGCCTCGAGGGTGACGTGAGAGTTATTGGGGGAAAGGGGGGAGGAACCTGGGATCAATTTTCCTGTATATTTGTATAGATTTAGTAATTTTTCCTATTTATCATTCCTGTTTCATTAAAGCTGTGTAGTTTAGTTTCCAACCCCTCAGTCTCTCTCCCTTATTCTCTCTCCTTTCTTTATCAGGGAGGAGAGAGAGATTATTAGACTGCATCTGTTACTCAGTTTAATTGCTGGGCCAGTGTTAAACCCTGACAGTCCTTAAGACATGCTAAGGGCTACTCATCCTGCCTTTCAAGAGCAGCCATGAGAAAGGCCCAGAGGAAAGAAGTGTCTGGGGTACAGTGAAATGGAGAAATGGAGGGTGTTGAGATAGCTCCTCACAGCCTAACCTCCCCAGGATGACACTGCTGAGCTGGGCTGGGATGCACTGACAATGGAGATGGACCCTCAGCTGGGCACAGTCACTGTAGGGCAGTTCAGACTCACCAAAGATCACAGAATCATAGATTCTTTTAATGGTTCAGCTTGGAAGGGGACTTTAGAGGTCAGATATCCTGCAGTGAGCAAGGGCATCTCCAACTAGATCAGGTTGCTCAAGGGTCCAGCCTGACCTTGAGTCTTTTCAGGGATGGAGCTCCTACAGTTTCTCTGGACAACTTCTTCCAGTGTCTCACCACCCTCACTGGAAAGATTTCTTCCTAATATGTGGTCTAAATCTACCCTCTTTCAGTTTAAAAGCCTTGTCATATCCCTATGACCCTGCTGGGAGCATTTCCACAGCCTTGCTTTCCTCCTCATTAAAAGCTCTCAGATAAATATGTCTGGACCTCCAGGTAAGGAGCACCTTGGATTATTTCTCCTTGGCCTAGAGACTGCAGAGGGCTGGTGATTTCAGGTGTGGTGACAACACAAAATGTGACATCTTTACTCCTGGTAACTTCAATGGATGTATTTCTTTCTCCCTTCTCCTTCCCTCTCCTCCCACTGGAGACCTTTTTTAACATCTCTACAAGATGTTAAAATGATCTCTAGATTTTAACATCTCTACAAGCTAAATCATCACCTAGTGCTGTCCTTTTTTTGCTTGGAGTTTCTGAATATTACAGATTCTGGGGGAGAAATGGGAAGTTTAGCTCAGAGTAATGACAAGCTACTGCACAGTGAACATCTCCAAAGGAGGGGAAGGAGCAGTATTAGTGCTTAACAGCATCAGTCTGGGTAAGCAGAGGTCTAATTAGGAAGAGATGATAATTTAATAACTATAATCATTATTAAAATATAGCTGAGAGAAATAAAATGAAATCAAGGGCTTAAGGATTCTTATGGAGGCTTTGGCTCCCTTGGTCACCCACATCCTTCTGTGTCCCCCTCTCCCAGATGCTTCTGGAATAATTGAAAACTCGTTCTTCCATCTGCAAATCCTCCACCTCCAGAGTCCCATCAGTCTCAGCTCCCTCAGACCATTTTCATTGATTTACCATCTGCAGCAGCCCACTGGGAAGGCTGATGTGCCAGCTTCATGCAGCTGATGCTCATCGCTGCATCTCCCAGCAGACCTCTCCAGCTCTCCCAGGGCTGTGGCTGGAGCTGAAAAGCAGATGGGTGCAACTCATTCCAGGCAAAACAAGTGCCTGTAGGACACTGAGGAACTTTCCAGGAATTTGCCTTTCCTGCCACATCCCTCATAGGGGGCACAGCCCTGTTCACAGTGGGTAGATGCAGAATCTGAGTCTTGGTTGCCCTGTTCTGCCACTGTGACTGGTGACCATCAGGATACCATGTTTCATCCTCCTGGAAGAAATTCTGAGCAGTGTGACCCACACCAGTATCACAGACTCATAGATTGTCAGGGAAGGTTGGAGACGATCTCTGGAGATGATCTTCTCCAAGGTTCAACCCAGGTTCACCCAGAGCAGGTTGCACAGGATGGTGTCCAGGCAGGTTTTGAGTGTCTCCAGAGATGGAGACTCCACAACTGTTATGGGAAGCCTGTTCCAGTGTGATCTAGCCCTAATTCCCTCAGGTTCTCGCATATGAGAGAGCAAATAATTCTCTAAGCAGATCCCAGTTCAGTGAATATCAGCACTGGCTGTTTAGAGACCTCTCTCCCCAGTCTTTCAGGAACATTCAGCCTGGAGGAGATTGCTGAGATGTGATCTTTGTGCACCATATCCACAGAGACACTGTTTGCAATCTCCAATTGATTAGAAAATATTATCTCATCATTGCAGACAACACCAGGGCCTAATTTATAGGATTTTTCCCTCCTGGCTGGACTGTGGCAATGAAAAGAGCATAAATGCCCAACCTGAGGAGCCCCCTCCTCCAGTTGGCACAACCCTCCAAACCAGCTCCCAGCTCCCAGAATATTGAGTGATGTTTTAGATCACAGAATCACAGAGTGGTTTGGGTTGGAAGAGACCTTAAAGATCACCTCATTCCAACACCCCTGTCATAGGTAGGGACACCTCCCACCAACCCAGGTTGCTCCAAGCCCCATCCAACCTCACCTTGAAAACCTCCAGGGATGGAGCAGCCACAGCTTCTTTGGGCAAGCTGGGCCAGCATCTCAGCACCCTCACACTTAAGATATTAGTCTGGCTTCAAGGCAAGGTCCTATGGTGTAGCCCTGTGATATTTAAAAGATATTTTCCCCCAACCACTGAACTGAGGAAAATAATCTTCCCAAGCCATGGTGTGGTTTCTCCAAGGAAGGTAAAGCCAGGCTGTGCAGGTGGCAGAAGTGCTCGGGAGGTTGTCCAAACCTGGGTAAAGCAACCTGCTGGAAGCCAAAGCTTCTCCCAAACCTCATTACTTCCACTCCCAGCACAGAGTTCAATTTCTTAGACATGGTGTCTCTGACAGATACACATGGTGACAGGTAATTTAAGGAAAACACATCTTCACAGCCTGCACTGAGCCTCCTCCTCTCCTTGGGAGGGACAGAAGTGAACCCATGGTTTAATCAGAAAACTTTGAAGATGATATCGATCTACGAACAGGTACAGGATACAAAGAGATGAGTTTTCCTCAAGCTCTCTGCTGCAGAAAATGGTTCCTATTTGCCAGAAATATTGCTGTCCCGTCCTTGCACGTCTCTGTCATTTCTAGAAAACTGTTTTGGGAGCTTTGTTTTCACACTTTCCAACACATTAAAGCCCAGTTCGCTGTCTGCAGCATTAATGAGTGAGTCAGCACCTGAACTTCCAGCCTGCAGCTATGCTGGAACTGGATGGAACTGAACAATCCTGTCAACATGTTGTTTTGTTATAAAATAAACAATATGAAATAAACCAGAGAAAGAAGGAGAAATGCAAATGAGAGATCCTTGATGTTGTTAACTTGAAATATATTTATCTCAGATTTGGCAGGAGGAACCTGCACGTATCACTACCAGTTGTTTGGTGGGTTTTTTGTTTTTTTTTTTCTTGGGTCCTGAAGGCAAAAATCCTTGAAGCTTGCAGCAGTGTTTCAGGTAAAAAGACATGAAAAAGAAGCAAGGTACCTACAGTTTCAGACCACATGCCTAATGGCATTGCTAAAAAACTCAGGACTACACAGGGAAATCCTCTTGGTGGGATCCAGCCTTCAGATTGGGACATTTAATATTAATTCCCATAGGTAAGGGTGGTGTCTCATGTTCCACTACAATTAAGGCAGTCAACAGAGTCTTTCAGATGCCCCAGAGAATCTCCTGCTGTATCAGGGTACAAATCTTCCATAGGACCCAGGTCCTATGTGCCAGGTCCAGGCAAGTGTATTAAACATCCTAAAGCATCTCATAGGGTTTGGACACCTCTAAGTGAGCATCTGACCCATCTCCTGATGGACCTGAGATGTTTTTCTAGGTGGAGAAGGAAGGTGTAGCTCTGCAGACCATTTGTACACCAGCAATACCTCCTGTTTGGCAGATCTGAGTGAAGAAGTCCACGTTACTCACTGCCTGGCTCTGTTTACAGAGCAAAGAGAATTTTCCTGGCACCTCTGAGTTCCTTGCAAAACCTGAACCCAAAGCTCTGCATGACCTCTGAGGTGAGCTGGGCATAACCCTTCTGCTGCATGTTGGCAGCCCTTCTGCTGAGCTGAACAGGAGCCAAGTGCTCCAGGCTGCTGCTTAGCACTAGAACATATTTCAATATGCTGATTTAATCTGTGTACCTGGCCCAGATTGCAACCCAGGGAGGACTGCAAAAGATGCAGTGCCCAGATGGAAATACATCAAGAGAGGTGACAGAAAGCATGGGGTCTGCTGGGGTTGCTGTGTTGGGACAAGAGAAAAAGAGGTGGTTGGCTCTGACTGCTGCAGGGAGAAGTTAAGGTCAAATACTGGAATTTCCTTTCATGAATATCTGAAAATCCCTAAGAGGGAGATGAAATGCATAATTTTCCATCACTAGGGAGAAAGCCTCAGTCACGTGGCTGGTTAGCATTTAAGGACCATATATATTTATATTTATATTTATATTTATATTTATATTTATATTTATATTTATATTTATATTTATATTTATATTTATATTTATTGTCTGCCTTCTTGCAGAAAATGAACTGAGTTCAGACTCTTCATTGCTCCCTCCAACAGCAAAGAGGAGTTATGAACAGTCACTAAGTAGACACTGGGCTTCTTCCTTTTCAGTTCTTTTCAAGGGATAATTTAATAAATATCTAGATTAGCTGATGTGCTAAGCCAGGACAGTGGTAAGAGTCAAAAATAAGTCTTCACTTTTATTTTATTTGTATTGAAGCCAGAATAAATCCATGCAGACAGGGAGATTTCTTGCATTCTTAAAATACTGCAGCTACATCCAGTCTTGGCCACTGGGACAGCTGCTGATCTTACTTTCATGTTGTTCATTATAAACAGCCCTATTAAAGTCAACCTTATAAACCTGGAATAAAAAGATTACATCAAGTAAAAGTTTGGAGACAGTGGCACCTCTCAATAGTGAAGAGAAAAGCATTGAACTGACCCAATCTAGGTTAAGGATCTGCTTTAGAATAAGGAAAATTTGCCATAGATCTACTGAATGTACTGATTTTTTACATGTTTTCCTTGAAAACAGGAATTGAGGGGCAACCAGTGCAGAAAAAACAGTCTATATACTGTGGACAGCTGCTCTGTTAGAAACATCCTTTGCCTTCAGAATCCCCAGAATATTAAATACACAGAGAAAAAGCCTATTTTGTTTCATGATCATAACTGTTGCTTTCACTTCATTAATCCCAGATGAAAACCTTCTCACCTCTCTGTTCTGACATGAAACATTTTCAGCTGTTTTAGCAAATTCCCCATTTGCTGCTTTCTGACCAGCTTTGGTTGAGTCACAAAGATTTGATTCTGATCAGTGCAGGCAGAGGCAATCAGGAACTCCCAGCCAAAGTGATACCCCCCAAAAAAACCCCACAAAAATATGGTTGGAAAAGTCTCAGACTTACGAATATTGGCTGGTTTCATTGTGCCCAACATCTGGGGAATGCAGTTTCTGGACTAAGATCCGGATGATGCAAATGAAGAGAATGAAGTTCACCTGTTGGGTAGGGGGAGGAAAGAAACAGAGAGAGAAATCACCCATCAGCATTGCTCTTGGGAGAAAACTGCTGATATTTGAGGGGCTTTTCCTTTTAGTGCCAAGCTGTTGTTAAAAAAAGCCATGAGCAGAGAAACCCCAACCCCCCCCCAAAAAAAAACCAACAGAAAACCCCTAAAAATCTGGGAGCACAGAATAAACCGACACAGGGTGGCAGCCATCTTGGGCCTGACATCAGCCTGCTTGGGACTTTGTGTCATACATCCCAAGTATGATGATGTCAAACCCATAGAGCACAGCTATGCACGACGTTCCTGCTGGGCAGGGAGGAGCCGACGAGAGGGTGGGAAAAGCCTTGGGAAGTTTAGCGGAGCGCCGGACGTCAGAGCCCTCGGGAGACGGTGACATGGGGCTGGCTGCTGAGCATCTCAAAGGCTGAGGTGGTGAGCCAAGGAAACCCAAGGAAAACACCAAGCAGCATCCACTCAACAGGGCCTCTACTCAATGCTATCAGGCACAACTTCTCCAGAGACCTTGGAGAGCACGGGAAAGACCTTGTGGATGCAGCAGAAAGCATCCCCCTTCCTACGGCATTAGGCCACAGGATCATAAAATTTTTAGGGTTGGAAGGGATCTTTAAGATAATCCAGTTCCCTGCTATGGGTAGGGACACCTCCTACCAGGTCAGGCTGCTCAGAGCCCTGTCCATATTAAAAATAAAATAAAATAACCAGACCTCAGGAATGGAGTTTCTCAAATAAATGTGGCTGTAGGTTGGTTCCAGCTCAACAGAAATGACAGAGATGAATTTAATCCCCCCTGTAAAATCACATGCCCAGTTACTGTGAAGATGTGAATAAGACTGGAGATACTTTTTATTTGCTAGGAAGAGCAAGGTTATGGTGGCTGTGTCACATTGGCAAGATGGTGGGCCTGAGACATGTGGACACACACAACCTCTTCTTCCATGCTTGCCCACCAACACACCTTCTCATGCATCATAGAATCACAGAATTTTCAGGGTTGGAAGGAACCTTTAAAATCATCCAGTTCCAACCCCCCTGCCATGGGCAGGGACACCTCCCACCAGCCCAGGTTGCTCAGAGCATCATCCAGCCTGGCCTTAAAAACTCCCAGGGATGGATGGGACTTCCACCACCTCTCTGGGCAACCTGTGCCAGGGTCTCACCACCCTCACAGGGAAGAACTTCCTCCTAACATCCAATCTAAATCTCCTCTCCTCTAGTTTGAATCCATTCCCCCATGTCCTATCCCTCCCTGACATCCTAAAAAGTCCCTCCCCCGCTTTCTTGTAGCCTCTTCAGATCCTGGAAGGCCACACTAAGGTCTCCTTGGAGCCTTCTCCTCTCAAGACTGAACAACCCCAACTCTCTCAGTCTGTCTGCACAGCAGAGCTGCTCCAGCCCTCTGAGCATCCTCCTGGCCCTTCTCTGGACACACTCAAGCATATCCGTGTTTTTCTTGGAATAGGGGCTCCAGAACTGGCCCCAGTACTCCAGGTGTGGTCTCATGAAAGCAGAGTAGAGGGGGAGAATCCCCTCCCTTGACCTCTTGGCCACGTTTCTCTTGATGCAGAGACCAGAGGAACCTAACTAATACCTGGAGTTTAGATGGTGCTTTGCACTAAAAAAAAAATCTCAAGTGCTCCACCAGCACACCCAAGCACTCTTAACCTTATTTAGTAGCAAAGGTAGAGAGACAGGAATGGCAATTTCCTAAAGGCCCCTAGGAGATGGTATGAGGCAAATCCACTTGCTTTTAACAACAGAAAAGAGGTGACAGATTTTTGAGGACTTCATTTAGCTTTAGTTTGCCACACAACCTCTTTCTTTATCCTTTCCTGGTCATTGCACAAACAAATGGTTCTGATTTTTAGAGACTCAGCGGCTGGAAGGGATTGTGTTCACCAGCCAACATGATTCCCTGCAAAAACAGATTGTAAAAATTTCCTCCAGCAATTCCTACATTTATCACAACAGCAGGTGAATAAAGGAGGCTGAAGCACATCTCTCATTTAGACACTAACTCTTTTTTTCCAAGGCTGTGAGTGATTAGAAATTAATTGTCTTTCTTGGTTATGATGCATTGGTTAATCAGTTTCTATCTCTCCCGTGCCATTTATCACACTTTCCATTCATATCTATTTGCTTATAAAAATGGTTTGGGTCTGACTTGGTGACAAGTGGAATTTATCAGTTCAAAGCAGCAGCACTGAAGGGAAGATTGGAGCAGCTACATCCTGACTGTGTTGGCTTGAGGTGGTCAGGAGTAAACATGGACACAGGGCAGGGATGAGTTGGATGGAGGATGAACTTACAGGCTTAAAACAGCATTGGCTGGCAGAAGATGTGGATATCAAGGTGCTGGAAAAATTGTTTATTTTTAAACCTAGAGCATAACTAAAAGCAATCAGTTCTGTTCCCAGTGCTTAATGTCTTACATCTTATATATGCTTGTATCTTACATCTTATTTCTGTATTTCTTCCCATGTTACAGTCCTTCCTGCTGTTCATCAGACAGAGGCTCTCGTGGCCTTCCTTTGTGCTAGATTTATAAGATATTTGCAGAAGGAAAATCAGACACTGCTGGGGAAATTTCATTTGGTACCGAGGAAATAATTTATTGGGAAAAAAAAATACAGCTTCATTGATCCAAGAAGTACAGGGTGTATTTCTTTACTGAAAGGTTATCTTGAGAAAGGGAGATACTACCTATAGCTTTTTATGATGATATAAAGACTTGGAGATGTTTAATCTTAGTATTATATGTCTTTTCTGTGAGGGGAATAGAGGAAGATGTCTTTATTGAGACTCAGTTTGAAATCCTTGTATGACAAATGCTACAGAATTAAAACAAGGCTTCTTGTAAAGGTCATAATGTACGTGGAATAAGAATAATGTATGCCTAAGAAAAGATTTCTGTTTAAAGAGATAGATTTGGTTTGATTTCTTTTACATTCTTTTTCCTCCTTTCCCACACACTTGCCTTCCTTTAAGAAAACTCAAAGCTAAGTTTAAGTTAATTTGATTTCAAGATGGGGCTCAATACCTGACAGAGGAAACAAAATATTCAACAGGGATGGAAGGACTCAGAGTTCCACAGAAATCTCATGGTTTCTGTGGCCAGAACTGATCATCTCCAGAGAAGTAAGAAGCCAAGCACTTCTGTTGATTTATCTGGAAATCATCCAAGCTTCTCAAGAACTTACTTCAAAAACACAGAACTGGAATCTGACTTTGCATGGGATGCTACAGCCAGAGGCAAATACTTGGGGGGAATGAATGGAACCTCTTTGTTTTTAGGTAGGAATTTATAGCAGGACTCATCCCATTCTCACTTGACAGTGGTGACATCCACAACTGAAAAGGGTCACCCTCTGCTCTTCATGTGGTCTGCTCAGACAACCAAAATATTTATATTTATATTTATATTTATATTTATATTTATATTTATATTTATATTTATATTTATATTTATATTTATATTTATATTTATATTTATATTTATTTTACCCATGGCTGCTGCACCAGGGTGCCCAGGGTGCCCAGTACGGATCAGGGTGGCCAGAGTTAAATCAAATGAGATTTCCCTGGCTTCCCAAACTCTTTTTATGGCCAGAGCTTAAAGAGGTTTACCCAGAGGGTGAGCTTCCTCGTCCTCAGACAGACATTGAATATACAGCAGGATTTTCTCTGCCAACACATTTTCCATGACCATTTACAGAACACTTTTCCACAGCACTTCCCTCAACCACCCAGTATTAAAGATGGCTTTGCAGCCAGCAAAATGTGCTGATACTTTACCAAAATAGACACCAAAATAGGAGTTTTAATGATCCACCAGAATGGGGATTCCACGACTTCCTCCCAGCACCTAAAAAGAAACAAAAAAACCAGACTTAAAACACCAAGGAACACCAGAAAGCAGCTGTGTAACCTTCTCAAGCACTTGGTTTTCCTGGATGCTGAAGGTAGAGCTATTCCAGGTGATGTGAAGAGGACTAAACCTGGTGTGCACGGACTGGAAAGAACTAAAAACCTCCTTTGCAGTGGCTTTGAGCATTGGTGGGTACCATTTTCCCCAGATATAAGGCTGTGAGGTCTTTTTCCCTCAGTAATGGAATGGTCTGAGGATGTTATCCTGGGGTGAATGTGGAAAAGGATGGGGATTCACTTGATTTCTCCTTCCCTAAGGTCTGCTGCAAGGAAATGCTGTGAAAATCACTGATTTATGAGGCCTCCAGTGCTATCCACTGTCATGGGCAGGGGGATTGGCAGCATCAGGAAAAAAATCCACATGTCTTTATTTTAAAGATGCCATGAGGCCTGTGATGGGATGAATCCAACCAAAGCTAGGGATCTAATCAGACAAGGCAATAGGGTCCAGGGTGGGATTCATTTCATCCTGAAGTCAGAATTGGCTACAAAACACACCACTCCTTTCCATCATCTGGAACACCATGGAAATGACAGAATAGGAATGCTGTGGGAATGATTAATATTGCCTGGGGCACAATTCCCTGCAGACCTCAGGAGTCAGGTGGTGGCAGGTGCCTTTGTAGGAGCAGATGAATGAAAAGAGGTCTTAGAATAGATCAGTGGAACCCACTGTAGATTATTTCACCTGGATTCAACTCATCTAATGCATTGCCAGTGCAAATAAAAGTAGACAAAGAGATGCCCTTGTAGGGCACAGTTCCTGAGACCTATTTTAGGCACCAACTTCAGGATAAAAGAAATTGCACTCCAGGGACTGCTCTGCCTAAATCTGCCCTAGCTAAAAAAGGAGGTGAGAGCCAACTGCTCATATAGAGATGCTTAAACTTCATCAGGTGCATACTGCCCTCTCATTTAGAATTAAAGTGGCCCTAATTATGTCTAGTGCACTTCATTTTTAAAATAAATTCAGGCAGTCTGACTGAAGGTCACTTTAATTTGGAGTCAAAATGTTTAAACAGAGGCTTAATGCTGCTTAACCAATCTTGCATAGTTAGGTTTTACTTAATCTGGATTAATTTCCCCAACTGTTTCTCTGTAGGTAATTTTAGTATGCAATAAATAAATACATAAATGTTAGGTATTAGCATATTCTGTATGTTCACACTTTGTTTTACTTGGCAGAAAACTGTGGAGCTTTAAAGCCTCCAGACAATGCAGACAATTTCTATTAAGAATTGCTGCAGCTGAGTAGGAATATCTAGTTAGGAGAAATGGTATCCAGACTGGTGAAATCCTTTGGTCTCTTTGTTGAAGCTATTTATTTATTAACAGAGTAAATAAGGCCAGTTTTATGCAGATAGAGTGGAACCATAAAAGAAGTCAGTAGCCCTCAGGAAATGTGTTGGTGTGGCTATAAATCAAAAAAAGAAAAAAAGTAATGAGAAATCTGAGCTGCTTTTCTTTCTGACATAAGGACAAACCAGGACACATTTAGAAAAAGAGAATATAGAGGAGAAAATGGAGTTAACCACGTGCTGTAAATGCAAGAAGGGAGGCAACGCACAGGGAGTACATAATTGCATGATTCTGTAACTCTCTGCAGTGTTTTCTCATCAAAACCCATTCTAATTACTACAGTTGGACTGTTTGGGTAAAAGCATGAAGGGAAACTGCAGGATCAGAGCCTATTTACTTGCATCTATTCTCTGATTTTTGCCTTGTTTATTTAGCTGCATTCTATCTGCTTCTTATATAAAATATCAGAGGCTCCTGCTAGCTTAAAGGGGGTGAAGAACAGAGCCAAAGATCCCTCTGGGGGAAAAAAATGAGTTTTTTGACTTAATCTGTGAGAAAGCTAATGGGTGCATTTAAATATCTGCTGCACCAGCATATTTAGGGTTAATTCTGTAGGATGCAAAGCTCTGCTCTGAGCACAGGGCAGCAGCTCAGATGATTTGTTATACACAGGATCACAGGGCCAAACGTGACCTGATCCTAGAATGGCCTGGGTTGGAAACCTGGGTTGAAAAAAATCATATAGTTCCAACTCCCCTGCATGGGCAGGGACACCTCCCACTAGCCCAGGTTGCTCCAAGCCCCATCCAACCTGGCCTGGAACACTTCCAGGGATGGGGCAGCCACAGCATCCTTGGGCAACCTAGGCCAGCATCTCACCAGCCTCACAGTAAATAATTTCTTCCTAATTTCTCATTTAAATCTCCCCTCTTTCAGTTTGAAACCATTCCTCTTCATCCTATCAACCCCATGCCTTTATAAAAGGTCCCTCTCCAACTTTTCTGCAGCCTCTTCAGGCTTTGGTCTGTTCACAGATTCCCTGCAAATAACCCTAAGAAGGGACTGGGAAACAAAGAGAGTGAGTGATGGATCTAAGTTGACATAAAATATGGGTTTTCAGGGGGATCTTGGAACATTTCCCAGCTCATGGTGGCAAGGGCCACCTCTGATACCAAGGCATGGGTCCCTACAACTTTCCTTGGCCTTCCTTGGAGATGAAGGAAGGATTACAAAAGAGAAAAGCAACGAGTCCATGGGCTTACCCAACGTCAAAAAAGTAAATCCTGACAATAGTCCAAGCAGTGATGAACACGGAGGGGGCACCTGACAAGAGAAGAGATGGTGTTAGTGTCAGAAATCATTACAATTTTTTTTTCAGAGTCCCCATCCCCCTGCAGCTCTCCTGAATGACTCAGGTGATGCTTTCCCCCAAGAATGGGCAAATGCTTTGTGTTCTCAACCCTCACATCTCAAAACAAGCCACACACTGCCTCTGTCTCCCACTGGCCATGCAAGATGAGTTTCCTGTAGCTGCTCCCTTGCAGATTTATCTTCCTGCTGCAGTGCCTACAAACCCACTCCTGATGGTGGAATGCAAGGAAGATAAATCACTTTAGATACCCACTGTGTACACCCCTTGCTAAACCAGCCACCACAGGCCCTCTTGAGCATCAAATATCTATTTCTAACACATGGGTTGGCCTGAGCTCCTTCAGGTGGTGGCTTTAGGACAAGAAATATGCCCTTGGAGTCCCTTTACTGTACTGTCTGGATCTCTGGTGACTGTGACAAGAGCCTGGAGGGACAAGGTGACAAGTAGGTGTCTGCAGCTGGCTAGATGAACCTGCCTCTGCTCTTCACTCCATGATCTGCCTGACTAAGGTGGTCTCTTTCCATCCTTGTGGTGCCTCTTTTCTCTGTCTCTCACGTTGATGAGATTCAGCTTGGAAATGCTCCAGGAGGGATGTGTCACTTTGTTCTGCATTGGTCACAGGGCTGTGTGCTGTTTATTGCCAATGATTTCTGAGTGCAGGGGTAATATGAATAGGAAGAGCTGTAATGAGTGCATCCAATTATTAATTCCTGCATGATCCATCCTGAATCCATCACTGATGCTCTTGCAAATGATGGATGAATGAAAGGGCCAAAAGATCCACCAAGCACATCTCATTTTCTCAAATTGCCCTTCCCCACCCCAGCAACCTCGGAACCCATCACGGGTGCAGGAGATTTCCTTTGATTTAAGATCATTGGCTTCAAATATTTATTTGCTTTAAATTTGCTCTGCTGTGCTGAGAGAAAGGGTGTCTATGCACAAGGCAGGTTTTAGCAAGGTCTGACTGGATTAATTGTGTTTGGAACAAAGCCATCTTTTCTCAGGCTCACAGCACAGGGAATTGTCTCTCCTCTGCAGTGTGAACCCAGGCAGGAATAACTCCTGTCACTTTTGATGGAAGTTACTCCATGGCTAACTGATCAGATTCTGAGCCCAGGCATACCCCTCTATATTTGTTTCTTTTCAAGCTTCTTCCCTGCTCTAATTATTTCCAGGTTTCAGCTCCTGAGAGCATGGACTTTGCTTACTTATACATAAATCTTCAGCTAAATGGCTTAAAGGGGCAAAGAGATTTCTGTTTCCTCTTTGGAGACAGAAGAATGGTTGATCTGGCAGGATTAATTTGCATAAATCAGGAATTCAGCTCTGAGTTACTCTGTGAAGACTTTAATTCTGCCTTCCTTGGCTTTTCATTGTTTTATTTTATTTTTAGCTATTTTATGTATTTTGCCTCATAGGTCTGAGACTGGATTCACATTAAAGCTGGAGAAATCCTGAATGCAGTAAGCAGAAGGTTATCAGCATTAGCACCTGGGCCATGGGATCTCAGGTGAGCTGGCTGGCCTGAATTCAGCAAGACAAGGAGAGTTCTGGTTCAGTCCAGCAGTTTTTCTTTGCTGGGATTCAGCCTTGAAATTTAAGGTCATTGCCTGATATCAGCTCCAGGGTCCCAGGTGCTGAGGAGTTTCAAGCCCAAAGTCCTTAGAGCCACTGAGGTGTTCAGCTCTCCATAAACCCAGTCAAAATGTGCTCTGAAATACCTTTAGAGATTTAGGTTAAAGCTCCTCTGGCCATCACTTGATCTTGCTGCTGGTTGCACTGCCAGCAAGGTAACACATGCCCCATCTCTGCCCTGCCAGAGCCCCAAGGATTGTGGATTAAATTTTAACAAAAATCATAGAACCCTGGACTAGTTTGAGTTGGAAGGGACCTTAAAAATCATTTCCTTCTAATCCCCCTGCCATGGAAATCTCCCACTAGACCAGGTTGCTCCCAGCTCTACCCAGCCTGGCCTTGAGCAGCTCCCTCACAGGGAGGGGAGATGACTCCAGGATCACCTCTTGGCATTCAGTTTTGGGAAGATGCATACCCCAGCCAATCAAGATGTACCACCAAAAGTATTTCCTCTCTGAAAAGAAGGAGATGACCAGCAGGGTGTGAAGATACAATCCCTCCACCAGGAGCCAGAAGAAGTTGGCCATGATGCAGTACTGGAAGAAAACCATCATGGCTTTGCAGCCTACCTGGAAGAGAAGAAATCAACAGTGGGGAACTGCAGCATCTCTGCATAGCAAACACAGTGAATTATCCAGAAACCTTGCTCTGATGTAACTTTGGGGTTGGTTTTTGCAACAAGCTCCATGGTAGAAAGCCAAAAACCCTACAAAACTTCATTTGGGTGGGGATTCTCACCATGTGTTAAGCATTTACACCATGCCTGGAGTAGAGTGTGCATCACTGAGAGAGCCAGCTCAGGTCTAGGTGTTGTTTGTATGAGCTTGGAGATGCATTCAGGCTTGGAAACCCTGCTGATATGCTGGACCATGACCCCTACCAGCATGGTGCTGCTCTCTAGGTTTTGGGTTTCCATCTGGGGGAAGGTGGCTTAGTGACAGAGAGGATGCCCCAAAGTCCTACCCTGATGTGCAAGTCAGCAGCCACTGCTCTGTCAGGGAGGCAGACAAGGGGACAAACTGATTCCTCAGGATTATGAAAAAAGACCAACCCAAACAAGCAAAAACCCCCCCAAATATCTGTGTTAATTAGTCCTTAAAATGTAAGCCCAACTGCAATCACTCCAAACCTGGTAGATACTGGAAAAGCTGAAGGTGTTGGAGACAGAGGTTTGAAGAAAGGCAAATCTGAATACTCAGGAAGGAAAAGAAGGTTGGGGATTTATATATATATATATATTTAACAAAAGAATAAAAAGGAGAAGAAGGGTTAGGGTTAGAAGCAGGGTTCTAATGAACATGGATAGATATAATTGCATTGGAAAGGGAGAGATTTAAAAAGGGAAAGAGAATTGTTGTCCTTCAGGATATGGGTAATTAAAAGACTTGCTGGGTGCAGCACAGGTAATGGGAACTGGCACTTTACCAAATTAAAAAAATAAAATGGGAAATTCCTCTCTAAGGCTCAAGGAGCCAAACCCACTGCAAAACACCTGAAGGTAGAAATCAACTGCTCAAAGAAATATGACAGCTCTGGCCATTTCCCCTCATCTGTGTGTCCAGGTCCAGCCTGGATGTCCTTCACAGGACATCCTTGAGATGTTGCTTCAGCAAGGGCCTTGTTGCCTTCAGTGAGTCTGCCTAGGTAACACCCTGCACTTTTTGGGGAGCAAAAGCATGAGAATCTGGTTGCTAATACTCTTTGGTGAGGGGCTCTTCCTTGGTGCTCTGCATGGGAAAAACGTTGAATTGAAAGCAATCCTTGATTTGCACCAGTGACAAAGTGGCACTTCCCCCCCCCCCTCCTCCCTTCTCCTGCTGCAAACAGCTGCTGTGAAACACTCTGGTTAAAAGGAGAAGTGTGGAAAGGGATTTTCTTGATGCCACACATGTTTTGGGGAGGGACTTGTCCTCAGTGATCACTTCAAATGAATTCAACCCTCTCCTAGCACCTGGCAGAGTGGGACCTCATTTCATAGAGCCATAGAATCACAGAATGGTTTGGGTTGGAAGGGACCTTAAAGATCATCCAGTTCCAACCCCTTCCATGAGCAGGGACACCTCCCACCAGCCCAGGTTGCTCCAAGCCCCATCCAACCCAGGCTGGAACACTTCCAGGGATGGGGCAGCCACAGCTTCTCTGAGCAGCTTGGAACCAAGTCCCACTGCAAGTGACTTCCTGAGAAAGAGGAGGACATAAGGATGGGAAAAACAAGCCTGAGCAATAGCCCTACCAGGTATATTCCCTGTGTCTAACAGCACTTTGTTTTCAAATAATGGTAGCTCTGAGAAAAGCATATTTCTCCCCAAAGTGATGCAGTGACCAGCTGACCCACCAAGAAAAATTCAGCTCAGATGCTGGAGCCAGTGATTAATCCTGAGCTGAACATGTCACTGCTTTAAATACTCATCTGTCTGCCCCTCAGTTTTAACAACTCTGCTCATTATTAACTGCTCAAGATCATCATTTTTCATCATTGCTGAAATTCCCCAGCTTAGTTGGACAAGAGTTGGTCTGAGGTGTTGATGGAGGTTGGGACACACCCAACCAAGACACTTGCATGAATCTGCCACCTGTGAATGGAACAGAACTCTACAAAAAAACCCAAAAAAGGTCCATCAGCTCCACAGAAATACTGATGAGCACCATAGAGCATCACTGCACTACTACCAAGTTTCCCTTGGCTTCTTTACTGGGGGTTTGGTGGGCTACAGGTTTAGGACTTGGATCCAAGAAGGATTTAGATCAAAGGAGCATAAAGGGGCACCTCTCACAGCTAGTCTGGGAATACACTGGGATGTAAAGTGTCTGCCTGAGCCTCATCAACCCAGTCCTGGGAATCCCCATCCCAAGAGCTGACCTGTCCCTGTCTGTGTGTGACCTCTCCTCTATGTGGATCTGCCCTTTGGCATGGCACCAAGATAGATGGAAATCAGCTTAGAGATGGATTTCAGACATCACATGGAATCCTGGGAAATACTGGAGGTCCTGGCATTATTTATGAAGTTAGGACAGTTGCCTTCATTGCTTTAATCAAAAAATTTGGCTCAGATTCACCTCCATCAATCATGGAGGCCTCCAAATCCCTGCTAAGGTACTTAGGTCCTATTACCTGGGCTACCACCACTGATGCAGGAGGAAGAGCTTTACACAGAGATTTCTACAGGCCCCTTCAACAGAAGAAAACTCATTTTCTCAGTGACAGATTTATCCAGCACTTTTCCTTTATGATGCCCAGAGGACATGGCCTATCTGAAGGGAAGCATCTGAGTGACTCACACTGAATTTGCACACAGCAAGAGCTGCTCTTCTCCTCAACCTGCTCAAGGAGGCTTCCTTGATCTTTTAAAATGCTTTTTATAGATGCCACTCGTGATCTTGTTGTTGGGGAACAGGTGGAGAATGGGGTAGCACTGAGCAAGTACCATCTGCACTGGAGATGTTGAAATTAGGGTCTTCAGGGACAGGTTTAATTATACATCTCCCTAACTCTAGTGCCATTTTAGTCACTCATAATCATAAATAAATTCAAGATTCTCAGCCTTGAGCTGATTCCCACCCCACTTGCCCAAAATCAGATGGAATCCCAGCTCTTCTTCTGTTCAGACACCCACCTCACCATGATGTACTCTGTGATGAGGACACAATGACCAAATAATTGCTCTGGTT
This sequence comes from Calypte anna, assembly GCF_003957555.1. Taxonomy (NCBI): domain Eukaryota; kingdom Metazoa; phylum Chordata; class Aves; order Apodiformes; family Trochilidae; genus Calypte; species Calypte anna. The sequence goes on from NC_044245.1 coordinate 3,743,275, forward strand.
TAGGATTAGACACTAGGATTAATTCCCCATCTCACTGGAATTCATCCCATTGACAACCCAAGTTTCCAACCTGTTTCTAATTGAAATATTGTGAATTATGGACAGAGCTGTCTGTAGCTCTGCATTGCCCATGAAATTCTGTGCAAGTTACATGGAGATTTAGTTTCCAAAAGCATGTTTTTGTTTTTCATGGGGTACTTCTCTCTGCTTTTAGCTTCACTTCTATTTTATAAGATTGATTCCTCTCTGAGAGGAAAAAATAATGATGGGAGGAGTGGGTGCACTGTGCTGGCATAGGGATTACTGTCTCTGATAAGGAAGAGGAAGGATGTTCAGTGGGATCATGCTGCCCAAGACTGTGTTGTTTACTGGGAACAAAAATAAAGCTTCTTTTGAGCACTCAAGAGGGGATTTTTGTCTCAACTAGAGGCAAAAGCAACCTGCTTTTACAGGTCAACTTCACTAAGAGGTGAGCAACAGTGACTGTCAGTCCTGGCTTGGACCTTTCCTGAGGAGGTGGCTAAGACAGAAGGTTGTATCCTCACAGCCTCAGGCTATTTTTTCCACTCATTCCCATGCTCAAGGCTATGACTTTTACATAGAATTTTTTTCACTACTTAGTTGGCTTTGATAGAAGAGCAGAAAAGCACATCCTTGGTCCTTGCAAGGTAAACTGCAGTAGAGGAAATGTTTCCAGAAGCTGAGTTGGCAAACTAAAGATGTATAATTTTTTTTTTTTTTTTAATCTCAGTCTTCTGCTACAGCACAGAGTCCTCTGCAAAGGCAATTTGGCTGCACAGGGTAATGGTTTGACCCTACAGAGACCAATGGCAAAACCTTTGCAGACTTCAGCAGTCATGCTGCTGGCCTCATTTGCAGAAATGCAGAACTGTGTCAATGGAAGACACTGACTGAAATAAAATAGTGTCTTACTGGGTAGTTCTGTTCCTCAAAAAAATAAGCTTTTAGGTTAAATCAATGTACTGAGCCACTGGAAAAAAAGGGAGAAGAGAAGAGAAGAGAAGAGAGGAGAAGAGAAGAAGAGAAGAGAAGAGAAGAGAAGAGAAGAGAAGAGAAGAGAAGAGAAGAGAAGAGAAGAGAAGAGAAGAGAGGAGAAGAAGAGAAGAAAAGAGAAAAGAGAAGAGAAGAGAAGAGAAGAGAAGAGAAGAGAAGAGAAGAGAAGAGAAGAGAAGAGAAGAGAAGAGAAGAGAGAAAGAGAGAGAGAAAGAGAAGTAAGAGAGAGGAGAGAAGAGAGAGAAGAGAAAAGAGAGAAAAGAGGGAAAAGAGAGAAAAGAGGGAAAAGAAAAGAGAAAAGAAAAAGAAAAGAAAAGAAGGAAAAGAGAAAAAAGACAAGAGGAAAAAAAGAGAAAAAAGAAAAGAGAAAAGAGAGCAAAGAGAGAAAAGAGAAAAAAGAAAAAAGGAAAAAAAAGAAAATGAAAGAACCTCTTAAAATGCCATCTTGATAGAAGCAAAGTGGCTTTTGACAGAGGCACATGGCCTTCAGTTTGTGAGGTCTTACACTGTCAAGTTGAAAACCTCAGTTCAAGCATCTCCTCATCTATCAGGAATTATATCAAAGAAAAGAGCTTAAATGGGAATAATAACCTTACATTTTGATGATGAACCTTGCATCTCCTGCTGCCCTTCTTGGCTTCAACTGCCAGTCAGCCCCACAAGAAGTACAGCAGATGGATCAGCAACTGGATTCATGGTCACCATCTATCTCAGGCACAAGGATAAAAGGTCCCCAACACATATTTTCCCTGTTAACATATTGCTCTGCATCAATGCTGCCCCAGAAATATTATGCAGGAGTGCTCTTAAGCCTTGGCAATAGGAAATTAATTCAATTTATCTCAACCTGCTTCCCTCTAGGTCACAATCCATTACATTTTCATGTGCCCATCATTGCCTAAGAGCACACACTGGAATACTTACTCCACGTCAGCTGTCACAGGGCAATTTATTCAACTATTATAACCTGGATTTGTGTCTGAGCTTGTTGATTTGTTACCACTTTCACAAAGCAGAAATGCTGTTTCTGGACTGAGGAGCTCTGCTGTACAGCCATGCACCTGAACACACACACATATTCAGCAAGCCAAGTCTTGGACTTTAACAGATGTGTAGGCTTAGAACTTAGGGACATGGCCTAGTGGTGGCCATGACAGTGCTAGGTTAATGGTTGAACTTCTTGATCTTAAAGATCTTTTCCAACCAAAACGATTTAGAAGAAAAAGATGGAGACAGTAGGCAGAAGCTTCTGAGCTCAATCTCCATCTCCATGTTTCCTGTGCCACTACTTCCACTAAGGCTGGGCCAGAAACTGGATAGAGTATTAATTCAATGATTGGAGTATCATTTCTCTAGCAATAGCTCAACCCATACGGGCTCCAAAGCTCCATGAGATAACCTCAAACTTCATTAGTGCCTTCACCTCTTAGTGCCAGCTGAAAGCCAGTTGAAAATAGCAAGGTATTTAAAAGTCTGGCTCTGCTCCTATGGAAGTTCCATGAGAAAACCTCTACTTTGTGCAAAGCATAGCAGGGTCAGGTCTTACACTTGGCAGAAACCTTGCAAACCCTCTTTCTGAAAAATAGATGGAGCTGCATCAGTTTATACCAACCTAAAAAATTGCAAGTCCACATGACTGCCCTTCATGCCTTGCCCAGGAAAGCTTCCTCAGCCAGCATCCTATCTGCTGAATTCAGTCAGAAGCTCTCATGTCTGCTTTTCCTCAGGTCAGAAGCAAGTCTAAGCCCCTCAGGGCTATTGAAGCATTTCTCTTCCACTAATTTTCACAGGGGTTACACAACTGTCAGCCTTTGAGGGACTCAGCTTTTCTGTGTTGTCTCCTAGGAACAATCATTTGCTTTTGGGAGGCAGTCTTGTGAGTATTTCCAAGGTGGTGATTAGCCCTAGCTGGTCTGGCCTCTGGGTCAGATGACTCAGAGTGCAGTTTTGATGTAAAAATGGAATTATCTGGGTAAATGGGGTAACTGTCCCCAGTCCCTGCTCATCAACCCCAGGGCAATGGCAAGACATTAATAAGACAAGACAACCACGAAGTAGAAGCTAAAGGGAAATTCTTTCCTGTGAGGCACTGGTCCAGTTTGCCAAGAGAAGATGTAGATGCCCCATCCCTGGAAGTGTTCCAGGCCAGGCTGGATGGAGCTTGGAGCAACCTGGGCTGGTGAGAGGTGTCCCTGCCCATGGAAGGGGGTTGGAACTAGATGATCTTTAAGGTCCTTTCCAGCCCAAACCATTCTGTGATTCTATGATAATTGCTCCCCATCCATTTGAGTTCCATGGCTCATCCAGGCACCAAGGTGCAGGCACCAAGTGCTTTCCAGTCTGTCTGCCCATGGAAATGAGGCTCTCTCTATGATGAGGTCCACTTTGTATTGCCCAGGTGTGTAATGTGAAGGAAATCCTTGTTCTTCCCACCTCCTGGGTAGCAGCCACATTTGGTTTTTAGCACAAGGAGCAAAGGAAAAAAAAATCCCTGCTCATGTGAAGCAGAAGTTTCTCACTGTGCTCTTTCACTCATGGTTGACCTGAACCATCTCATGCTGTCCACAAATTCCTCTGACACCCAGCCAAGTATTTCCTGTTGGCTTGAGGAGATGGATGTTGCAATGGACTGGCTTCAGTTCTTCTTGCTGAGCTTTTTGACAGCTTTGAATTTCTACGGAGGATTCTGCTGAAGATCTCTCTGATGTTCCTGTCAGCACTCAAATCCAACACCCTCATCTCCTTGGTCTACAGTTTTACCATTAGGTTAAATAAAGAGACTTCCATCTGCCAAACAAGTTTTGTGGACTATCCTCATATCTGCTGATACCTCCATGTCTACTGAACACTGCTACAATACATGTTTTACAGTAAAACAAATGAGAGGGGAAAGAAAGAAAAAAAAGCCTAGAGAAAGCTCCAGTAAATGATGTGGAGAAGTTAAAAAAAACCAGAAAGAAAACAGAGGGAAGGAATGGAGGCAGTGACACATATGCTGGTGAAGAGCTTAAGATATTTTTGTGTGGCTGGTGGGTAAAATATAATTTTATATATTCTTACTCCAACAGGTAATGCCAAGATCAGCAATTTAGTCACTTCAGAATGCTGGGAGAGGTCTCTGTTTCTTTGGATTTTATAGCCTTGAATCTATTTTTTTTTTCCCTTAAAGGAACAAAGTGCAGTACTTTCTCTTCTAGTAAAACCCTGTTATTGCTTTCATTTTGCCCTCTTTAAAAAAAAAAAGACAGTGGTCAGAGCAAAACTGAACTGTTTGTGCAGATCTCTTCTGATACTGAACGAACTCAGGGCCATACAAAACCATTATACCCAAAACCTTCAGTAAATTGTGTAGCAGGCTCTGGGTATAGAACTCCTACCCAGGTCTCCCAAATCAAAACTTCATCCTACAAGTTTAAAGCACAAACAAACCAATTATTTAACCTAATGCAAGCCAGCCTAACCCAACCAAACCCACATAAACATGATGGATTTTATAACCATTCCTCCAACAAGATGAATAATATCAGGAGAGGCATTCTGACTACTTTTCATGGAGGTATTTTTCCTGGTCTAAAAATGTTGGCTCAAGACAGGTGTGGATTTAGCAAGGGGTGATGGGCAGCTGAGTGCTGCAGTGACAGATTTGTTCCACGTGTTTTTATGGACCTTGTGTATCCTTCAAGCCATTCCCCCTGAGCTGGTATCTTAATGTTAAAAAAAAACCCTGCTGGGGAGACACACACACAGTGGTCTGGCTCTTCCAGGAGCTGTGGATTCTGCAGGACAAAGTCCTGTATTTATATTGGGCAGTGTTTCTGGGTGGATGGTTGAAGCAAACACTTCTCACACAGCTTCCTGCAGTTGAGCCTCACTCATTACCCAGAGCAAACTCCTGCTGGGGTAAGAGCTTGGTCAAGCTCCATGGCTCACTGGGTTCTTGGCTCTTCTGCCAAGTAGCATCAGCAGTTATCTGAGGCACCAAACACCAGGCATTTATCTATTCCAGTTTAGATGTCATTCTAACCATTCACAGGCCTTCACAATAAAAAGCCATTGCTAAAAAATACAGATCCCAGTGAACCACAGAGTAGGGGGGAAAAAAAAACCAACATAGGATCGGTGCAATGGGAATGGATTGTGTGTGGGGAAAAGCTGGGGAGAAGGTTGCTCTTTGGTATCATCTGAGAGATGCTCAAGCAGAAAGGTGATTATAACAGCAGGGACAAGACTCAGGGTAAGGATGCAGAAAAGCCAGAAGGCAAGTTAAGAACTGGGTGGATGAGAGAAAGGAGAATCTTTTTCTGCTCTTGTATGATAGAAAAAAACAACAAAAAAACCAAACCCAACAAGTCCAGAAGGAAACTGCTGGGCAGTTGTGCCCAGTCCCCTGTAACTATTGTCAAGCAGCTAATTTAATATTATGAATTTATTATGGAGATTTATTTTTTTTTTAGGGGGGGGGAGGCTGGCTTCTGATCACATCTCTTTATTTTGGTGATTTCAATTTCCTGTCTAAAATTATTCATGACTGGTGTTCTCTTACGTCAATATGACCTTTAGATAAACAGCTCCTCTGCCTCCCTAATGTTTGCTCCAGCTGATAACACTGAGTTGGAAAGTGAAACAAATATCCCAGCTCCTTTATTCCCCTCATTTATCATCCCAGTGGGGAAATCTCAGAGCTGCAGAGAGCTGGTGTGGGATATAGATTCAGATGAAAAATAGATCATGATGTCTATACACAGATTTCCTGCTTAAAGCCCTGTAGAGAACTGGTCACTGCCATCAGGGGAGCCCACGGACCCATCCAGGAGCCTTCTAGAAGGTGATGGGAAGAGTGGAGAATGAGTAATTAAAGCTTGACTGAGTAGGGTTGCACTTTACACGTACAGCTCATGTATAGGTACTCACCTCATAAGTACCTTCAAGAACCTTGTAGATCCATCTGAGTTATTTATTTGGATCTGACTCTGAATCTGACTCCCAGCCTCACTGAAAGGAGATTTTATTGAACACGTAAAACACAGGACTGCCACTCTCCTTTGGCCAGGATATCAAAAAAATTACCACGGGACCAGGAGATGGACACAGGACTGACATGAACCCCAAAATCTTGTAGAGCCCCAGTTCTGAGTTTGACCTGGGGCCAGATGCCTACAAATTCTTGACCCTGCTAATTATGCATTTCCTATACAAATGAACCTGCAGAGATCATGGGTTTGCTTCTTTCAAGCAAGAAAAAAACCCCCAACTTTCCAACATCCTGTCTCACGTACATTTGCAAAGTAATTTCTGGTGTTATTATTTAAGAAGGGCAACAGAATAAGGTGGAAACTTCCAGGTAGATGGCTACTTACTGAACTCACAAAGCAGTGCTCAGATTCTCCACTTTCAAAGAGGATGACATCCTTTATGAAGACAGCAATGGCTCTCATGATGAAGGACATGAAGAGGTGCATGTGGATATAGTTTCGAGTACAGTGGAGTTTTCTGTGGGTAAAGAGATGAAACAACATTTCTGAGTAGCAAAGCTTCTCAAAAAAGCATTATTTACCTATTTACTCCTTTCTTCTGCCAAAATACAGACGTAGAACTAAAGATTAAAAACTCCAGGACTGACTATGCCCACTTAATCCACTTCAGCCTTTTGAAACCCACAGAACATGTGGCAATCCATACATCTGCAGCAGTGTTGTTCCTCTTCTAGTTCTTGGAAAAAAAACCACAACAAAACAAACAAGGTCAAAGCACAGAATGACAGAAAACAGGTCCATCACATTGCTCTCCACTGGAAAAGAAATGGTTTTGACTGAGCAAACCAGGCTCATGACAAGGGTTCTGTTTTCTGCAGAATGTTTGTGCTGCAATAATTCTTTTCAAAGTGAAATATTTCTTCAGAAAGAGAAATAAATTCTTGGCAGCTGCTGCCAAAATTAATACATTTTAGAGACTGTCTGAAGCAAAAGGAACTATATTTTCCTGTAATAGAAAAGTTAATAGTGACTGATGGTACTGAGAGAAACAGCAGGGTGCTTCTGTTCATTATCTACTAATATTTTGAAGCTGAAGTTTGATCATGTTGGTAAGCAGGACTTTACATCAGCTCAAGTGAAAGGCCTGATTCCCTGGGAATGGGCACCTTGTGCAGTCATCAGCACAACAGCAAGCCTCACTCAGCACCATGATTAAATTACCACCTCTTAATGACTCACTGTGCACTGGTAGAGTTTTTGTTCTTAATCTCTGACAAGCTAACAGGATCCAGTTGAAGTCCTCTCTACTTGCAAGTAAAGGCAAAACAAATAAGTGCAAATCAAATAAGGAGTGCAAAGATCTTGAAGGGTGAGGCCAGGCTTGGTGTGAAGTGACCCCAGAACTTCTGCTTTGGGGATCATGTCTGGACCTGTCATAAGTGGGACAAAAATCTAACACATTTCAGGGAAGCCACTGGAGAGTGGTGAGAGGAGATGGAATCACACCTAAAAGGCTCTTCCATCTAATGGAGCTCTGCTTTTTGCTCTTTTCCCTATACTTGAACATTATAATAGATTACATGAAGAGCTCTTCATGGGAGGCATGCAGATTTAGATGCCTCAATCTATTCTAAACAATATAGATTGAGGATTGACTTAATTTGCTGCAATCTAGATGGTATCTGATGCCACTTGATTTGCTGCAGGGTGTTTGTCTATTAACCCATAAGGGCCTTGGTTTCCTGAAGGTTCTGCATCACATCTATTAGTCTTGTGCACATCTCAGAGGCTCCAGCATGCCTAAAATGGCTCTGGATGTATTGCCATGGAGCTCCATGGGCTATAGAAGGAAGGGACTGAAAATACACTTTGGGAAGCAGTTTTCTGATTGATCTGTACCACTTTGAATAACTCCTTCAGTGAAAATACATCATCCCATAATATCCATATGTATCATATTGACAAGGTCTCTGCAGAATATAATAAGATTAGGAACAGGCTGCTCTGGGAAGTGGTGGAGGGACTGTTCCTGGAAGTGTTCAAAAAATACGTGGACCTAGCACTTTAGGACATGGTTTGGTTGTCTGATGGTGTTGACTTGAAAGTTGGACTTGATGGGGGGGGGGTCTTTTCTTGGGGGTCTTTTCCAACCTTATTGATTCAAAGATTCTGGCCTCTCATGCAGAGATGAATCATGTGACAATCTACATTTAATGTGACAAATCTCACCTAAATAATTAGTTTTGAGTGATAAACCTCATACATAAATCCCCTACCAAAAAAATCCCCAAGGCCACAAATCCCCTACTGAAAAGCAATGATACCAAAAGCTGGGGGAACATTCCTCCCCCTGTCCAAGTAAGGAATCTTTTCCATCTACCTGTGACACTCACAGCCTAAACATCCCCCCTTCCCTGTTCATCCCTAAGCCTTTTCCACTTGTGATCTTACCTGAAGAGACATAAAATGATCATAGCAGCCGTGAGAGCGATGAGGGACAAGGTGTGGCCGATGGTGTAGCCCGTCTTGACTGTGCCATAGAACACTGTTTGCTGGTGGGAAGGAAAGAAAGAGAACAAGATTTTCAGAAAGCTGCCACCACACCCTCCTAAACACTCCATCACTCAGCCTGTATTGGCTTTCTTGCTGAGAAACCATCCTTTCATGTCAGCCTTTAAAATCCCCATCAGAGAACACAATAGCACCGGTGCAAATAAGAACATCTCAGAGCTCAGAACTCAGAACTCAGTGCTGGTGAGGCCACATCTTGAGTCCTGTGTCCAGTTCTGGGCCCCTCAGTTTAGGAAGGATACCGAGGTCCTGGAGCAGGTTCAAAGGAGGGCAACCAGGCTGGTGAAGGGACTCGAGCACAGATCCTATGAGGGGAGGCTGAGGGAGCTGGGGGTGTTGGGGCTGGAGAAGAGGAGGCTAAGGGGAGACCTCATCACTCTCTCCAACTCCCTGAAAGGAGGTTGGAGCCAGGGGGGGGGTTGGGCTCTTTTCCCAGGCAACTCTCAGCAAGACAAGAGGGCACGGTCTCAAGTTGTGCCAGGGGATGTTTAGGTTGGATACTAGAAAGAATTTCTTTCTGGAGAGGGTGATCAGACATTGGAGTGGGCTGCCCAGGGCAGTAGTGGATTCTCCATCCCTGGAGATATTTCAAAAGAGACTGGATGTGGCACTCAGTGCCATGGGCTGGGAATTGCAGCAGTAGTGGATCAAGGGTTGGACTTGATGATCTCTGAGGTCCCTTCCAACCCAGCCCATTCTATGATTCTATGATCTCCAGCTGCAGTAGAGCTTGGAGCACACCAAAACCAGGTTACACGTGGGAAAAGTTCATGCAGGAACTGATTTGACACTTGCAGAGACAGGTACATGGTTAAAATCTTGGGGAACATGAATGGCTCATGTTGAGTCCAACTGCAGCCTGACACACAGGCTCTGATGAGCTTCACCTCCTGTTCACTCAGGAAGATAGAGGATAAAAACTGGTCTGGAAATTGGCTTGCTTTTGTGGAAGATAGGTACTGTGTTTAGACAAGTAAAAGTTCCAGATATTCTCACTGAAATCACAGATATGTTCATTCCGAAACATCTGTTAAGCTGGAAATTGGTTCACAGCTTTTCTCTTCAACAGCTGATGGAGGGAATCTTAGAGCATGGGGCACCAAAGGCCCGAAACCCAACAGGGAATCTTATTCTAAATAAAATGGGGAAGTAAGGCACGAAAACTCTTAGCTATTCTAAGGGTCTCCAGCAGCTGATTTGCAGCTTAAAAAAAGGACAAAAGTTCCACAGGTACTTATACATTTGTTTTATCAATGAAAAAGCCAAGTTTCCATTAGAATCCGAGTCCACTCCTCGCCACCATTTGCAAAAAAAAAACCCAAACAAAGAAAAAAACAACCCCCAAACCCCAAAGAGGAGTTTAAGCAGCAAATCTAAACCCAACCTTGTTTGAGAAAGCACTGATTGTTAACAAGAGATGACATTTTTATATGCTATTTTCATAGGCTTTGACAAGTAGTAGGTACTTTACAGAACCAGTGAGGCTGCAATTAGTAGTAATCCTCTAGCATTTACACAAGACAGCTTAGAGGGGTGTTAAGACACAGTTTCCAAAGAGTGCAAAGCTTACATCAGTCATATCTATATTCCTTCTTAGACCACAGACCTGAGAGATGGCTAAAAGATGGATAAAAATATCTTTATAGCTCCATTTAATTAATCCACATCACTAAGAGCTTTGGGTCAGAAACTCTGGATGTGTAATTCATACCAAGGGTTTCAGGCCAATTTATCAACCTCATCTCATCCATTTGGTTCCAGGAGCTGATGGAGTCATGCAGTTCCTAAGGTTCCACATAAGGTTCCACCTTTCTACCCCACCATCCTGCAGACCCCTCCCAAATTTAGCTGTAGGCTTGTTTCCAGTCTTGTTTTAGTAGTCAGGCCTCTGCCCCAAAGGCAGATGAGAATTTTCCAATGCTTCCTTCATGTTGATTTCATCTTTCTTTTCTCTATTTGATTTCTTTTGTGATGGCACCAAAGTAGAAGTGTTCCAAGCAAAGACCTGACCAGTAGAAGGAGAGATTTTGTGGGAGGGGACTGAGTTTGTAGAGATTGTCCCACATTAGATTTAGGAGAGCAGAGGAAAGGAAATTAAAAGATATCATATGGGATGTCAGTAGTGGAGGGGTGGGTGAAAACCCTCTGGTCTATACAGGTATAGACCTTTTGCTTTTTAGAGTTACTCACAGAAGCAAGTTATGCACAGAAAGATGCAATAAGCAATTCCTTGCTTTCATATTTTATGATGACCAATCCTTGTGTACAGAGATGGCTCTTAAAGAGCTTTAATGTAGCATGTGGGGTCATCTCTGTTCTGGAAACAGCACATAATGACTTCTCACTCTTCATTTGCACTTGTTAATGCCAATCATTTCCTATTTTGCAGATATCAAAGCAGAGAATTTTACCCTAGATAACAAATGGGATTGGAATTCCACTCAGCACTCAGATCACTAAAATATTCTCATCAGAAAAAAGGGATTTAGAAGATGAAGGAAATGCATGCCCAGGATGCTCAGGTTCTAGTTGTACACCTGGAATGACTTACAGAATGAGATGAGACAATTTCCTCATTCTCCCTGTGACTTCTAAAAGTCTCTGTTTAATGTCACAGTTATTTAAAGTAGATGCTAAACTCAGATGAACTGAGAATTAGCTTCCTCAGGTTCTGTTCAGTAACCTCAACTTTTTCCCCTTGGTAATAAGAGATTAGAAGGTGAGACATTTATTTTTGTCAGAGAAAAAGTACAGAAACACTGATCAAGAGTTTTTTAGTAGCCCTGCACCTAAACATACTCTGGGTTCACATCACTCAGCCTAAAGTCACCTGGGCTCCCTTTTCCCTGTAAAGAGGTTCCTTTGGAATGAAACATGGGGTAAACTGACCTCTGGAGCTTTCATATTTAATGATATATTTTATTTCATATTTTCATATTTTTCTTCACTGTCTTCAGATGAAGCCTGTGGGGACACTTAGAGAGGCCCCTCTTGACCAGAGGCACACAAGGGACAAACTTTATTTCTATAAAACTATGTCACATCTGACAATGGGACAGCAAAAACACCTCCCCCCAACACCTCATTTTCTAATATCTGTCTTTTCCTAAGCTCATGATGGAGAAGGATTCTTTAGCACAGCAAAAGATCCTAAGTGCCCAGCTTTAGTATCTACATCATGGACGTGGCACTCAGTGCCATGGTCTAGCAACCGCAACAGTGGTTCAAGGGTTGGACTCGATGATCTCTGAGGTCCCTTCCAACCCAGCCAATTCTATGATTCTATGATCATCTGCTTCTTAGGGACTCCTGGGATTCACAACTAAAATCTTACACACAGCCCTTGTTTCTTTTTCATCCTTTTCTTGTTGCTTCTGATTTGAGACCAGCAGGTGCTAAAGGTGCATGGAGTGTTATCAGGGCAGGTTATCATCTGTTCAGGACCTCATGTCCCACACAACCTGCTATTGTCATTTTTTTCTGTTCCCTTTACTCCTTCCTGGTCAAACTGAGAGCCAACAACAAGAATCTATTCTCCTTCACAGATTAATACTGCACGTCCACCCCCCTCAGCCAACTTCCACACCAATTAGACTTAAACAGCATGGTAAAACTGAGGAAATTGGGAGAAAAATAATTAAGAAAGAATTAAAAGAACACAATAGATGTTCTCCTGGTAACGCGACACTCTGGCACTGCTGCAAATCCATTGGGTTGCCAAAGAATGTCCCAGGAATTCCCAAATCCCCTTTGAAGCTGGAACATAAAGCAGAGCTCTCCATGGAGGACCTTCCTGGAGCAGCCCCATCACGAGGGTGTTCATAAGAAGAAACCAGTGTCCCAGAACTTGATCTGAAGAATGGGACAGGTGAGGATGTGAAGTGGTGGCTGAGCAAGTGCCTCCTCAGTAGCTCTGAAATTCTTTGTGCAATCTTCCTTTTCCTGTTTTCCTTACTCTTTCCCCACTTAAGGCTGGCTCAGGTCTGTTTAGATTCTCCTTTAACTCTTCAAGGGCCTTGGTAGAGTCTGACCACACACAAAGCCCTCTCCTCACATATATTTATGCATTATTGAGATTCCTGTGTCCAGCATTCCCAAACACTGACATACCTCATACAACAAGAAAAAATCATGGATATAGGGTTAACATAAACACGTGGCTGCAGTGAAATATGATTCTTTTCTAGCATAAGCTTTTTCTTGTTGACTGTGGGACAGCTAGAGGTGATTAGTTTAGAGTAGGTATTGGAAAACATTGACTTGATCCTTCAAGCTTCAGTGTGACGCAAACCAATAAAAAGCTCCTCCTTGTGCAATGCCAATACGCTCTAAAGCTAATTACACCTAGGTCACTGATTACTAATTTACATCCAGGCAGTGTCCCAGAGAGCTGGAGAACTTCCTTATAAAAATTCAGTAACACTGGAGGAAAATATGTGTGTTTCCTGTATTTTTCTAGAGCACCAACAGCAAGGGAGTTGTGTCCTTTTCTCACTTTTGAGCCTTTAATGCTTATGTTGTCCTAGAAATACAGGAATCATGTCTACTAAAGGATACATATAAATGTGGAGGGCTTTTTTCAAAGTTGAACATGGATGTGTGGGCATCACAGACACACTGGTCTGATTTTCCCAGGTGCTGATTCCTGTCACCTCCCTGGAAATCAAAGGGAGGATGGGCTCAGGGAGCTCTGCTTACAGGGATTCTCCAGAGGATCCTTCCTTCTTGAGGAAACAGAGTGGGAATGGAAAACATTGGGCATGGGAAGATCAGGTGATTCTGAGCTCAGTCCCTGGTGAATCTTGATGTTTACCCATCCAGGTGTACAAACCTCTTCCCCTGGGGTGCTGTTGGTATCATATCCACAAGCTACAGCATATGGTGCAGGGTACACATCTGTCCAGCCCTCGCTTGTACAATTCCTGCTCACATTCCCTGAAAGAAAAGAGAAAAGGGTGATTGAAAAAGGAAAATTCAGCTTACTGTTGAACAAATGTCTGCCTCTCGTTGGCTCAAATGCCACAGAACATTTCAGGTAGTACTTAGAATAAAATTCTCACACTGCTAGGAAGTGTTCATATCACATAAATAGGAGGGACCCCTTGGGGCATGGAGTTCAGACCACAACCCCAAGTGTACTTTAATACTGAGGTGTCCAAAAACCATCTTTTCTAATAGTACCACAATGCCAGTTGGACCCGAACCAATGTTGTTTGAGAGGATTATTGTCCCATTGCCTTTGTTCCTGGAAAAATTTTAATCTAAGCAGAGCAGTGAAGTATTTACACCTTTCACTGAAGTAGTGACTCCTCTTTCACTCTGCTTGTGAAAAGCCAAGAGAGGGAGAGTGGAAGTCCTCATTTCACATGATGCAGGTAAGGTCAGAGGTTGAAAACATTCAGTTTCCAACATTTCCAACCTTGGACTTTGCCTACCAGGTGAGCTCTATTCAAACGTGATTCCTGGGAAATCTATTGCACTCTTGTTGGAGAACCAAATACTTCAAAAATTGGCTATGAGGGGAGGAAAACCAGATGCTGACAACCTGTAATGCCTGTTTTAATAAGTATACTCAAGGGCAGGAAGATTTCCCAGACTCTTAAGCAAGTTTAGAGCCTAGAACTTTCAACGGGCTAAAAAGAGCCTTTATTAAACAAAACTGACAAAGGTGTGAAATTCAAATGCTTCTCTGTTACTTTGCCTCTCCTTGTGTATCTGGGATTGTAAGGGTGTTGGCTTTTTTTTTTTCCTAATGTAAAATATTTCTCTCTTTGTAAGCCACCATTGCCTCCTGTCCCACCTGGGCTGCAAACACCCATTGGTTATGGGCTGTACAGCCATTTATCAAGCAAAAGAAGGAGAGATCAACAATCTGACCAGCACAGGCCTTACCCTAAAAGGTTCATAGTCTAAAAGGCCAAGATAGATGTTTTTCAGGCAGAAATAAGAAACAAGCAATACATCCAACAGTACCCTGTGGAGTCCCCCAGCACCCACTCTGACAACCATAGAATTAAGAGAATCATCATGGTTGGAAATCAAGACCATTAAGTCCAAGTTCCTGCACCACCATCCCCAATGCATCATCTCCCAGAGAGCCACATGTACCCCTTTTTGAACATCCCCAGGGACAACAACTCTACCACCTCCTTGGGCAACCTGTTCCAATGCTTCACCACTCTTTTGGGGAAGAACTTTTTCCTAAGATCCAATCTGAACCTCCCCTGGTGCAACTTGAACCCATTTCCTCTTGTCCTATCACTTGTCAATGGGGAGAAGAGGCCAACACCTGCCTCACCCCAACCTCCTTCCAGGGAGTTTTAGAAGGCAAGAAGGTCTCTCCTCAACCTCCTTTTCTCAAGCAGGAAGTTCCAGCTCCTTCAGCCTCTCCTCCTAAGACCTCTTCTCCAGTCCCTACATTCTCCAGCTCACACAAACCACATCCTTGAAGGTTTGAAGATGGCCTTTCTTTTGGTGTCACTTATCACATCAAACCTACAACCCCTGCCTGCAAAGCTGATGCCATGAACCACCACGAACAACCAGGAGCCCAAACTCACTTCTAAGCTGAAACATTACATCAGTGCAACCAGAGAGCTTTGCAAACATTTCCAACAATGGGGTTCTGTGCCCACAGGAATGACACAAATCCTGCAAAACAGGAGCAGATCAGTGATGCAGATATGAGTCATGGAAATATTCAAGCATCACTTGCAGGAACTGCTGAAGGTTGAGTCAGCTGAACTTCTTCCTCACCACACACCTGCCTTGCACTGAAATCAGAGGCTGCTTATCCCCTGGTTTAATTTATTTCTCCAATCGTTTCAACAGGTGGGTTTTAACACTAAAACTTGCCCTGTAATTTGCCTTTACAACAGACCTAGACACACAGTTTCTGGTGCTTTTGCTCCAAAAGAAGTTAACTTCAGCACATGTTGGTGTGGCTCTGCTCCCCAGGCTTCTTCTGCAGGGTCACTGCAATTCTTGTCACCTGGGTTCGTGTCAGGATCATAAGAGATCTTGTGCAAACAAATCAAGGACATGACTGTTCAGTAAATTTTAATTTTTCATTTTTTTTTCCCGAGGTCTTATGTAATTTTTGTTATTTCTTCTTCATCACAATGGACCCCATTATCTGAACTTTTCTGCTTCCCATTTCCTGCTGAAGGCTCCTCCCCTCTGTTTGGGGTTGCCTTTAGTGTTCACAGGGCTTTTGATTCTTTGCTTCTTGTTCCCAGTGAACTGAGGTGCTTCTTTCACCTTAATTTCCTCATCAATCTCCTATTTCTTCTTTTTAAGAGCACTTCCTTGCACCTGTTTGATTCTTTTGTAATTCCTCCCACAGCTCTGAAAATAATTTCCAAAGGTGCCTTGATGCCTTAGAAGAGTGGAAACTGAGGCAGAGGGAAGCACAGTGATACAGAATCACTGGGATTAAGCAAAAATAATAAAAATGTTCCTGCTTTTAAGAAATTCATCAAGAAACTCACAGAAATGGTTTTTTTACCCCCTTTTGCTGCCCATGTCACTTTTTGATGTGCAAGTTCCCACACAAAGTGGGAAACAAAAAACCTTCCAAATAACTCTGATGTTCAGATATTTGGGAGGGTGCAAAACGTACAAGGTTAGAAGATGCAGGATTTACCACACCACAGTTTTGGTTCAAGTGATGGATGCTGTCTCTCCTCAGACCAAACAACATTTCTAATTTCTGCTAATTTCTAATTGCAGATTAGTTTCTGTACTGAAATTCTACTCTATTATTTCCTATATTGAAAATGAACGTATTGTCCTGGTTTGGGCCAGGATAAAGGTGATTTTCTGTCTTGTACTTTTGCTTTCAGCTCAGTCTCTTGTAAGGAGCTGCACTTGCTGAAATGAACAGCAAGTTTCTCAGTCAGTGGCTGCTCTGGGACTGATAACCCTAGGTGTTTATAGTTACTGCTAGAGACTGGTGTGCAGAGCCAAGGACACTGCTCAGCTCTGAGGAAAACTTTTACCCCTCAGAAGGAAGAAAGAGGTCCCACCTGCAGCCTCCTTTGGGGAGGAGCGGACAAGATAGATGCCAGAATTGACCAAAGTATTCCATCCCATACACCTCATACTCAGGATAAATTTGAGGCATCACAAGGGCCAAGCCAGCTTCAGCTTCCAGTTTGCAGCTGCCTGCCCTTCCTGCCTTTCCTGCTTCCCTTCCTTCACCCGGCATCCTGGGAGGATTCCATCCCTTCCTCTGCCTGTGCTCCTGATCCATCCCAGCCTGAATCTGTGTGTTCCTGCCTCCAGCTCCCAACTGCTGCTGACCCCAGGATTCCAGCCTGGACTTTCCCAGGGCTGCCCTGCAGCCTCGGGGGTGACGTGAGAGTTATTGGGGGAAAAGGGGGGAGGAACCTGGGATCAATTTTCCTGTCTATTTGTATAGATTTAGTCATTTTTCCTATTTATCATTCCGGTTTCATTAAAGCTGTGTAGTTTAGTTTCCAACCCATCAGTCTCTCTCCCTTATTCTCTCTCCTTTCTTTATCAAGGAGGAGAGAGAGATTAATAGAGAGCAGCTGTTACTTGGTTTAATTGTCAGGCCAGTGTTAAACCCTGACACATATATATGGAACAGTGCTTCACAGGCTTAGTTCTTACTCTGAGTTTTTCAGGTAGCAAACTTTAGACTGAGTATGAAACTAAGATTTTTACATCACAAGGTCAAACTCCAGCTCTGCTTCCAGTGAAACTGCAGATTCCTGTGATCTCCCTGGGTCTCAGTTTCTCCACCAATAGTAAGATTTTGGTAAGAAATTCCGATCTTCTGCCAGTGGGAAGGTAAAGTGTTCAAAGCACAAGAAGCTTTATATACTGTTTCCCAGAACCATTTCTCATTAATTTGTGTTTCTCACTCCTGTGTGTGACACAAGTTCTCCCCAGAATGATGCACCAATTTTTAAATTACATTAAAGCTGCAAAACATAAATGGCATTATCAGAAAAGACAGAGCTGTTAGCCTTGGAAATGGTATCACATTTGAGAGTTCACAAGTTTCCTGAAAATTTCCCATTTAATTTCACATGAAACCTCTCATGGCACAACTTAAAACCATTCCTCTTGTCCTATCACTTGTTACTTGGGAAAAGAGCCCAACACCAGCCTCTCTCCACCTTCTCTTCAGGTACTTATAGAGAGCAATAAGATCACCCCTGATCCTTCTCTTCTTTAGGAGATGCTGCTACTGATGCTGCAGTCTTATGGTGTTCCACAGCCCATCCACAGGAACTCAGGCCAAAAGAGGAGGTGAGGCTAAACTCTTTTCTTTGTAGTGATAATCAACTGAAACCTCTCTTTTTGTGTCTCCCTCAGACTTTTTCTGAGTCCAGAGCAAAGCATCAGAGACCCAATTAAAGGGATCTCAGCTCCCCAGCTCTTTCACAGCTCTCTTCCCAGACAAAGGAGTTTAAAGATGAGGTTTTCAAGAGAATATGGTGATGACCTTCCCATAATGCTCCCTGCCAAGGAGGAGGTGCTGGAGGTACAAAAGGAGCAAGATAACTGCAGAAATGAAAGAGGGGAATGAAGTTAGTTCTCTAGAGGTGGTAAATATAATGGCAATGCTTAGAGACTAAAGAAACCAGAGTTACTGCTGGAGAACCAGGATGGGAAAGTAGGCAGTCAGCTTTCCAAAAGTGTGCTGAGGTATAAAAGTCACTGCTCACAGAAAGGGATTTACAAGTGTAAATATGAGGCCAGACCTTTGTCTCATTTATATCAGTGTTTATGACACTCAATGCACTGCTGAAAGGCAAGGGCTGAAGCCATAGGCCTGAATAAGCAGTTTTGGGGAAATTCTACCACAATTTAAAGGCTCATATGTAGTAAGATGATAATCTCTGGATGGCCTTTAAGGTCCCTTCCAACCCAAAACATTCTATGATTCTATGATTAAACCTAGAGCAATTCCAGAGGTGAGGAAGATGATCAGAGCAGTACTTTTCCCACAAAGACAGCCTGAGAGTTGCTCAGCCTGGAGAAGAGAAGACTTTGGGAAGCCCTTAGAGCACCTTCCAGTACCTGAAGGGGCCCCAAGAAAGCTGGGGAGGGACTTTTACAGGGCATGAAGTGATAGGGCAGGAGGGGAATGGTTTTAAGTTGGAAGAGGGTTGATCTAGATGATGAATTTGGAAGAATTCTTTGCTGTGAGGGTGATGAGACCCTGGAAAACTGAGGAGGGTCCATCCTTGGAAGTGTTCAAGACCAGGTTAGATGGGGCTTGGAATAAGTTGCTTTAGTGGGAGGTGTCCCTGCCCATGCAGGAAGGTTGGAACTAGATGATCTTTTAGGTTCTTTCTAACCCAAACCAGAAACTGTATGTATAAATGTATGTATAATAAGTGAGTCTCATAAAACTCAGCTCCTCCTTAAGCACTCTTGCTCCCTCTATTCCTCAGAAACCTGCCCACAGTGTGCCAGGGTGATCATGTACACAAAGCAGGAGGATAAATTGCACTTCCTCCAAACCCTTTTGCATCTCTCTAGCATCATGTCTGCTGCAGGACAAGACTTGGCCATCTGGCCCAGCAGCTGCTCCTGCTTTAAGCAAATGCTTCTGTAGAGTTCACAAAGCCCTCTCTCATTTCCTAATCTGCCCAGTTTAATGGCATGTCTCCTATGGAAATGGAATTGAAGGTTGTCAGCAATTAACCAAATGCTTTCCTTAGCCAAATCTTTCCTTCTGATTAGCAGGGGGGGTTGTACAAGGTCAGGTGTGTGGTTCACACCAATCCTAAGCTGCTTTTTCTCATTTGCAGGAAGATTCAGAAGTTGCTCTGGGCAGCAAAAACAGAAGGAAGGAAGTGCCTCTTAAAGCCAACAAGTAGAATTGGTTAAATTCTGACATAGTATTTGGTTAAAATGCCACGTGTTTGCTTTTAGCATTAAAAAACCCAACACAAACACAGCAAAATTTGAAAACCCCAAACCTGTAACCTTGTGATGGAAATCTCTGAGTCTTCCTGGTTTTAAGACAGTTTTGGGATATTCAAATTCTACTATTTTAACTCTATCTTCTGACTCAAGGATTCTCCTCATCCTGTCCCACACCACTCTTACCTTTTTTCAGTTGTATTGACAAATAACCAACTGATTGTGCTGCTACTGCCCAGGAGACAAGGAGAACACTTTTTGTCTTTATCCCAGAGAAGAACTCAACCTTCCTAGGAAACAGAGCAGATTAGGCAGCTAAATGACTTTAAGGCTTTGCAGATGGTACATCCTGGTGATTGTGGAAGTCTCCTCTCCTCTCCTCTCCTCTCCTCTCCTCTCCTCTCCTCTCCTCTCCTCTCCTCTCCTCTCCTCTCCTCTCCTCTCCTCTCCTCTCCTCTCCTCTCCTCTCCTCTCCTCTCCTCCCTCAGATGGAGGTTGAATATGAGCCAGTGTTCCACACTCCTAACCACTGAATTTATCTTATTCCTATCCTCTGAACTTTTCTTACCCCTTTCTAATAATTCTGATGGCTCTTTATATTTCTGGCTTTCACTTATACCTTCCAGGTCTATCAGCCCTACCATTTCTTTAGAATTTGTATGAAGAGAGACTTCCACACACTTATTTTAGACCTGCTGAGGGACAGTTTTGTTGAGAGGCCCTTCTCCCATCTGCCATGAAACCATCATCCCTCACATACTTTCTCCACAACACTCAGAACTACATTTACCTCTGGCTTACACCTTTTCAATCCACAATTTTCCAGATGGAAGAGCACTAATTTGTCCATAGCTTTATTCATCCATTGTTCCACTGATAGTTTTATTGTTCTCCTTTGGACATGAACCTTCCACTCTCTCCTGACCATCCTGCTCAGCTGCACCTTCCAGGAGTTCTTTTGGCTTTGATCTGCCCCTGTACTCAGCCCTGGTGAGGCCACAGCTTGAGTCCTGTGTCCAGTTCTGGGCCCCTCAGTTCAGGAAGGAGATTGAGGTGCTGGAGCAGGTCCAGAGAAGAGCAAGGAGGCTGTGAAGGGATCCAGCACAAGTCCTGTGAGGAGAGGCTGAGGGAGCTGGGGGTGTTGAGGCTGGAGAAGAGGAGGCTCAGGGGAGACCTCATCACTCTCTCCAACTCCCTGAAAGGAGGTTGGAGCCAGGGGGGGTTGGGCTCTTTTCCCAGGCAACTCTCAGCAAGACAAGAGGGCAGGGTCTCAAGTTGTGCCAGGGGAGGTTTAGGTTGGAGATTAGAAAGAATTTCTTTCTGGAGAGGGTGATCAGGCATTGGAATGGGCTGCCCAGGGAAGTAGTGGATTCTCCGTGTCTGGAGATATTTAAAAAGAGCCTGGATGTGGCACTGAGTGCCATGGGCTGGGAACTGCAGCAGTAGTGGATCAAGGGTTGGACTTGATGATCTCTGAGGTCCCTTCCAACCCAGCTGATTCTATGGTTCTATGATTCTATGATCTTGGTCCCTCTGCTGCCCACACCAACAGCCCAAAGGGCTGACTCCAAGTTCTTCTTCCCCTGCCTCCAGAATCCTCACAGCCCAGCACAAAGGAACAAACTGCTCTGCAGTGAATATTTATTTTCATCACCGTTCCTTGGGAAAACTGGAGGGATGTTCTACATCAAAACACTGCACACACAATTTATTAATTTAGGCAGACTTTCTGGAACAGGAACAAACACCTGCAACCCTTTTTTTTTTTTTTTAGCAAAACTAATTTAATTTCCTGATCTATAAATGTATTTGGAAATGATGTGGAAGAGCAATGAATCAAAATGACTTTGCAGGTTGGGTTGTGCCAACCAGTAAAGGGCCTGGTAGAGAAATGTCATGATTTATTCATGACTTATTGGAAGCAAGGAGTTTGTGGAACAAATAGAAAACCAGGACATTTAGGGTAGATTTAGATGACATATTAGGAAGAAATTCTTCTCTGTAAGGGTGATGAGACACTGGAACAGGTTGTCCAGAAAAGCTGTGGCTGCTTCATCCCTGGAACTGTTCCAGCCCAGGTTGGATGGGGCTTGGAGGAACCTGGGCTGGTGGGAGGTGTCCCTGCCCATGGCAAGGGGTTTGGAACCAGATGATCTTTAAGGTCCCTTCCAACCCAAACCATTCTATGATTCTGTGATTTTCTTTATAAAATGTGTTTGATCTGGGTAGGAGTTAAAGACTGAACAGGTGAACCAAATAAATTCAGAGAGATAATTGTATTCCAAGCAATTTGTTGTCTAACTCTTAAGGCTTTTATCTTCCTTAATTTCTTTTTTTGCCTCTCATCTGGTTCAAATACACCCTTCAGGCTCAGAAACATGTCTGAAAGTTTGTGTCATGGGTGAGGTTTTAGCTTTTTGATCTTAGTGGAAGAAAACCTCTCATTGGCTTTTAATGGGAGCCTGAATTCATGCCAAGAGCTATAAGGTCAGTCATTGCCAAGGGGTGTTCACTTTTGTCTCCCTCTTGTCCTTTTCTGTAATAGCTTCTAAAGCAGAGGGGAAGGTCTGCTTTGGGTAGCAATCTGTCCCTCTTCTCTGACATCATATTCTGTGGTCAGAAATCAATTTTTTTCAAGCAGAAGCTATTAAATCAATAGCAATTCTTATAATTTATTTTTCTTGAGATGCTGCTGAGCCCACTGGAATATCTCTAGCTCCATTTTTATTATTGAGCTGTTCCACTGTTACTGGGAAACACCTGAGCCCATTAGATAGCTACAGCTTGCACTGAACTGGATGCTGAAGTGCTTAAACCTGGGAAAACTTGTGAGGTAAATCATGAGAAAACATACCCCAAACTTGCTTTATCTGCCTCAGTCCTAGTCTCACAAGATTATTCTTTCAGTACAATTCCTGCTTAGCATTTGATGCCATTTTGTATTTTCAGTCTTTCACAATTTCACAGAATCACCTGGGTTGGAAAAGATCTTTAAGATCCTTGAGTCCATTTCATGTCATAACAGCACCTGTGGCACGGTGTCAGTGACAGACACACCCCTCAGTTTCTTCATTTCTTCTTTTTAGAATCACAGAATCACCAAGGTTGGAAAAGACCTCAAAGTTCATCATGTCCAACTCTCAACCCAACACCACCAGCCAACCCAACCATGTCCCCAAATGCTACATCCACACATTTTTGAACACCTTCTGGGATGGTGACTCCACCACTTCCCTACAGAACCTCTTCCAATGCCTCACCACTCTTTCCTTAAACAATTTTTTCCTAATATCCAATCTGAACCTCCCCTAGTGCAGTTGAGTCCATTTTGTCTCATTATTTTCCCTGAAGTTATTACATCTCTGGTGCCATGAATTTCTGCCCCTTGGATTTTGGGAAAACCTCTGTTTTTCCTTATTTTTCTTTCCCTTTCCTGCATGTTAATTCCTCAGGGCAGAGGTCTCAATCCTTAATAAAAACAGATAATTCCCCCTTCTTCACAACACGTTCCCTTTAATTAGACACCTTTTGCAAACTGTTGGTTTTCTCACACTCCAAGCAAAGCTGACAAGCCCTAGGACAAACTTTTCACTAGACCTTTTGATACTGGAATTATTGAATATCAGGAAATTCTTTTAAAAAAACAAAAAAACAACAAAAAAAACAAGTCCAGTCCTTCAGAGGAGGGGGGCACATGCATCGTGCAAGCCAACCTCAGAGGTCTAAACCAAAACCAAACTCCCAATAAGTCATGTATCTTAAAAATAAAGAAAAAGCCACCTCTTTTGTCACTTACACCCATGGACATTGCTGGAATTGGCTAAGCTGAAAGGGGAATTCTTAAATATGACTGTAAAGTTAACACTGATCCATAGAAAGGGGTCTCCCAGCTCTGTTTTCTGCCTTGGACCGTCTTTTGCCCATGAAAAATGAGACAAATGAACATCAAAACAAGGCTGGAGGCTGCCCTGAAGACCACCAGGAGTAGAAGTGGGACTTGTCTCCTTTCCTGTGACTCCAGGGGGGGCTGTGCAAAATAACTGGCTGAATTCCATGCAATTCTGTCTTTGTGACACCAACACATTTGGATTGAGCCCCTGAGCAGGGCAAGGGCTTTCAGTGACCAAAGCTTCATAACAGATGTGCTCAGCTGCTTTGTTTCCTTTTAAATAAGTTAAAAAATAGTGAGTCTGGTTCATTTTTGGGTTCCTGATGGTACTGATAATTTCTCCTGCTAGCTGCTGACATCTGATCATCCCTTTCCCCTCATTTTATTCAGTTTTCATTCCAGTTTCAACAGCAATAGAGACAAAAGAATGGAAAAAAAAAAAGAGGAAAAAGAATGTTGGCTCAAGAGAGATTAAGATGTTTTGCAAGTAAATATGAATAATATTTTGTGGGGGAGGAGATGAATGAGGTTCTGCATTTTTGTTTGGTTTTCATCTACTTGTTAGAGATCCCCTTTGCATGACCAAAAGGCTGGGATCCATCCCACCCAACTTGAGCCATGGAGATGTAGGGAGCCTGCTCTAAAGCACTTGGATTCTCTGTAAAGGCCAATCAGACATCCAAAGGTCATCTCATCCCTTCCTAAGCAATTCCATGGGATAACCCATGTCCTGAAAATGCTGGAGGGAGAAATCAAGAAATCAGACAAGTTTAGATTAGATGCTCAAGATTAGCATGGAAAGAGTTTCATCCCTATGTTTAACTAACCAAAAAAAAAAAAAAAACCAAACAAAACAAGGCAGAACAGCAGCTCCTGGAGTCCCTATCCATATCCTATTTACCAATTTCATTTGATTATTTCTGGCTGGAAAGAGTTGCCCAGGAAGGTGGTGGAGCCACCATCCCTGGAAGTATTCAAATGAGGTGTAGAGGTGGAACTTCAGGACATGTTCTAATGGGTGTGGTGGGTTTTATTTTTATTCTTTTTCTTCTCCTGGCTGGATGGTTGGACCATCTTAGAGAACTCCAATCATGAGGACTCTCTGAAAGCCACAATGTTCTCCAAGTCTTATCTTGAGCCTACAGGGACTCAAATGTGTTTGGAGGGCTCGATGTGGATCATGTGAGGACCCTGCCAGCTTGCAGGTGGGATCAGAGAAATTATCTGCAGAAATCTCTTTAACCTCTTGTCTCAAGGAAGGGCTTATTCTTACAGTGTTTCCTGGGGAGCTCTTCCCATTAAATGAATTTGATTTGAACACCTCTGTCCTAACAAAGTTAGGTGATGCTACAGAGGATTAGATTAGTCCAAGGATTTCAAAGTGAAGATATGGAGTGGTGGTGTCATTTCCAGATCTCTCCACAGATGATTCAGGAAGAAGCAACCAAAAAAAAAATTAGAAAAGGCCACCAGGCAGAGGCCAGGAATGACATGGACCATGTTTTGTGTGTAAGTACAGATAGGATCAAACAGTAGTGAAAATAACCTTGGGCACAATATCAAAGAAGAGAATGTCAAATGGCAACAAAAAAGCCCCTGATTTATATTTGTTCAATTGAAATGTACTGCAGAGAAGAAGATATCTTTTAAATTCAAATGAAAACGCTACCTGCCAGCAGAGTATGAGTGTGCAAATTCAAAATGATGGAAGACAGACACAAAAAATAATCTTAATGATGGATTATGATTTAAAACATCCACTGAATTTGCCAAAAGGCCATCAGGCAGAGGCCAGGAATGGCATGGACCATGTTTTGTGTGTAAGCGTAGACAAGATCAAACAAAAGTAGTGAAAATAACTTTGGGCTCAATATTAAAGAAGAGAATGCCAAATGACAACAAAAAAGCCCCTGACTTATATTTGTTCAATTGAAATGTACTGCAGAGAAGAAGATACCTTTTAAATTCAAATGAAAATGCTACTGCCAGCAGAGTATGAGTGTGCAAATTCAAAATGATGGAAGACACACAGAAAAAATAATCTTAATGATGGATTATGATTTAAAACATCCACGATAACATAGTATGATCCATGATTCCTCAAGTAAATCTTGGGGCTCTCCTTATGCAGAAAAGGGTTTACTTAATGATTTGGAATTTAACTTTAATTAGGGATGGCAGATTCTGAATGTTAATGCTGGTAGAAACTTGAGTTACTCCATGTTTAAAAAATGGTACAGCCAGAGAAGAATTAATTTCCACTTTCTTTAGATATAAAACAATATTTGCCTAAAACTTGCAACAACACGAAACACACAAGTGATTCAGATACCTCTGACAAGCTGTGTGGCTGCTGATGAACACATTTGCTTCACCAACAGCTGAAATCCTGAGCATCTGTTCTGAATTACCCCATGGATTTCCCTCCATGAACAGCAGAGGAATGACAGACTGATTCCAACCCTGGGGAAACACCTCAGGGACAAATGGGATGTGCAGGAGAAAACCCACACAGCTGAGCAGGTTTAATGTTAAGCTTTCATGGGGCTAGCATTAGGTGATACTGCCCCTGATTACTACCTAGACAGCAGCAAGACTGAAATCAGTGGAAAACTCATCCTGATTACTTAAGCTCTTATTTAAATTGGGGAATTTTTAAATCCCTTGACCAGATGACAAAATCTTTCTCAGGCAGCCTAGGCCCAGTCAGCACCCAGAAGAAGAAAAGATCTCTGAGTCAGTGCTGACAAATACCTTTTTTTTCCATTTCAAAAAGTCCTGTTTAAGAGAAAACACTGCAAAGCTGAACACTTAGAACAAATATGTACCTTGGAGGTGACAATCAATACACCTGCCAATTTTTGGAGTCTGGTTACGTGACTCTCATCACACCCTAATTCTTACCTGAAGAACTGCACAAAACCTTTTGAATGAGACCATGGAAATCAAAACTCTGGGCACAACTAAAAGCTGCCAAGAATAAGCACAGACAGCTTCGTGTTCATGCAAAGACTCCAGGCAGCCAGCAAAGGCATTAATTCCATGGAGATCCAAAGTCAGGTGAGACTTGGGGGATTTGCTTCTCAGCACATAGGATTTGGGTCTCCTTTCCAGAACAAAGAACAACAGCCTGAAGCCAGGAAATGTCCTGAGACAGACAGTCAGCATACTTAGCAAAGACATAAATTTGCTGGAAGAGTCACCCAAAGACCAAAACTTGCAGTTTTAACTTGCCTTGATAGCTCAGAATTCACAAAGCATGGCTGAATATTCAGTGGCCAGGTGCAGAACTGAGTCCCTCACCCTTCTGGCTGTCAGTCTGGTCTCCCTCTCTGTACCTCTGGTTCACTGCACAAGAACTGTGGTGGGTCCAGCAGAAAAACATGAAGCAGCAGCCCAGGAGATGCCCCAGATCCTTAATCTCATCATATTAAAAGCTCCAGATTAAATACATCTCCAAAGTTAGCTTTTACTTCCCATATAAATCCCACTGGAACATTCTTCCAGTTTCTCCTGGGATTCATCTCATGGCAGTTTGCACCTTCTGCCTTTGTTGAAGACTGGCTTAAACTACTCTTTCCTCCCTTAATTTCACTTGCAACATCTTCATCATCAGTGTTACTAAAAAAATCCCAAGTATCACTAAGCCCTGACCTTCCTGTCTTTTCTCGTGTTATTTACCAGAATCTTTCTCTTCCATCCATTCAATTGATCTTTGTCATTTATGTGCAACAAAGGGAGACTAAAAAGCAGTGGCAAAATAACTGAAAACCACTGTAGGATGAGGGAAATCACCTCCTACCCTCTTGTACTCTGGAAGTACATGTCCAGCCCCTAATCCAGTAGCTCCCAGTTTGTCCCAGAAGCCATCCACATAGCAAAACTGGCCCATGGATTTGACTGGTACAAGGTGTGAGTGAGGAATGATGACATCCAGAATTCCAGAAGACACAGAAACTTCAGAAATGCTTCAGGTGAGGAATCAAAGTGGTATTTCCACAATCTGTGATATATCAAGCAAATTTCCACGGAAGCTTCCAACTCCTTCCTTGCATTCTCTCTTCCTCTCCATGAATGCCACTAAAGCTCTCTGGATATTTACACCTTCTCTTCTCCAGGCTGAACAACTCCAATTCTCTCAGCCTAGCTCCAGAGCAGAGGTTTTCCAGCCCTCTGATCATCTTTATGGCCTCCTCTGGACCCACTCCAATAGCTCCGGGTCCTTCCTGTGCTGGAGGCTCCAGAACTGGATGCAGAATTCCAGGTGGAGTCTCCCAAAAGTCGAGTAGAGAGGGAAAAATCACTCTCACATAACCAACATGGAAGGATTTTGAGTTGACCTATGCAAACACTTGCACAAATGGATGTGCTTGGCTCCACAAAGGGAATGTGTCCTGCCTAGGTCACTCCAGATGTGGTACCACCTGCCTGGAGAAGGAAAAGATCCACATGGTTCTACTCCAGATGGCTTAAAAACTAGGAATATTCCATGATTTGGTGATGAATTGAAACCCTTGGGGTCAGTAGGTCCACAAAGCACAAGGAAAGGAAGTGGAGAAGGAAAGAAAAGTAAAACATGCTCATGAGGGAGGAGAAAGGAGAGCAGAGGTAAATTTAGGGCCAAAGAGAAAAAAAAAAAAAGGAGTCGGGCAAGTTTGAAACTCAGAAGGATCTGAAGGGGACCTTCCTACCCTGAAGGGATGGAGAGGGACTGTTTTCAAGTGCCTGGAGTGATAGGATGAAAGGAAATGGATTTAATTTAGAGTAGATGTAGGATGGATGTTAGGAAAAAGTTCTTTATCAGGAGGGGAGTGGAAAAATGGCCCAGGTTGCCCAGGGAGGTGGTTGAGGCCTCATCCCTGGAGATGTTCAAGGTGAGGCTTGAGGAGGCTCTGAGCACCCTGATCTGGGTGAGGGTGTCCCTGATACTGCAGGGCTTGGACTGGGTGATCTTTGGAGGTCCCTTCCAACCCAAATTATTCTATGATTCCAGAGCATTCTTCTCCACCCTGCCCCCTTTAAATAAATTAACCTCACAGCTGAAGCTTAGAAGCTGTCAGTGCTAATTTTTATTATTTAACTTATGCACAATGGACAACTTGTTTTTAGAAAGCCTGTAGGCAACAAATCCTTATTAGAAATGTCATCTTGTAGGTATTTAACACTCTGGCCAAGGATAGTAAGTAATGTAGTTTAATGAAAGGTGGCAACAATATTTTGATCTATCTCCTTCACATGGTACTGACGAATGTCAGGAAATAATAGAAATCCTCTGGATCTGTGAATGGCATAAAATCTGATGTCAAATGGTATCAGGACTATGCTAGGCATTTTCAGGTTTCTAAATGCCATGAGGTATTTTATTCTTTATTTACCATGAGTTAGGATATTAGTCATTTGAAGACTATTTTCCATTAGGCAAGAAAACCACATTAACTCTTTGTGTTCCAGTATTCCACCCTTTTCCTGCTATAAATATAAAAAATTTTTAGCTTGCTTACAACTTTGGTGCAAGCTTTCATGTTCCTGCAAAGGGATCAAAGAGTAAGACAGAAACATTAACCAAATGATTGATTTCCTTGAAAGCTCTTGGATGATCCTCACTGCTACAAAGGCAGAGCTGCTTCACAACCCTTGATGGCATTAATTTTGCATCTAATCCTACAACACAAGAGACAATCTTATTCTCCCTTTATTTAAGACCCTATCTGCTTTCCACATTTGTATATGATTGCACAAAGAACATCAAAGCTGTTGTTTCTGCTTGGAAAACTGCATCAGTTTCTCTGTTCACAGAAGGGATGTACCAGCAGGGATGCTCTGCAGAGGGGGGCTTCACCTGGATTGTAAGGAATTCACATCTGCCAGAGATAATTTGATTTTAAATGGGGTGAAGAGTGTGGTTTATTGAGGATATTCAACTCATGCTGAAGTCTAAAATTCAGCTGAAGATCCTGTTTCTCCCCACTGAGTGTAAAGCAAACTCAGAGAGAGGTTTACATCTGGAAAACTCTAAAAGCAGTTGATATGAATGCTACTGCAGGTCAAAAACCTGCTCCCTAAATACAGGTATCCTGCTGCCAGCTGAGGCATCCTCATGGATTTCTTACATTCTTCCCACCCCCAGGGTATCTCAAGTGGTTCTGGATGCTTCTGTTTAGGAACCTGAATGGACCCCTCAGTGTCCTGAGGGCAGGTGCCTGCTTGTGAGCTCAGTGCCTCCATTTCTATTGCACTCAACAGAAAATTTATCAGCCCAGCAAAACAACATCTGAAGTGTTGCTCAGGTTCCTACATACTGACTGCACTTGCTGTCCTCCTCTTGGTGTTCCTGGGGTCCCAAACACCCACATCCTACAGACAGACCTGCAGCAGATGCTGCAGAAACTGAGTCTCAAATCCCCTTTCTCCAACAAAGCAAATCACTCTGGGGTTCACCATAATAAATGAAGAGAAATAGATATTTTCTATTCATCTGACCTCATTAAATGGCTAATTTATGAAGAAATAATTCATGCCCTGGCTGTCCCTGACCAAACCAGGCAGCTCTGCAGTCCTTGGGTGAGAGTCAGATGCAGAAAACTACATTTGCCCAGAGGGAACTCATCCAAAGCCATGGGAAATCTTGCTAGAAGGCTGCTGCCCATTGCTGCTGATGTTTGCTGAGCTGCTTGCTCACAGAACAGCATAAATGCACACTACAACATCTCTAAGGAAGGGTCATGGGTTGTATTTGAGGCTCTTTCTTGGCTTGGTCCCTTGAAATAAGTGCACAGAGAGCCCAAGTGATGCCCTGACTGCTCTTGGTAGAGGCTGGACTTCTCTCAGAATAAGAAAGGTTCACTTGCCTAAGCATAGGTCTTTTGAGATGAGCTCTGGAAGAACTGCACCTTTCTTCAGGCAAACCTGGAGACCAGCTGAGATGTTCCAGGACATCCCAGAGAGCAGCAAATGCCCCAGAATGGGCAAATTTATTGAGTCTCATAAGCCTCTCCTAGCACACAAGTAAAGGCATCCCACCCTCATTAGCTAAAATTCAACACAGCCACAACAAGACACATGTCTATGATCACATATTGAACACATTATATATGATCATATATATAATTTGGATGCATATATCATAAATATATATATATACTTTCCTCATTGCTCTGTTGTAGTGGGATGAAATACCAGAAAAACTTCTTGAAAAGGTGCTTTTTTTTTTTTTTTCCTTTCTTTAAGTTCAACCAACTCTGCTGGGCTTCAAACTCAGTGAGCAAATGTGTTCAGGAGAGGAGGGGGCACAAAGCATCATCACTGGACAACTATTCCATGTGGCTGGACCAACAAGAAGGGGACTTATCCTGCAAGCTGTGATATTACAGCAGCTCCTTTCTGTTTTAGTGATGAACTGATGGGAAGTTTTGGAAACCAGGAGGTTACAAAGCTAGGGTAGGACTCTGGGAATTTTGAATTTCTTTTCCATGGCTTCCATAAAGACTTTTGGTGTGGCCTTGGTCAGGCAATCAGCATGTGCTGGTTAATCAGTGCAGTGCTTTGGTTTACTAAACAGTAAATTTATTGTGTCCTTCCACCTATCCATAATTTATCATGTCTGTTTGGATGGTAAAGCTGTAAAAGTGGAGACCTATCAGCTCAGTGTATAATCTCCACAGCAGAAAAAGCTTAATTCTCAGTGCAGCTCTGCAGGGCTATTACAATAAAAATTAGTAAATAATTACTATAAACTACCAGGAGACAGGCAGTCCAGTTGTTGCTGAGACCTGAGTTTTAAATAAAAGCTCCCCAGAACACCCTGAACAGTGAAGTGAAGCTATTTTCTCCATTAACCTTCCCTTCCCATTAATTGGCAGGTTAATTTTGGGGCCAAATTTGTCCTCTTGGCAGAAGAATGCTCCCCTGTCTGAGGTTCCACCTTGCTTATTTTCTGCCAGAGACTGAATGAATTTCAGTGCTAAACTGTTCATTTTCTACAGGGAACATCCTAGTACAGAAATTGATTTAATTCTCACTGCACAGCATCCGTATTATTGGATCTCACCAGGAGCCCTTTTTGCATCCCTTATGATCCAGGGTAGTTCAAGAAGGTCAGGGAGGACAGCCCAATGCTTTGGGCATTCCTGAATAGCTTGGAAACCTCCTTTAACCTGTGCAAAGAGCTTGTTTCTCCCTCTGATGATCCCAAGAAGCTTCCCCTGTGTTATGATGTGAAACCCCACAGGGGGTGAAGCCCTAAAACCATTTCAGGTGTGAGGAGCTGGATGGTTTTGCTTACCCAAAAAAGTGGTGAGGAACCTGAAATACTTTGGGCACGGCCGGACCACGACTTCTCCTACTTCTGCTTCAGGCCAGCATGTGATGTTATCCCATTGCCTTCTACAACCTGGGGAAAAAGGAAAAGCAGATGGTAGCACAAATGGTATTTGCTGGATGGAGCAGAGGAACCAGGGCAAGGCAGCTGTGCAACAGTGGGGGGGGGCTGGCACCTTGGTGCAGGCACTTTTCGGGAGCAAAGGCACCAAAATAATTCTCTTTAGCCATGTAGCTTTCAGTTATCCCAGCCCCTGAGCTTTGGCACTGGTGGTGTGGGTAATTTTCCAGAAATCAGTGCAGAAAGCACAGCAGAATGGTGCAAGAACTGCTTGGATCAGAGTTCATAGAGAGCAGTGCCTTTTCTGAGATGGAAAAGGCAGAAATACCTAATTAAACGTAATTAAACATCTCCCTTCCTTGCCCTTATCTCCCCCTGTTGCAATAAAACACCTGGTGGGAACAATGTGAGACTTGATCCTCTTCTCTGCTTCCCCCCCAAACTCCTCTCACCAGGTTTTTCTTCCCCCTGAACTGAGATGATTGAGCAGGGGATCTGCTCAGCATGAAGGGGACACTGATGACAGCCAAGGGATCAAGGGACAAATCCCTTCTCTATAAGCAGTTTTTCCCCTAAAAAAGGAATAAAAATAAAAAAAAAAAAGACACAAACCACTCCTGGAGACTGAGAGCTGTCACCAGGAGATGTTCTCCATGGAAGAGTAACAATCCAAACTAGGAATGAAGGCATAGGTAACTTCAGGGAGAGAATATATTTTTTTTGCTAAAATTAAAATTAATTTCTTAAAATTTTCCAGATAGAATAAAACTTTTCTGGGAGAAAAAAGAAAAAAAAATGCCCTGCCCAAAGAGTTAGGACACACTGTTCTGATTTTGCCCTTTTATTTCTGCATTCTCAAGACATTACAAATACCACCTAGATGCTGCACTGTTGAATAATGCAACATAAGCACTGAAGCCAAAAGGAGTTGGCAGACTTGAATTGAAAGAAAAAAAATTTAAAATCAGCCATGTTTTTGCCTCAACATGTTGTGTATTTTATGTATTTTAGAGTTTCTACAGGAATTTTGAAACATTTTTCTTTTCCATCTAAGTTTGGATGGACAGACAGTCCCTTCAGTTGCTGCCTGAGTTAGGTTGTCACAGACCTCACCTCTTCCATAGCACCTCTGCTCTTCTTTACTTGCCATGTCCCATTAGAATCATAGAATAGTTTGGGTTGGAAAGGACCTTAAAGATCATCTGCTCCAACCTTCCACCAGCCCACGTTGCTCCAAGCCCCATCAACCTTCAACATTTTCAGGGATGGAGCAGCCACAGATTCCTTGGACAACCTGGACCAGGGTCTCACCACCCTCAAATTAAAGAATTTCTTCCTAATGTCCAACTTAAATCTCAAAAGTTCTCAAAAAAGATAAGAAAGCTCTTATTCTAAAGATTTCCAGAGGAAGGAATGACTAATGAGGTAATGTGGCAATTACAATAATGTTGGCCCTGAACAAGGGCAGTGTTAACACCAGAGCTCTCCAGGTTTTGTTCTGTGCTGTTATTAGCAGAGAATCCCTCTTGTCCCTGAAGCTGCAAAGCTAGAATCATAGAATTATAGAATGATTTGGGTTGGAAGGGACCTTAAAGACCTTGTTCCAACCCCCCTGCATGGGCAGGGACACCTCCCACCAGCCCAGGTTGCTCCAAGCCCCATCCAACCTGGCTTGGAACATTTTCAGGGATGGAGCAGCCACAGATTCCTTGGGCAACCTGTGCCAGGCTCTCACCACCCTCAAATTAAAGAATTTCTTCCTCATGTCCAACCTCAATCTCCCCTCTCCAAGTTTTAACCCATTTCCCTTGTCCTCTCCCTACCCCCCTGTGTCCAAAGCCCTCCCCCAGCTTTCTTGGAGCCCCTTCAGATATTGGAAGGTTGCTCTGAGCTCACCTGGGAGCCTCCTCTTCTCCAGGCTGAACAACCCCAATCCCTCAGCCTGGCTTCCCAGGGAGGTGCTCAGCCCTCTGAGCATTTGAGTGGCTCTGCTCTGGATCTGTTCCAGGAGCTCTGTGTCCTTCTGCTGTTGGGGACTCAATCCTTAGATTCCAACACTTCCCCAAAGGTGCCTCCTGAGTTGCTATTAAATATAACAGCCTCACCAGAGAAACTAGAACATGAAGAAGGAAGCTTAGAGAAAATGCTTTTCACATGGAGGCAAAGAGAGCTACAAAACCCACTGCCAAGCTGCATTTGTTGGTAATTATATGCTGAGCTGAAATTCCTCCTTTAAATCCTCTTTTACCCCTGGTGCCATCATCAGTCTGCTCAGGCTGAGGCAGCTTGAGGCTTCAGATCAATAAAGAGGGTGCATAAAAATGTTTTGAAGCTGAAAAAGAACCCTCAGCTCTCTTTCATATTTTTACAGGTGTGTCATGAGCTAAGAGAACTTTTAAAATTAAATCCTGGGATGAGTTTGTTGGAGTATGAAGAAGGGAACACCTGACAGCATCTCCTTTGTGCATGTTCCTCTGTAGCATTAATTAAAATTCAGTTCCCTGATTTCTAATAACAGGTGCCCAGCTCGCTCTCCTCACTGTCACACTTATCTGCCACCAAACTGCCAGCAGCTCCAAAAGTATTAAGATATGAGAAATTCTGCCCACAAAAAACAGACAATTTAATGACAGGATCTTCATGTTCCACAATCTTTTCTTCCACCAACCTCAATAAATTATAGCACACCCATTACCTCAGGACAGGTTATAATGCAAAATAAAATACAAAGTGACAGTATCAGATGGCTTTTTTAAATGTCCTGTATTATGCACTTTTAGAACTTGTGTCACCTGTATCTTTTCCTGTTGTAGCATCTCCCACCACAACCTGTGATGTGTGAAAAAAGCTTTTAGGTGTTCACTTTTATAAAAAAAACAAACAAACAAACCCCTCTTTGATTAAAATACACTGAAGACACACAAGACTGGCCTTGAAAGATGCACTTTTAATATTATCTATATCTTATATATCTATATCTTATAAATATCTGTAAAGATCTCGGGTATCTTCCTATTAGCTCTTCCAACACCATCATTCCCCCATGGACCTGCTGCCAATAGTTGTGCAGCTGCCTGGAAGAGCCCAGGTTTTAAAGGCAAGATCCATATCCCTAAATTTATGTATTTACAAGTCAGATGTGTAAACCTAAAAAAAGGGAAAGGAAATCAGAGCTCTGGCTTGTCATTCATGGCACTAGAGAATCATAGAATCATAGAATTGGCTGGGTTGGAAGGGACCTCAGAGATCATCAAGTCCAACCCTTGATCCACTACCATTGCATTTCCCAGCCCATGGCACTGAGTGCCACATCCAGTCTCTTTGGAAATATCTCCAGACACGGAGAATCCACTACTTCCCTGGGCAGCCCATTCCAATGCCTGATCACCCTCTCCAGAAAGAAATTCTTTCTAATCTCCAACCTAAACCTCCCCTGGCACAACTTGAGACCCTGCCCTCTTGTCTTGCTGAGAGTTGCCTGGGAAAAGAGCCCAACCCCCCCCTGGCTCCAACCTCCTTTCAGGGAGTTGGAGAGAGTGATGAGGTCTCCCCTGAGCCTCCTCTTCTCCAGCCTCAACACCCCCAGCTCCCTCAGCCCTTCCTCACAGGAATTCTGCTGGATCCCTTCACAGCCTCCTTGCTCTTCTCTGGACCTGCTCCAGCACCTCAATCTCCTTCCTGAGCTGAGGGGCCCAGAACTGGACACAGGACTCGAGCTGTGGCCTCACCAGAGCTGAGTACAGGGGCAGAATCCCTTCCCTGGACCTGCTGGCCACGCTGTTCCTGATCCAGCCCAGGATGCCATTGGCCTTCTTGGCCACCTGGGCACACTGCTGGCTCATGTTCAGCTTCCTGGCAATCCAGACTCCCAGGTCCCTTTCTGCCACTCTGTGCCCAGCCTGGAGCTCCCCATGGGGTTGTTGTGGCCAAAGTGCAGGACCCGGCACTTGGCCGTGTTGAACCTCATCCCGTTGGAATCAGCCCAACTCTCCAGTCTGAGAGGATGCTCAGGACAAGGGGTAATGGTTTCATTCTGAAAGAGGGTGGATTTAGATTAGAAATTAGGAAGAAATTCTGCACTATGATGGTAGGACACTGGCCCAGGTTGCCTGGGAAGGTTGTTGATGCTAGAACTTCCCTGCAAGTGTTCCAGGTCAGGTTGGATGGGGCTTGGAGCAACCTGGACTGGTGGGAGGTGTCCCTGCCTATGCAGGGGGTTTGGAACCGGATGATCTTTAAGGTCCCTTCCAACCCAAACCATTTTATGATTCTCAAGTTCAGAATATGAATCAATCATTCTCTGAAAGGGTTCTCTCTAATAGTTAGAAGAGGGCCTGCAGCAGTAGTTTCATTTTAATGAATCAGAGCAATTCAAAGGTTGATACCTGCAAGTCCAACACTTGCTGCTTGCCCTGTACTCATCCCATCCCAACAGCAGGCAAAACTTTGTGCCTGTCCATCCATACCAGGATGCAGACAACTTCTATCAAATAGCCTTCCAGAAATGGTTTTCTTTCTTCAAAATGGTTAAGTTGGCCAACTGCTGGGATGAGGGGGGCAGCAGGAAATACTGGGTCATGTCAGTGTGACAGAGCAATACTTAAGAAAATTATCTGAGGGCTGCAATCTGCTTTGGAAAAGGGAAATTCCTCTCTTCCCTGCAGCATCACTTGGCCTGCATGGATGTAATAAAGATGCCAATTTGTTTTGCTGGATTAAATCACGTTTGGTGATTGCTAAGTGCTTCCCCATTAATTAATTAGAAATACTGTCTTCTACCTTGCACTCAGTATCTGCAGGGAGGATGCAAAGGTATTTATCAATCCTTACCCCAGGCACCAGGTGCAAATGAGCCATGAATACACCCACCCTGCAAGCCAAAGAGCTGCTCTGCTCATTTCATTGATGCTGAAAGCCAAAGCTGAGACATTGCCAAGGGTGGGAAAAGGATCACAAGTGAAAACCAGCATGTGACTTTTTCAAAACAGCAGCATTTCCCACAACCAGGTACACTCTTGTCATTATAAATAGATATATTTATACACATAAGAGAGGATTTTTTCCCCCCCTTTTCAATTATTTGACCCCCAGACACCCATCTGTGCCCTGCTGGTGCCTGGTAGATCATGAAGTGCTCCCTGGAGCCAAAGATCTTCTTTTAGAGGGCTGGAGGGAGAAATCCTTCACCACTTTAAAGAAGCTCCCTCTCAACCTCATTCAGATAAGCAGATCAAAGTGCTCATCATTGCACTGGAAGCCACACAACCAGGGTAATTTCTTGCAGCCACCTCTCTCTCTCTTGAAGGCTCCTGAAGTCTCTCTCTCAAGGAATGGGCTGGAAGCTGTTTGGCCACATCTTGGAGCTAAGATCTTGACCTCCAGCAGCTCAGCTTTCCTCCAAATGCTCCAAGTGCAAGCCAAGGGTTGCACCAGCCTTATCTGGGCTTTGGAAGGTCTTCTTCTGAGAGGTTTTGACCACTTACACAGAACTGGATGCAGTGGGTTAGGAAACCTCACTGCAGATGCAGAAAGCAGTCACCTTTTCCACTGTCTCCACCTTAGATAAATCAAAGCCCAGGTCTTCATTTCTCCTCCTTTTAAAAGGTTAATAAACAGAAAATAGGTCAATTGTCATGAGGCACAGGTACCCAGTGGCTTGCAGAACTGACAGACTTGAGCACAAAACCCATTTATTTGAGTCTTATCTACACTTACAGCAAACATACAGGCAAAGCTTATCTAGGAAGCAGCAGAGAATAACTTTCCTGCATAAATAAACATGAATTCCAGAGCTCTGGCACAGCTCTGGGATGTGAAGAGGTTTGGCTGAGGGAGGACAAGAATGGAAGCAGGTTGGTGCCAAGAACACTCTTAACCCAGGCTGACCTCCCAATTCAGAAAAAAACCCAACACCTTTCATTTGCACCAAATTCTCCCTAATTCTGGGGTCACTCCTGCTCTCTTCTGAAGGACATTCACACATAAGACTTTTGCTCATTAAATCCATGCTCACATGCAAAGGTTCCCATTTGATGTCCAGCCTCTTGCTACCCACACAATGATGACAGCAAGGCAAAGGTGGAGTTCGATTAAACCAAGCTGAGACATCACTGGGTCCCCTCAAAGGATGGGGTCTCTGGAATGGAAATTCACCTTCACTCCAATTTGATTCCATCAGGAAGTTTCCAGCCTTTCTGGAGCTAGAAGTGTAAATAGCTGGTGGGTGACATTTACTCACCCATGGACAAGCTCATGCAGAAGAGCAACCTGGGTGCTCCCCTGTGCTCTGCCCAGTCTGGCCCCATGACAACCAGTTCCCAATCTTCTTGTCCCAGCAGAGCACCAAACTTCTCATGGAATCACAGAACAGTTTGGGCTGGAAGGGACCTTAAAATTCATTTCTTTCCAACCCCCTGCATGGGCAGGGACACCTCCCACCAGCCCAGGATGCTCCAAGCCCCATCCAACCTGGCCTGGAAGAATTCCAGGGACAGGGCAGCAACAAACTCCCTGGGAAACCTGTGCCAGTGTCTCACCACTCTTGCAGGAAAGTATTTCTTCCTATTATCTAACCTTAAATCTCCCTTCTTCTAGTTTAAAGCCATTCCCTCTCTTCCTATCACTCCCTGGCTTTGCAGAAAGTCCCTCCCCAGCTCTCCTGGAGCTCCTTCAGGCACTGGCAGTGCTCTAAGATATCCCCATCTCCTCTTCTCCAGACTGAACAACCTCAAGTATCTCAGGCTGTCTTCACAGCAGAGGTGCTCCAGGGACTTTTGCCTGGCAGAAAAAAACCACAACCCCCTCAAGGTTAGGGCAACTAGGCTGGTGAAAGGACTTGAGCACAGATCCTATGAGGAGAGGCTGAGGGAGCTGGGGGTGTTGAGGCTAAAGAAGAGGAGGCTCAGGGGAGACCTCATCACTCTCTCCAACTCCCTGAAAGGAGGTTGGAGCCAGGGGGGGGTTGGGCTCTTTTCCCAGGCAACTCTCAGCAAGACAAGAGGGCAGGGTCTCAAGTTGTGCCAGGGGAGGTTTAGGTTGTAAATTAGAAAGAATTTCTTTCTGGAGAGGGTGATCAGACATTGGAATGGGCTGCCCAGGGAAGTAGTGGATTCTCCGTGTCTGGAGATGTATCAAAAGAGCCTGGATGTGGCACTGAGTGCCATGGGCTGGGAACTGCAATGGTAGTGGATCAAGGGTTGGACTTGATGATCTCTGAGGTCCCTTCCAACCCAGCCAATTCTATGATTCTAAGATGGTCCCTGCAACAATCTCCTCAGTTCCAGACAGGCAGCTTGAATTCTGGCAAACTAGAAGCTAAGAAAACCCATCACAGACCTTGAGTTGCTACTACTGCCCCTGACTCCAATGAGGAGAGACTTCCTGGAAGAGGAATAATCATCTATTTAAATCTTCAAAGTTGTATGTAATACTAACAAAAAAATACTTTAGATTATTTTTTCCCCATAGGTCTTTTCAATGAAATATAATTAGATCAAACTTAACTTCTGAACCCATGGACATTTTTAAAATTCCCAGCCTCCTGGGCCAAGGGCACAGCTCAAGTGTCCCCTAAAAGAAAAAAGTACATCTTTACACAGGTGAGGAGTGAGAAGACAAGGGGCAAAGGTTAAAAACTTGAAGAGGGGAGATTTAAGTTGGACATTAGGAAGAAATTCTTTAATTTGAGGGAGGTGAGACCCTGGCACAGGTTTCCCAGAGAAGCTGTGGCTGCCCTATCCCTGGAAATGTTCCAGGCCAGGTCGGATGGGGTTGGAGCAACCTGGGCTGGTGGGAGCCAGCCCAAACCATTCTAACTCAAACCATTCTGTGACTCAATGACTCCATGATTATTTTTTTTTTGTGAATACACTTTGAACTTGCTCACTGCTGGTTTCCTTAGGAACTGTCTTTTACAGAGACACAAGTATGCATAACCCAACAATAGCCCTTCCCCTGGAGAGAAAAAAAAAAAACATAAACCCCTCTTTCATATCCCTCTTCAGGCATCTTTTCTTGCAAGCTGATTGCCCCAGCCTTTTAGTTGCTTCTAGCATGGAAGCAATTCCAGATCATTTCTCTCATGTTTTTCATTCTACCCCCCCCCTGCCCAGCCCTGGGCTTGTAGAACAGAGGTTTACCTTTAGGTTGGATTTGACCAGGTTTCACTAAATAATGAAACCTCCCAACCTTCCCCTGCAAAATTCAACCCTTTCCCTCCTCTATTGGCTGCTGTGCCCTCCTCCCCTCCAGCCCCACTCATACATTTAAGCATCCTGTGCTCATCTCTCCTCCTCCAGCTCCATCTCACCAACTTTTAAAAATTTTTATCAAACCTGACAGTCTGCTTTGAAGCAAACCTACCCCCTCAGAGATCTCTTTCCAGCTTTCCATGACTTTGCATTTAATTTGGCTATTTTTTTGCCTCTCATGCTGCCTGCTATCACTCAGGATGTGACAGAGAGGAAAAGCACAAAGCTAAAGGAAAACCACAACTCTGCCAGGGCATGCAAAGCCCTGACACTGTAGCATTTCCTCCCCAACCCTGATGTTCTCTTTGTGGCACTGATGCTCCTTTATTCATCTCTCCATTGACAATTTACATGGTCAGGTCAGCAGGAAGTCATCAAATAATAGATAATTTGGGGTGGAAGGGACCTCCAAAGATCACCCAGTCCAAGCCCTGCAGTATCAGGGACACCCTCACCCAGATCAGGGTGCTCAGAGCTTCCTCAAGCCTCACCTTGAACATCTCCAGGGATGAGGCCTCAACCACCTCCCTGGGCAACCTGGGCCATTTTTCCACTGCCCTCATGGGAAAGAACTTTTTTCCTAACATCCAATCTAAATCTTCTCTAATTTAAAACCATTGCCCCCATCCCATCACTCCAGGTCCTTGCACACAGTCCCTCTCCAGCCTTCCTGTAGTGACCTTCCAGCATCTGAGGGGTCACCAGTAGCTTTCCCTGGAGCTTTTTCTTCTCCAGGCTGCACAACCCCAACTCCCTCATCCTGGCTTCACAGGAGAGGTGTTCCAGCCCTCTGACCATTTCTGAGGCTCTTGAAATGGACTTGAAATGGAACATGGGGAAAGAGAGCAAATGGGTTCCCCAGCCTGTGGGTGAGAAGAGTTGACTTTGGGTTTCACCTTGATATCTGACAGAGATTAATTTCATTTTTCCCATCTTACTTGCTGTAAAAACCAGTTTGCACTTCTGCAGAGGCTTCCTGGAGAAGCTGTTCAAGCACTCACCAAGAAATGCCAAAGATATCTTTCTTTCTAAATGTTTACTGAAATCTGACCCAAAGACTTATGAAGGAAACCTCACCTTAAGCCTCCAGACTGAGTCATTCTAAACAGTGTGAAAGAAATCACCAGCAACTGTTTCTGGAGGATTATTTCTAAGCACAAAAATCCTATGAGGTTTTCCAGCATCAGTATTTACTAGGAAACAAGTTTGGAAAAAAACAAAAAAAGTTTCTAATCTTTCAGCTTTTTTTTTTTAAATTTATTTAACCAACAAACTAAATGAACACTTTACTTTCTTCATCACCAGATAAATCAAATCTGAGCCTTTCTGCCTCATTCCAGAACATGTAAACTGAAACAAAAGATCCAAGACAAAGACTTACAACGGGGGTTGCCAAAAACCTCACTTATCCCCTCACCAACCTCTAAACAAGAGATAGAACTCCAGTGCTCTGACATGGAGCATGCTTGAAGGATTATCCCAGGGCTTCCTCATTCCTTGCTCACATCCCTCTGCTCTTCTAGAAGTTGTAGAGAACTGGATGTGTAGAAATCAGATTCTGAACTTAGGTACCTACTCTTTCTACACAGTTCTTCCCATGCTGGCACCTCCAGAGCAATTGATGGTGAAGATGTCTGGGCTTAACATCTAGCAGGGCTTTTTTGAGTGCTGGGGAGGCAAGAGGGACTGCCCTAGTAATTAAAGGTCTAATGTGAATCAGAGTCATAGAACACCAGGTTGGAAGGGACCTCAAGGATCATCTTGTTCAACCTTTCTTGGCAAAAATCACCACCTAGACAACAGGGCCCAGCATCCTCTCCAGCTGAGTCTTAAGCAGTAAGAAAATAGGATTTTCTCAGGTTTTAGCTCCTCCACACTCCACTGTCTTCCCTATCAGAAGGAGACAGGGATGCTGTGAAGAGGAAAGCATTAGAGATTTTGGGGGTCTTCCTGAGAAAAAAAGCCAAGCAAGGACAGAGCATGAGTGCAGCTTCAACTGCTGTGAGAGTCAGGAGACTTTTCCCCAACTTTCCAACATTTAGTCCAATCTGCATCAAACTCCTGACTTGCATATGGGAATATGGCAACTGGGATGGCAGCACCAAGAGGAGAGCTCATACTTGGCCACTCAAATGTAAAGTGCAAACCCTCCCACTGAGCAGCTCAGCTTGACTTGCTCATTGAAGGCAAAGAAACAAGTGACAGCCACCAATGTGCTCATGGTTCCCAGTCTGGAACATGCTGTAGAGAGGTCTTTCCTACTGCAATCATGGCATGATTAAGAGGAATTTTACCCTGGTGCTATTTAAAGAATCATCCTTTACCTTCAAGTCCAAATGATCTGCTCTGCAACAAGGTCGATTTTCAGCCAACACTGTGCTGCTCTTTTTCACAGTAGATTTTGGGCTAAGATACGACACCCCACTGAAAAAAGGAAATTTAAAGTCTAAGTTTTCTCTACAAATTGTCAGCCAGAGGCTGCCTGTCCTACTAAAAAGCTACTGCAGTCCTTAAGCAAAGCTGGAAAGAGCTTCACCATCTTACATCCCCATGATCCAGCTCTTATCTGTTAAATTATCTACCTTGTTTATTAAATATATAATTATTTATCTTTCTTATTAAATATAGCTGGAGATACTTCAAAACCATGTATATGTGATGCTCAGGGACATGGTTTAATGGTGGACTTGGCAATGTTGGGTTAACAGGCTTGATCACAGAAACATTAAGGTTGGAAAAGACCTCCAAGCATCAACACCACCATGCCAACTAAACCATGTCCTAAAGGGCTACATCCACAGATTTTTTTTTTACCACCTAAGGTCTTAAAGGTCTTTTCCAGTCAAAATGATTCTATGATTATGTATGCTGGAGTTTGTGCTGAAAATGTGCTTCTCAGCCCAAAAATTTAGAGGGGCAACTGGAGAAGCAGGGAAGGTTGTGTGGAAACCCTTCGCCTTAGCTCTGTAGGAAGGTATCACAGGGACCAGAAAGCTGTGATTTCACACAGATGCTGTGGTTTCACACAGATTCCCTTCCCTAGTTAGAAGGGAAGAAAAAGGAAATGCTAAATTTGTGATAATTTAAGTCTTTCCATGATAGAAACCCTCTGAGGCCTGATGGATGTAAGCATGGTACCTCTGACCACAGCTTCTCATGTTCTCCAGTTTCATTTTCCTTGGTAAAAAGGTCTGGATATCAAGAAATAAAGGGCCCTAGATTACAGAAAGTCCAGTGCATAGTAGAATAAGGAGAAAAATCTCCATCAGCTGTGGCAGATTTTGAATTTTGAGCATATAATGTAATAGGAGCTCAACATAGCTTATGGCACAGGTAATACTTTCCAATGTTCTTATTCTGTGGAAGAAGAGTGGATAGCATCATGAAAGTGCTCTGATGCAGTCAGCAGGAAAAGAAATATAAAATGAAAATGATGAGGAAGAAGAGATGTCTTAATCAGAAATTTGATTAAGGGGGGGGACAAAACCCCAAGTCTGTCAGAAACAAAAGACCCACATAGATGGATTTAATCTGAGCTCTGAATTGAATTGCAGCTTTCCACTGCTTTATAGCATTGGCATTTCCCCCTGTCTTCTATAACCTTTGCATAACCAAGGCTGTGAGAACTTCTGTATCATCTTAGGCTACAAAAAAAACCAAAAAACAGTAACCAGAAAGTCTGCTGACATGTGAAAATGTTACAGATGCTTCAAACTAAAATGCCTTTTTCAGGACAAGCCTCCTGCTCACTAAGTGGCTCTTAATCCTGATCAGCCACCAGACAGCTGTTCCCAAGTCAAATAAACACTGCTGCTTGTTGAAAAGCTTGCAGCCAGGACATGTCAGCAAGGCAAAACAAAAGCAAAGCCCTACAGGGTATTAAACAGATGTTGCAATGTCTTATGTCATCATTGTGTTGTAGAAAGGTGAGGTCGAGGCAAAAATCAGCTCTTGGCTCTCCATGGAAGACTCCAGTGGAACGGGTCTGGACTTTGGGTGACAGGGTAGACTCAGATGGCAACAAGCAACTGGGGAGGTACCACTATCCAACTGGGAATTAGCAGTCCTAAACCCCACCTGGAGAAATGAGCCCAGCTCTGGAGTCCTCAGGACAGGAAAAATATGGACCTGTTGGACCAGGTCTAGAGGAAGGTCATGGAAATAATCAGAGAGATGGAAAGCCCATCCCATGAAGAAAGGCTCAAAGAGTTGAGGCTATTATGCCTGGAGAAGGCTCCAAAGAGACCTTATGATGGTCTTTAACACTTAAATGAGTGTCCTGGTTTGGGCCAGGATAAAGGTAATTTTCTGTCCTGTACTTTTGCTTTCAGCTCAGTCTCTTGTCAGGAGCTGCACTTGCTGAAATGAACAGTAAGTTTCTCAGTCAGTGGCTGCTCTGGGACTGATAACTCTGGGTGTTTAGAGTTCCAGCTGGGAATGGGCTGCAGAACCAGGGACACTGCTCAGCTCTGAGGAACATTTTACCCTCCAGAAGGAGAAAAGGAGTAAAGAGGTCCCACCTGAAACCCTCCTTTGGGGAGGAACAGACAAGATAGATGCCAGAATTGACCAAACAGAGGATTCCATCCCATACACCTCATACTCAGGATAAATTTGAGGCATCACGAGGGTCAAACCCCTTCCTGCTTCCCCTTCTTCACCTGTCCCTGTTTGCTTCAGCATCCTGGGAGGATTCCATCCCTTCCTCTGCCTGTGCTCCTGATCCATCCCAGCCTGAATCTGTGTGTTCCTGCCTCCAGCTCCCAACTGCTGCTGACCCCAGGATTCCAGCCTGGACTTTCCCAGGGCTGCCCTGCAGCCTCGGGGGTGACGTGAGAGTTATTGGGGGAAAAGGGGGGAGGAACCTGGGA
Source organism: Calypte anna (assembly GCF_003957555.1). Taxonomy (NCBI): domain Eukaryota; kingdom Metazoa; phylum Chordata; class Aves; order Apodiformes; family Trochilidae; genus Calypte; species Calypte anna. The sequence goes on from NC_044245.1 coordinate 3,788,127, forward strand.
TCAATCTTCCTGTATTTTCCTGTATATTCGTATATATTTAGGGTTTTTTCCTATTTATCGTTCCTGTTTCATTCAAGCTGTGTAGTTTAGTTTCCAACCCATCAGTCTCTCTCCCTTATTCTCTCTCCTTTCTTTATCAGGGAGGGGGATTAATAGGCAGCATCTGTTATTGGGTTTAATTGCTGGGCCAGTGTTAAACCCTGACAAGGAGTCCTATAAGAAAGATGGGGCAAACTTTTTAGTAGAGCCTGTAGTGACAGGAGAAGGTGTGACAGTTTAAATTTAAGAAGGGAAGATTCAGACTAAATATTAGGAAGACTTTTTTTACAATGAGGGTGGTGAAACACTGCAACAGGTTGTCCAGAGGTGGTAGAAACCCTCATCCTGGAAACATTCACAGCCAAGGGCTTTGAGAAACCTGATCTAATTGAAAATATCTTCACACACTGCAGAGGGGTTGGAATAGATGAGCTTTAAAGCTCCCTTCCAAACCAAATTATTCCCTGATCATTCTGTGGCTCTATGAGCAGTGGGTTACCAAGCAAGGATGGGCACCCAAACAACAGCTTTGTAGTGGAACCACCTTTGGGTGCTGTTTCCTTAGAGAGAGATTCATGGCCTGGAAGAATGGCCACCTGCTGAAGAATGGGGCAAAGCAGCCAACACAGAAGTCTGGGGGCTGTTCCCATCTAAGGGGTGAAGTTGGGTTTACCAGCACAGCAAGATATATTTCTTTCTCATATTTCAGATGCCAGCTTTCCTAGAGTGGTCAAGGGAAAGTTAGCCTTTAAAAAATAAAAAAAATAAAATAATAAGAAATAAATAATAATATATAATAATAATAAACAGATTTCCAGCTTTCTTTTGTTTGACTTCTCAGAGAAGAGGCTCCACCACTGTGAGAGCTGCAGCTTGAAGTGTTAGGGGGTGAGAAGAGTCTCAGAGCAGATAAAGGAAGTGCTAATGAAGGAAGATCATTTGGAGGCATCATGCAGTGATTTGTTGTCACAGTTTTAGACAGTAACTAGACAAGAGACATATGCTCCTTGTTATTCCTCACTGCCATCCCAGGGGAAGATGGAGGGGAAAAGGGAGAGAGACTTCAGGATGAAAGAAAAAAAACTTGGGAGGTTTAATGAGGTAGTAATAGGAAATGATAGGTGTATATAATATATGTAAATATGGAACTCACCCTTCTCAGCTGATGAGGGTGAACCAGAAAAGTCCCACACTGGACTGGGCAGCAGCTGGGGGTGACCAAGCCCAGGGTCTCAGTGATGTTCACAACAGCCTCAGAGCACCCAAGGGGGTCCTGCCTGGCAAGGCAGGAGGTGACCTGTCCTGGGAATGATGGGCTTCTCCAGGGAGGAGATGAGGAGGAGCAGTGGCAAACAGACCTGAACCCCACCAGAGGGTTCTATTGGGAGAACTGAGCATTTTACACTGAGCATCATAGGAAGGAGCACTGTGATTGGTCCATTCGGGTCACCTCACCCACCCTCTCCTCCAATTGGCTCAGGTCCTCCCCATTATTACTACCACATTAGCAGCCTGGCAGCTGCTGGGGGGGGTCCCAGGAAGGTTCTTTCTATCCTGGTCCTCTCAAACCAGGACAGTTGTCTCTGCTGAGTCTCATGGCCTCTGTTCAATAATTAAGTCTCTCCTCTGGCTCCACTACTGCCACCTTACATTACTACACAGATTCCCCCTCAGATATCTCCTAAGATGAATATTCTGCCTGGAAGCCACCACCCTCCCAAGCTGCCAGTTCAGGGGCTCACCTGAATGCTCTCTCTGCTACTTAGTGGCTTTTTGCTCACGAAAAAATTCATCCTCCTGTACATGGAGGTATAATGAGCAGCCACACAAGCACTTGGGTCTCAGGGATCTTCCTCCTCCCTGACACAGCCAGAAAATGCAGCATCTCCCTAGCCTTGGAGAATGGTCCATCCACCCTTTTCCTCATTCATGGGCTCCCTTGAGCACTTGAGCTGCTATCAGCCACATGGTGCCTGCTCCAGTGATGGAGAACTTGGAGAGCTCCTGCTACCTGGTCTGGTGTACAAATCCAACCAACACATCCTCTATCCCAGCCTTATGCAACTGGAAGGTGAGAATCCACTTGAACTTTTGCAAGCAAGGAACTATTAATTATTTCTTATCCTACTGAACTCTAAGCAGATGGTGATGAATAAGCAGGCTCCTAATTTAAACTTTGTCAACGTTTTTCCAGCTTGACTTTTAATATCCATATGTTCACTGCTTCTTCTCCCATCAAACACTACTTGGCTTCTTCAAGGGGGACTGACAAAGAACCCCAAGCTCCAACTGGGCTTTTCAAGCCAGCCTCTGCAACAGCAAAAGCAGTATTTGGAGTTTAAACACCATGCCATCTCTTTGTATGTGACAGTCCTCATTATCATAGGATCATGGAATGGTTTGGGTTGGAAAGGACCTTGAAGATCATCTCATTCCAAGCTCCCCCACCATGGGCAGGGACACCTCCCACCAGCACAGGTTGCTCAGAGCCCCATCCAACCTGGCTTGGAACATTTCCAGGGATGGGAAAACCACAGCATTTCCCTGGGAAATTTGGCCAATCTCTAACCACCCTCACACTAAAGAATCTCTTCCTAATATCTAATCTCTTCTTGTTCAGCTTAAACTGTTCCCCTTCTTGTCCTGTCAGTCCATGCCCTTGTCAAAAGTCCCTCCCCAGCTTTCCTGAAGCCCCTTCAGATACTGGAAGTTTCTCTGAACTCCCCCTGGAGCCTTCCCTTCTCCAGGATGAACAACCCCAACTCTCTCCAAGTTGTCTTTGTAGGAATGGTGCTCCATCTCTCTGATCATTTTCTTGGTCTCCTCTGGACTTGTTCCAACAGCTCCAGGTCCTTTCTGGGTTGGAGGCTCCAGAACAGGACCCAGCACTGCAGAGGGGGTCTCATAAGAGCAGAATATAAGGGGAAAATCCCCTTCCTCAACCTTCTGGCCATGCTGTTGGTGATGCAGCCCAGGCCATGGTTGGCTTTCTGGACTCCAAGTGCACATTGCTGACTCATGTTGAGCTTTTCATCACCCAACATCCCTAAATCCTTCTCTTCAGGGCTGTTGTCAGTCCTGGATTCATGTTTGGGATGAGCTTGCAGGACTCTGCTCTATTGCCCACAAGTTTGAAGCTTGTAGAAGTTTAGCAGATATGAACAGGCACTGGGAAGGGGACTGACACTATTTTCTTTCATGTTTTCCACCTCTCTTACTTTTTGATTGGGTTTCAAATCCTGCTTGCAAACCAGGTCTGGATTGCAATTATAAAGTGTCAGAAGAAGCTCAACTGGAGCAGCTTCTTGATGGCTTTTGGAAATTTTCACAGGCACTCAAAAAAAATCATCTCAGCTACTTCCATGCTACTGAACTTTGGGTCACAGACAGACAAAATGCTGGCCTGACTCTGTGAGATGCTGACAGCCTCCAGCTGCCAAGTTCAGAGCTCATTTCACTTGCACTTAACTTCAAGAATTTAGGATCCAAACTATTTAGAGCTGAAGGTCTTCCCTTTTGGAGAAAGAAAGAGAGATAGAGAGAAAGAGAGAAAGAAAAAGAGAGAAAGAAAAAGAGATGAAAGAGAGAAAGAAAAAGAGAGAAAGAGAGGAAGAGAGGAAGAGAGAAAGAAAGAGAGAAAGAGAAAGAGAGAGAGAGAGAGAGAAAGACAGAAAGACAGGAAGACAGGAAGACAGGAAGACAGGAAGACAGGAAGGAAGAAAGGAAGACAGGAAGACAGGAAGACAGGAAGACAGGAAGACAGGAAGACAGGAAGGAAGACAGGAAGACAGGAAGACAGGAAGGAAGACAGGAAGACAGGAAGACAGGAAGACAGGAAGGAAGACAGGAAGACAGGAAGACAGGAAGACAGGAAGACAGGAAGACAGGAAGACAGGAAGAAAGAAAGGAAGAAAGAAAGGAAGAAAGAAAGAAAGGAAGAAAGGAAGAAAGGAAGAAAGGAAGAAAGGAAGAAAGGAAGAAAGGAAGAAAGGAAGGAAAAGGAAGAAAGGAAGAAAGGAAAGAAAGAAAGAAAGAAAGAAAGAAAGAAAGAAAGAAAGAAAGAAAGAAAGAAAGAAAGAAAGAAAGAAAGAAAGAAAGAAAGAAAGAAAGAAAGAAAGAAAGAAAGAAAGAAAGAAAGAAAGAAAGAAAGAAAGAAAGAAAGAAAGAAAGAAAGAAAGAAAGAAAGAAAAGAAAGAAAGAAAGAAAGAAAGAAAGGAAGAAAGGAAGGAAGGAAGGAAGGAAGGAAGGAAGAAAGGAAGAGAGAAAGAGAGAAAGAGAGAAAGAGAGAAAGAAAGAAAGAAAGAAAGAAAGAAAGAAAGAAAGAAAGAAAGAAAGAAAGAAAGAAAGAAAGAAAGAAAGAAAGAAAGAAAGAAAGAAAGAAAGAAAGAAAGAAAGAAAGAAAGAAAGGAAAGAAAGAAAGAAAGAAAGAAAAGGAAAGATGGCCTGAAAAATCACAAAATGATGGAAGTTCAACAATAGGGAAATGCAAAGTTTGGGGCGTTGGGTCCAAGTCTGGACATCCCCAGATGAGAGACATGGAAATACCAGAGAGGGAAGCAAAGGGCTGAAAAGATTAAGGGACTGGAGCATCTCACACATGAGGAAAGGCTGAGAGACCTGGGAAATTTAACCAGGGGTTTGGACCAAGAGGTCCCTGTCCATCTCAGTGCTCTTGTGATACCAAACCAAGAAATTGTGTTAATGCAGAAACCCACATCCCATCTGCTCAGGTGTCAGAAGTCTTCTGCAGTTCAAAGGTCTGTCCTCTCTGTTCTTGAGTATTTTCCCTCGTATTCCAACTGAAGGAGTATTTGATTGCAGAGCAATTTCATCAGCAATAATGGGATAAACAGATCATGAGCTGAGCCAACCATCCCAGACCTGATTGCTTTTTTTGATCAAAAAAGAGAGGGTTACTTTTTCTTCAATTTTTTTTTTTAATCGATTTGGGTGCTTCAGGTTAAGCTGAACTGTAAACTACAGCCCCAGAGAGGCTGAAGCTTTCTTAAAAATAAAAATAAAATAAAATAAAATAATAAATAAAATTAAAAAAAAACCAAAAACCAAACCCCTCTGTGGCCTGGGGTCTTTTCATAATAATAAAAGCAAGTGGAAGTGTCCTGGTTTGGGCCAGGATAGAGGTGATTTTCTGTCTTGTACTTTTGCTTTTAGCTCAGTCTCTTGTGACTAGTTGCACTTGCTGAAATGAACAGCAAGGTTCTCAGTGTGTGCTTCTAGGACTGGTAACACTTGATGTTTATAGTTACTGCTAGAGACTGGTGTGCAGAGCCAAGGACACTGCTCAGCTCTGAGGAAAACTTTTACCCTCCAGAAGGAGTAAAGAGGTCCCACCTGAGCCCTCCTTTGGGGAGGAACAGACAAGAGAGATGCCAGAATTGACCAAACAGAGGATTCCATCCCATACACCTCATACTCAGGATAAATTTGAGGCATCAAGAGGGTCAAACCCCTTCCTGCTTCCCCTTCTTCCCCTGTTCCTGTTTGCTTCAGCATCCTGGGAGGATTCCATCCCTTCCTCTGCCTGTGCTCCTGATCCATCCCAGCCTGAATCTGTGTGTTCCTGCCTCCAGCTCCCAACTGCTGCTGACCCCAGGATTCCAGCCTGGACTTTCCCAGGGCTGCCCTGCAGCCTCGGGGGTGACGTGAGAGTTATTGGGGGAAAAGGGGGGAGGAACCTGGGATCCATTTTCCTGTATATTTGTATAGATTTAGTAATTTTTCCTATTTCTCATTCCTGTTTCATTAAAGCTGTGTAATTTAGTTTCCAACCCATCAGTCTCTCTCCCTTATTCTCTCTCTTTATCGGGGAGGAGAGAGAGATTAACAGAGAGCGTCTGTTACTCGGTTTAATTGCCGGATCAGTGTTAAATCCTGACAGGAAGTCAGCAAGAAGCAATGCAGTGCTGAGACCTGCCTTGCAGCAAGGCTTCAGGAGCTCAGCCACACTGCACACACAAAGAGATTTGCCACCATCTGGGGACCTGGGAAGCAAAACCCCCTCCAGCCATCCTCTCCTCCTAACCCTTGGGAAAGCTGCTGCTAACTGAATTATCACCTATGCAGTCACTGTACTGCATGCAGATCACAGAATCATAGAATGGGTTGGGTTGGAAGGGATATTAAAATATTAAAGATCATCCATTTCCAACCTCCCTGCATGGGCAGGGACCCCTCCCACCAGCCCAGGTTGCTCCAAGCTCCATCCAACCTGGCCTGGAACACTTCCCAAGGGAAGGGGCATCAATAACCTCCTTAAGCAACCTGTTCCATTTCCTTACTACCCTCACGGTGAAGAATTTTTTCCTAATATCTAACCTAAATCTCACTTCTTCCAGTTAGAAATGTCCTGGCTGAAACAGTCCCAGGACTAAAAGCCTGGTTTTCAGTGGGGCTGGGATGGCCACCGTCACTTTTGAAACAAGCTTGTAAGCATTGTCAAAATCATTCAGAGGAACTCTATTTATTATAAGCTTGTAAAACTACCAAGTGCTTTGGAGAAGCTCAGGCTTCTGAGGAATTAATAATAAGGAATTATTATTAAAAATGAGGAATAATAATTATTAACAATAATTAATTAATAGTTAATTATTATATAAAATATAATAATGTATAATATTAATAGTATATTAAAATATATATTGAATATATATGTAAACATAAATAGAAATATATTTAAATATATTTTGGTCTATATAATATATATTAAAATATATAAATATATTTAAATATATTAATAATCTATAATATGTTAATAATTATTAATAATTTATTAATAGTTAACAATTATATTATATAAAATACATTAATACAATATATAATAATAATATATTAAAATATATTGAATATATATTTAAACATAGATATAAATATATTAAAATATATATTAAAGTATATAAATATATTGAAATATATTAATAATATAATATATAATAAAATTGTTAATAATTATTATTAATAATATGGAATAATTATCAATAATGAGGAACTTATAATAAGGAATTGCCTTATTTCTTTGTTTTCTATTGCAGCAGTGGCAGAAGCAGCTCTGTACAGGCACAGAGAAAAAGAGAACAGCCAAGGAGCTCCTTGCAGCTGCAATGCAAAGCACTTCTCAAAAACTTCTCATCACCTTTGTCCAGTGGGGTGGCAAAGAGACCTCGCCCTGCAGGCATCCAGATCCTGGAAGTGACTTGGCTGAACTGACCCTGCAATTGCCCAGGCAGGAATCCCATGGGCACAGGCTACTGAAACTTTGGGGTGACCTTGGGAACCCCTTGATCCATGCAGGTGAATCTCCAAACCTGAACTGGAAGAGTTCAAGTCCAGGTTGGATGGGGCTCTGAGCAACCTGGGCTGGTGGGAGGTGTCCCTGCCCATGGCAGGGGTGGGTGGAATGGATGATTTTGAAGGTCCCTTCCAACCCCAACCTGTTCTGTGATTCTGTGACCTCCTCCCAGCTGCTTCCAGCTCATGGACCTTGCAGAGAGCAGTGGTGCTGGTGGTGTAACTGCACTGAGATGTCCTGGTGGTTCTGGATGATGGAACACTGCCAGGATTTAAGCTCCTGCCTCTGCCTGCCCATCACCCCCCCACATTGCTTGGCACTGGCATGTGGGGCAATGTGGCTTTGCACATCACCTGAGCACCCCCAAGAAACTCCTCAAACAGCTCCTGGGAAAACATCATCCCCCCAAATCTGCACCCACAGCCACTGCAGGTTGATGCACAATATGATGTAGAGATTTATTTGGGAAAGATGGAGAAAGGCAAGAGGCAATCCAACCTGGATGACATGATTTTTCTCTTTGGGGCTGTTTTTTCTCCCCAGGTACTTACCAGTGTGCTGAAAAATTAAATTCTGGGTGCTGCCAAACTACTACATTGCCTATTCCTCTGTCCTCTAATAAAGTCCTACTTGTAAAATGGGTGGACACTTTTCAGTATGTTTGTCTTTACCTCACCCCTGCTCAATAGGAAAATGTTAATGTTTCTATTTTGAAGGAGGAAAAATAAAGCCAAAAGACCCAGGAGTCACCCTAACTGCAGCAACTGGTCTGGTGTAGTTGTGGATCTCAAGTTAGGCAAAGTTTGCAGGAAGACCAACTGTGAGGGCAGCATGGAACAGCATTAAAACATGTTTAGGAAGGGAAATTAAGGCATTCACAGCCAATGATTCACAGCTGAATGACATCATTACAAGCTGACATGATCTGGGTCACCCATCACTATTTACATAGTGCATCCCAGCCATGCTTGCCAGGAGAAAAGCCCATTTCTGGCAGGGAAATCCAGACCCCTCATCCATAATAAACCTATAAATTTCATTAGTCTAAGACCAAGGGATGTCTGTGTGACATGCAGGCCCTTTCTCCTTAGCTGAGTGAAAAAAGGGAGGAGTGACCAAACCTCATTTTCCAACATGTCAAAGCCCAGCAAAACCTCTACATCACTTCAGAGAAATGGGGCAGGCAGTGTCAGAGAGGTGGCTTTAGGAACACAGCCTCACCTGAGGTTGAGATGAGGTATTTTATACATTCTCATGCACTGAGGAGGGAAAAATCCTGCCACTTGCAGAGTAACAGATTTCTTAAAAGATTTTATTCTTTGTTTTAATAAGGCTCAAATTATATCGTGAGCATGCTTTGGGGGCCAAAGGGGTGGGAAATCCATCTCACAAAACACCCAAGTAAAAGTTTAGCTTCCTGAAATGCAATTCTGTGTGTGGATGAAGAGATTCATCACTCCTCATGATGGAACTGAGACTTCTAACTCATTTGGCCAAATCCCCTCCAAGGCAGGGAACATCAGGAGAGGAACCAGCTGAGATGTGTGGTTATTTCCAACACAGCTGTGCTGCTCAATAAGAATCTCCTCATCCTAAACAAATCTCATCAAGAGGTAAGACAATCTGGATGGCACTCATCACATCCTAAAAGAGAATCACCCAAAGGGATTCCCCTCCTGGGTGAAACAAACCAGTCCCAGTCTACCAAGTCATGATTTGAATGGTCAAGAATCTACTGTATTGCATCACAATTGTCACTTTGTGGCTTTATGACTTATTTCAGCATGGAGGTAAAAAGGGTAGGAGGGCAGAGGAGAATTCTGCTCATGAAAACCAATCCTGAGCTGCAATATGCAGCTGGATCCTCCACACCCTTCAGAAACTGGAGAAGCTTTGCCACCGAGTCAATAAAACACTTTTTCCTGCAGATTTCCAGAAAGGCTGCTCCTAAGAATCCCCTGATGGTTACAAACTTCCATTTAAAATCCAGACTTTGATCTCTCAGGTTTTCCCAGAACACCTTACTCTGGTTTTCCCTGCTGGTTTTCTCCCTTAGCAGCATCCTCTGCATCCCTTCTCATGGTGAAATGCTAAGCAAGGTCTGCTCATCAGAGGTGGTCATGCTTTTGTGTCTCTCCTGTGTCCCTGCTGAAGTCTCCTCAAATGTGGGTAACTTCACAAACACTGAATTACACCTCTAATAGGGAAAAGAGGTGCTGCTAATCCATCCTGCTAATTAATATTAAGGAGCAGTGCTGTGGGCCAGGACTCCTGACAGCAGAAACAGCAATTGGCACCCACTCCCAGCACTGAAAACACAGAATTTTAACTTGAAAAGAAAGCAAAACCTTCACCCATACATATCCACCCACTCCAAGAAACAAATGAGGTGTCTGAAGACAAAATACATTAAAAACAGATGTTATCATTTGCTAGTAGAAATCTACCTGCTCACCCTGAGCTGGTGATCAGTCTTGGTGATCCCATCAGGTGTTGTGAAGAGGTGACTAATCCATCTGACACATCCAATTACACCCATGATTAAGCCCCTGTGATCAATACAATCAATAATGGCTTCTAAAGGAAGCTTCATTACCAGGCTGCACCAAAACTCTGTGTTTCCTCATTCCCACTCATTTAATTAGAAAGGATAACAAATGGGTTGTTAAACCTCCAGTGATTTTCTTGTTGCTAAAAGGATGTGGAATGAGCAGAAAGCAACACACACCTAGCTGGCCATAAATCAAAGTATTCCTTTATGGATGGCAGGGGATCTCAACTGCTTTCTATTCCCCTTCTCTGAGGGACTGAACTGCATTTAAATTACATTTTTCCTGGGAGTTTTTCTAGGATGTTTTCCTTTCCAGCAACACTCCCACTAAACAGTCAGCACCTTCGTAGGATCTCACATACAGGCTGGAATGTTGGGCAGAGAGAAACATGATGAAATTCAACAAGGGGAAGTGTAGAGTTTTGCATTTGGGGAAGAACAACCCGATGGCCCAGTATAGGTTGGGGGCTGACCTGCTGGAGAGCAGTGTAGGTGAAAGAGACCTGGGGGTCCTGGTAGACAAGAGGATGACCATGAGCCAGCAATGTGCCCTTGTGGCCAAGAAGGCCAATGGCATCCTGGGGTGCATTAGAAAGGGTGTGGTTAGTAGGGCAAGAGAGGTTCTCCTCCCCCTCTATTCTGCATTGGTGAGGCCGCACCTGGAGTATTGTGTCCAGTTCTGGGCCCCTCAGTTCAAGAAGGACAGGGAAGTGCTTGAAAGAGTCCAGTGCAGAGCTACTAAGATGATTAAGGGAGTGGAACATCTCCCTTATGAGGAAAGGCTGAGGGAGCTGGGTCTCTTTAGTTTGGAGAAAAGGAGACTGAGGGGTGACCTCATCAATGTTTTCAAATATGTAAGGGGTGAGTGTCAGGGAGATGGAGTTAGGCTTTTCTCAGTGGTGACCAGTGATAGGACAAGGGGTAATGGGTGTAAATTGGAGCATAGGAGGTTCAAGTTGAATATTCGAAAAAAATTTTTTTCCTGTAAGGGTGACAGAGCCCTGGAACAGGCTGCCCAGGGGGGTCGTGGAGTCTCCTTCACTGGAGACATTCAAAACCCGCCTGGACACGTTCCTATGCGAAGTGCTCTAGGTGGCCCTGCTCTGGCAGGGGGGGTTGGACTAGATGATCTTTCGAGGTCCCTTCCAACCCCAAGGATTCTATGATTCTATGATTGCCCTCCTAAGATTTCTCACCAAAAACTTCCTTCTCACCCCCAGCTGCCAAAGTTCAGAGTTTCACCATTCTGCAGCTGTGCTCAGCTTCATTTGATGAGTCCAATGCCAGAAAAAAAAAAAGAAAAAAGAAAAAGAGATAAAAAAAAAAGAAACAACATATTTTTGGACCTACTTGTGCTCACAGACTGTGCCCTGAACACATGTGGAGTCACAGCCCTTTTAGACATATTGAAGTTGCCTGTCCACATCACTTTCAAACCAGACTTCTCCATTAAAAAATTCACCCACAGTCACCCATTTGAGAGCCAAAGCTTTAGAGCTGCTGGATTCTTTCTGTTGGTTGCCAGGGCAGCCCTTAAGGGTCCAGCTAAGAGTCAGGTATGGAGCTGTTAAATACCTGCTGATGCTCTGGGACAAATGGATTCCAAGTGTTTTTTACACACTTTGCATGGTTAAATTTGGTTGGACACCTCCTGTGTCCTACACTTATTCTACACTGAATCCATCAATGACTGCTCCTACCCAGGGCAGGCAGCCATACACAAACAACATCTGACATTAACTCAAGTTAATGGAGCAGGTACTGTCTCCATGGACAAAACCCCCACAATTTATAGTGCTCACAGTTGCAGTTTCTGCATCAGTTCCATTTATTGGCTATGGGTGGGAATACAAAATTATCCCAGTTCCATATTTCAGCATTATGAAAGACATACTCCAAAGGGTTTTTTTTTATACTTGTCAGTGTTTGGGCATTTGGGGCTTGCAATGTGACTGAGTGTGGTTTTACAGCAGAAATGGGTAAAATAAGTTCAATTCAATAATTTCAATACAGCAGAAAAAAAAAAAAAAAAAGTTGTTTTGGATTAAGCTTTCCCATGAAGAAAAATAATTTTGAAAAAAAGCAGAAAAAATATTAACACATGAAGTATTTATTATTCCACTTTGAACACGCTGTCGTTAATTGAATTTCTTTAAATATCCATGAAAATGAAATGAAGCATTTAGTGAGTTTTCAGATGAATGTTTTTCACTATTCTGACTTCTCCTTTTACTGGATTCCAGGAGAACATTTCCTCAAATGGCTCCATTTAACTGCACACGGACACTTGAAATAGTTTCCCAGTCAAAGAAAAACACATCTGAGGAGATAAAAGCAGAGGCCAAAAGCCACCCTTGCATCAAGCAAAGCTCCTTCAGGGATCAGCTGTCTGCAGGATGCTCTTCTCTCATTAATTAGCATTGTGCAGTCTGTAACCTCACTGCAAGCATTGCCAAGGGAGAGGGGATGGGAAAACATCTTCCAGGTGGGATGCATGGAATCAGACTTGTTCTGGTTGGAAAAGACCTTTAAGATCATGGAGTTCAACCATTAACTTAACTCTACTGAACCTGGTGCTTAACCATGTCCCTAAGGACCTCATCTACACATCTTTTAAACACTTCCCTAGGGAGGAAGGGACAAGATAGATGCCAGATTTGACCAGAGTATTCCATCCCATACACCTCATACTCAGGATAAATTTGAGGGATCACCAGGATCAAACCCCTTCCTGCTTCCCCTTCTTCCCCTCTCCCTCTTTTCTTCAGCATCCTGGGAGGATTCCATCCCTTCCTCTGCCTGTGCTCCTGATCCATTCCAGCCTGAATCTGTGTGTTCCTGCCTCCAGCTCCCAACTGCTGCTGACCCCAGGATTCCAGCCTGGACTTTCCCAGGGCTGCCCTGCAGCCTCGGGGGTGACGTGAGAGTTATTGGGGGAAAAGGGGGGAGGAACCTGGGATCAATTTTCCTGTATATTTGCATAGATTTAGTGATTTTTTTCCTATTTATCATTCATGTTTCATTAAAGCTGTGTAGTTTAGTTTCCAGCTTCTAAGTCTCTTTCCCTTACTCTCCCTTCCTTATCAGGGAGGAGAGGGGGATTAATAGGCAGCATCAGTTATTGGGTTTAATTGCTGGGTCAGTGTTAAACCCTGACAAATATCAAGCAGGATTTGCATCTTCCCATCCCTTCCCCAGCAATGGGATCCCTTGTTTTGGGATCCTGGCAGCCTGCCACTGCTCCCTACACCCCCTTTACTCACTAAACCAGGACCTGTAACTTCAGAGAGACATGGATGGGGAGAGGTCCAACTCCAGGGCTCACTCTTGGGTCTTTGACAGCACTGCTGGAGGATGGGATGGAACAGCCCCAAAACCAAAACAACTTTCTCTCTCTGCCACACTGATCTCTCCGAATGAAGACTGAGCCTGGGTGAGCATGTGCTGGGTGCATGGTGTGTCATGCCTGCTCCAGGAGGGAGGCAGAGCTCCAGAGCTGCTGCCCAAGGCTGGGATGGAGAAACTTTGGGAGGCTGGAGAGCAAAGGTGGCATCATTGATCTGGCCCCCCTCTCCTGCTCACTGGAGCAGATTTTGGGTAAAGGGGAGAGGACAACCTTCCAGGATGATTGCTTAGTCTGGTGTGTGCTCCATATCATGTGAACAAGGAGAGGATCTCAGCTGCTTGGCTCAACTTCATAGACACCCTTAGACAACCTTCCCTCCCTCTCCTCTGCCACCAGCAAATGTAGCGTGGGAATGGGAGGATGGTTCAGATCAACAGACAGAGAAGGTTGCCACGATTTCCACTGAAGCAAATCAAGGTCTTTGTGAAGTTCAGGCTTTTAGATTCCAGGGAAAAATTGATGGAGGTACTTCCAGTTCAGAGAGGTGGGTGACTGGCATTAAACACACTGAGACACCCAACTGGGAGGCAACAACTGGTTCCCAGTGACCCATTCAAACACTTGGTTGACTGAGTTGTGCTGGGAAATAGCTATTTCCCTCCATCCTAATATGAAAGCTCAACATCAGCTGGAGTGACCAACCTGCTCCAGCAGCAGAAGGGGTAAGAAATAGCACAGGTAAGGCAGGTGTGGGACTGTCTCATGGGGCTTGCAGGGCAAGGATAGAAGAGAATGTCCCCATACCTGATGTCAGGTTATCTCCAGGAGGCTCTGCCAAGCACTGGCTGCGTTCCTCTTCAATCTCCTGCATGATGCTGCACTCTGGAAGTGTGCTGGATGCCTGCAGAAAGAGCAGAGAAGGAAAAGAGTGAGCAAAACCCATCTTCCCTGGGTTCTCGTGGGGTTTCGTGGCCACCTGAGCTCCCCTGGGTCACTGGGGATATCCTCACTGTGGGGGGAACCTGAAATCTGGAGCAAATCTGATTCTCAGTCCATTTCTGGATATGTTGTCTATTTTAGCATACCCTGTGTTGAGAGCAGCAGGCAGTTAAAACATTTTGCTGAACTTCCTACTCTTTCTCCCACAAGCAGGATCACAAATTATTCCTGAACTTCCATTTGGAGTCATGGATTTGGCAGAGCATCTCCTCCAGCTTTATTTTGTGTTTGGTTTAGAGAAGGGAGTGCAAGCCAGGGGTTGCTGAATAAAACTTTCCTTAACAAACAAACAAAAAGCAACTTTTCCTTTTTCTCTTTTCTTTTTTTCCCCCCCTTTCTTTTTTCTTTTATTTATTTATTTTATTTTTATTTTTATTTTTTTCTGATGATCAGGAAGCAATTCTGCTTCTTTATCTTCTGGGAACCCTGCCTGCCTGACCTAACACCAGGAGCTATCTAAGGCAGGAAGATGGCAGTGTTAATATTCATGCCAAGAGCAGTGGGATCTGTGCTTCCATGGCTTGTTCCCCCCCATTCTCCCATGCCTCCTAATTGAAAGCAAAACAAAACCCCAAATCAAATAAGAGTGAGATCTCAGATGCAAATTAGGAGATCAAGGAGGTAAAAAGCAGGAAATTCCCAATGCCAAAACTTCTTCCCTCAAGTGGTTCCTCCTCAGTCAGCCCTAATTATTTCATGGGGGGTAAAGGCAACAGTGGCTGTAAATGCTCAGGTAATTAATCAGAGCCTCCTTACAACATCTAATTCATCAGCTGCCTCAATCAGAAAATGTGCAAATGACAATTTACATGCCAAAAAAGAACAACCAGGACAAGGGGTCACATAACACAGTGTCCCCTCTGCCACCAACACAGTCTGAACTTGGAGGGAACTCCTGATTTCATCGACTGCAAGCAGGAACTGAGGTCCCAATATGCACAAAACCCCCTCTCTCCCCCCACAAAAGATGGGAAATGGCATTTGGAAAGGAAAAACCTGTCCAGAAACTCAGTAGCAAAGAGGGAGTGAGAGGGGGAATGATGTGAAAAGAGTAGAAAGCTCAGCTTGGGTTTTTACTGTCACTGTTAAAAGTGATGCAGGAGAAACCATGAGTAGGTGATGGGGCAGATTTTGAGGACAGGGGATGAGCCTTTGTCTGGTCCATTGTTCACTCTTTCTAGGTTTTGGAAAAAGCATGGATTTTCAGCAGAAATAGGCAAAGACAGGGAAGAAAAAAAAAAAGAAAAAGAAAAAACACATTTCCATGTCTCATTTCAAAAGGTGTGAGAAATTTGTCTATCCCTATATTTGCCAGACAAGTCTGTAAGGCAGAAGACCCAGAAATCCTTAGAAGGAACAATTGTTTGATGTAAATTGCCCTTTGGATTAAAAAAAAATAGAAAATCACTTAGCACATTACATCTATTCTCACCATTTCTTATTAACCAAATCTGTTCTCTTCACTGTTTCACCCCATATCTTACTCAGACTGTAATTACCTTGAGGTTGGGAATGAGTCTTGATTAGTAGAATATAAATAATTAATTATTTGGTTTTCTAGTCAAAATAAAAATTAAAAATCCCAAACACAAGGGTAGGGGGAAAAAATTGGAGTTGTCTTGGTTCTCAAGTCTTTCTTTTTCCCAAAGGGAAACAGATCTTAGGAAATTTTCTCTTGGCTCATGTAAAGCACCATTGATTCATTTTGTTTTGATTTACAGAGCTTCTTGCCTTTTTATTTTAACCTTAAAGCAAGCACTAGGGTAAGCGTGAGAGGTTTGCTGTAAAAATGAAGACTGAAATGTTTGCAAAACATTCTGACTTTTTCAAAGGCAAGATTTAACTCTCTGGACTTTAACGATTGCCAAAACCATCTCAGATCTATAAATAAACCAAGTTTTCACTTTATAAATGAATTCACACAGCTCTAACTCTGATCAGGGTTGGCAAAGCACTGTGCACTTTTACAACATATTTAAAAAAAATAATAAAATTATGCAGTAAATTTTCTACCAAGCCCAAGAACAACCACCTCACTGCTGCATCTTCCCTTCACTAAAAACTTGCATATTTACCTCAACGACCTGATATTTGCTTTTGAGTCAAAGTTTTATCAGCTTTCAAAACCAAAAAAAATGAGGCTGATTCATCATTTAGTATTCTGCAAAGCAGGTTTGTGATAGATAGATTCAGGCAAACTCGATTATAAATGCAATTTTTAAAATATCAGCTTTTTTTTTTTTTTTCCATCCAATCCAAGAGGAAAGACATCTACATTAGGCAAACCATTGGAAAAAAGAGGACCTGGAGATGTTGGTTGACAGGAGCTGAATATGAATCAGGATGTGCCAAGATGGCCAAGAAGGCCACCAGCATCCTGGCTTGTGTCACCAATAGTGTGGCCAGCAGGAGCAGGGCAGGGATTGTCCCATTGTGCTGCACCTCAAATCCTGGGGTCAGTTCTGGGTCCCTCAGGACCAGAAGGAGATTGAGGGGCTGGAGAGTGTCTAGAGAAGAGAAAGGAGCTGGGGAAGGGTCTGGAGCACAAATCAGGAGCAGCTGAGGAGCTGGGAGTGTTGATCCTGGAGCAGAGGAGGCTGAGGGGAGACCTTCTGGCTCTCTGCAACCCCCTGAGAGGAGGTTGGAGCCAGGGGGGGTTTGGTCTTTTCATAGAATCATAAAATGGCTTCGTTTGGAAGGGACTTTAGAGATCATCTTCTTCAACCCCCCTGCCATGGGCAGCGACACCTCTCATCTAGGTTCTCCTCCTAAATAACCAGTGATAGGATGAAACACCCTCAAGTTGTGCCACGGGAGGTTTAGGTTGGATGTTAGGAGCAATTTATTCACCAAAAAGGATTGTCAGGGATGGGCCCAAGCTTCCCAGGGCAGTGGTGGAGTCCCCATCCCTGGAAGGATTTCAAAGCCATGGAGATGTGGTGCTGAGGGCCATGGGTTTCATGGGGAACTTGGCAGTGTTGGGTTAATAGTGAGACTCCATCATCTAAAATATTCTTTTCAACCTAAATGATTTTATTTTATTTTCCTGGACAGACTGGAGAGTCCTGGACAGACTGGAGAGTTGGGCTGATTCCAATGGGATGAGGTTTAACAAGGCCAAGTGCCGGGTCCTGCACTTTGGCCACAACAACCCCATGGGGAGCTCCAGGCTGGGCACAGAGTGGCAGAAAGGGACCTGGGAGTCTGGATTGCCAGGAAGCTGAACATGAGCCAGCAGTGTGCCCAGGTGGCCAAGAAGGCCAATGGCATCCTGGGCTGGATCAGGAACAGCGTGACCAGCAGGTCCAGGGAAGGGATTCTGCCCCTGTGCTCAGCTCTGGTGAGGCCACAGCTTGAGTCCTGTGTCCAGTTCTGGGCCCCTCAGCTCAGGAAGGAGATTGAGGTGCTGGAGCAGGTCCAGAGAAGAGCAAGGAGGCTGTGAAGGGATCCAGCAGAATTCCTGTGAGGAAGGGCTGAGGGAGCTGGGGGTGTTGAGGCTGGAGAAGAGGAGGCTCAGGGGAGACCTCATCACTCTCTACAACTCCCTGAAAGGAGGTTGGAGCCGGGGGGGGGGGTTGGGCTCTTTTCCCAGGCAACTCTCAGCAAGACAAGAGGGCAGGGTCTCAAGTTGTGCCAGGGGAGGTTTAGGTTGGAGATTAGAAAGAATTTCTTTCTGGAGAGGGTGATCAGGCATTGGAATGGGCTGTCCAGGGAAGTAGTGGATTCTCTGTGTCTGGAGATATTTCAAAAGAGCCTGGATGTGGCACTGAGTGCCATGGGCTGGGAACTGCAGCAGTAGTGGATCAAGGGTTGGACTTGATGATCTCTGAGGTCCCTTCCAACCCAGCCAATTCTATGATTCTATGATTCTGGAAACAAAACAAAACCAAACAAACAAAAAAACCCCAAAAGCAAAACAAAAAAACCCAAAACCAAACCAAAAAACCCCAACAGGGTGGGCTTTAGGTCACCTTCTCTCTCAGTGGGTCACAGCTTTCTGGATTTAGCTAAGAACTACATGTTTAATCTGAACTGATTTTTGCCATTCCTTACAGTCCAGAGAGAGCTGGCAAGCATCAGCTCTTAATGCTTTCATCCCACTCCACTGACTATAGTTGGACCAGTTCTAACTAAAACACCTACAATTTAGCTGGAGAAGGTCAGTGGTGTGTGAATTTCAAGTCAAAAGACCTTTTAACTAAACTATCAGGGTCAACAAACAGATTCACATTGCAGGCCTCCTAGTTTATGGTTTATTTTCCCTATTAATTAAACAAGTAAATAAATAACCCAAGAAATCACAGCAACCTTTTCCCACCTCCCTAGTGATAACACAAACAACCCTCCCATATCACAGCTGTCATTACTGTGGACTAACAGAGTCAGCTGGAAAAATAAATCAGAAACAATAAAAATAAAAAATAGTAATAATAATAAAAATTGTGGGCATCATTAAGAAACAGAAAAGTGTGTCTCCTGTTGGGAGGTCACCAGTTCAGCTGCCTTCATTCACCTCCTAGTTAACAAAATGCTCGTGGCTACAAAGATCCCTCAAGAGTTGCAAGTTTTGCTTGTCAAAGGAGAACTTCAATGGGATGAGAGGCTAAATAACTCTCCTTCCTTGGTGTATCCTTCCAAGAAAAGCTTGGAGTCAACTTTTTAGACAGCTTGGTAAAACTCGTTTCACTTCTTCCTCATTTTTGTTTTGTTTTCCCTGGGTTTTGGGGTTGTTTGGTTCTTTTTTTTTCATTATAATTTTGTTTCTTTTTCTTTTTTCCGGGCAAATGACCACACAGACCATGGGTTGAGACACTAATTCCCATTTCCCACCTCAAAAGGACAAAGGAAAAGGGTGAGCAGCTTTGGCTACTTTACATTAACACCAGGTAGTAAAGAGTCTTCCAGTCTCCTGGACATATCCATTGTGGGAGAAGCTGAAACTCAGCAAACCCTTCTTTGCTAAGCCCTCCCATGTAAAAAAAAATTGTGGTGGGTTTGTCAGGGGTCATTTTTCCCCTGAAATGCCCTCTGAAGCCCTGAGCAGAAAGATGAAGGATGAACACATGAAGTTTTTCTGGACGTGATTTCTTGCAGCTCTGAATTCTGCAGCAACTCTCACGTGGAATTGTCCCCAGAGTCTTTATTAATGAGAGTTTTCCTGCCCATCAGACCCCACCAATTCTCAGAGGATTACTTCACAGTCTGCCACTGCAAAGAAAACCTAAATACAACTCAAAGGATTTTCACAGGCTGAAGGAGCTGCAAAAATGTTCAGTCTCATTAATGCTGTCTACTATTAACAGGACCGGGCTAACCATGGGCTGATTCCTTTATTGTTGAGTCTTTTACTCACACAGCAGCTCCTCAAAGGCAGATGGGACCCATGGCAAAGCCTCAGCTACAGGTAAAATGGGAGTATGGATCCACAAGAAGCTATGTGAGCCTCAGCACCTCTGTTCTTCTTGATCCCAGAGTGTTCCTGGGTTCACCACTTGGAGATCCCAGAAGAGATGGGACTAGGGTGACCAGAGTGAAAATAGGATTTGGAGTTAAACAAGGAAGGAGGAGAACTGCAAAAACCTCCAGAAGGTGAAATCACATCCCCCATCCATTTCTGTTCACTCTCAGGTCACCCAGCTGACACACTCTCAGTGACACACAGGTACAGTCATCTGAATTAAGGTGTCTCATACCATCACTGCCTTCCCAAAGTTCCTCTGATTATAGTCATTGTATCAGCCAGGAGCACCTCTTGCCTTCCTATGGTTCCTATAACATGATTTCACTCACTGCTTTAGGTTTTCTCAACCTTCTTTGTGTAGAGGCAAATTTAAAACAGGTCCCATTTCAAGCCTCAGCAGCATAACCCAAAGGAGTTTCACTTCTGGCCAGTTGCCAGAAGAGCTCAATCTTAATTTCAATCCAAGGACTTTCCTTTTTGCTCATTCTTTGTAGGAACACAGGACTGAAAGAATTTCCCAGGCAACAAACTTGGCTTTGATTTCGCCCATAAACTCATCCAGCTGTCTTAAAATTAGATTTTCCATTTCTTTTTAGTTCCTTCCTTTTCATAGAATCATAGAATCATAGAATTGGCTGGGTTGGAAGGGACCTCAGAGATCGAGTCCAACCCTTGAACCACCGTTGCGGTTGCTAGACCATGGCACTCAGTGCCACATCCAGTCTCTTTTGAAATATCTCCAGGGATGGAGAATCCACCACTTCAGTGGGCAGCCCATTCCAATGTCTGATCACCCTCTCCAGAAAGAAATTCTTTCTAATATCTAACCTAAACTTCCCCTGGCACAACTTGAGACCCTGCCCTCTTGTCTTGTTGAAAGTCATCTGGGAAAAGAGCCCAACCCCCCCCTGGCTCCAACCTCCTTTCAGGGAGTTGGAGAGAGTGATGAGGTCTCCCCTGAGCCTTCTCTTCTCCAGCCTCAACACCCCCAGCTCCCTCAGCCTCTCCTCATAGGGTCTGTGCTCGAGTCCCTTCACCAGCCTGGTTGCCCTCCTTTGGACCTGCTCCAGCACCTCAATCTCCTTCCTGAGCTGAGGGGCCCAGAACTGGACACAGGACTCAAGCTGTGGCCTCACCAGGGCTGAGTACAGGGGCAGAATCCCTTCCCTGGACCTGCTGGCCACGCTGTTCCTGAGCCAGCCCAGGATGCCATTGGCCTTCTTGGCCACCTGGGCACACTGCTGGCTCCTGTTCAGCTTCCTGGCAATCCAGACTCCCAGGTCCCTTTCTGCCACTCTGTGCCCAGCCTGGAGCTCCCCATGGGGTTGTTGTGGCCAAAGTGCAGGACCCGGCACTTGGCCTTGTTAAACCTCATCCCATTGGAATCAGCCCAACTCTCCAGTCTGTCCAGGTCCCTTTGCAGAGCCCTCCTGCCTTCCAGCTGATCCACACTCCCCCCCAGCTTAGTGTCATCTGCAAATTTGCTGATGATGGACTCAATCCCCTCATCTAAATCATCAATGAAGATATTGAGCAGAACTGGGCCCAACACTGATCCCTGGGGGACACCACTAGTGACCGGCTGCCAACTGGATGCCGCCCCATTTTGAGCATCCTAAGGTAGGGGCATTGTTATCGCTAAGAAACTTCAGAGTGGGAACAAAAAAACCCAACCCAAACCAAAAAAATGTGTGCAAGTGCAAGATGGAGCAAAGAGAGTGGACCAAAGGAAGACACCCACACTGGATTTTTATCTGAAGTGAAGGGTAACACGATTTCCAACAATAACACTGTCAAACTTAAAAGCTGAAAAGCCTCTGGTGGCCTTGAGAAAAGAAAGAAAAAAAAGGTTATTTATGGTGTATTATAATTATTTGCTCTTCTAAAGGATTTTTGTCTAAGAATCCAAAACCATGCTACAGATTTGTCCTGACAGCACTGGGACGGAGCTGTTTGGAACCAGTCATAGGGACATGAACAGAGAGATAAGCCCAAGTCCAAAACATCCCAAATACCCCCTGTGGCCTTTGTAGGATCAATAAAGGATTGCAAAACCAATGTTTTGAAGCACAGAAAACATTTTTTCTGCTACGACCTCTACTCATGTTGTAAACACACTACTCTGCAGCCAGCCATGAGTAAGGGACTCTAAGAGCATGGGTATCAGCACGTGTCCCTTGGAGACTTTTCCAAATAAAAGAGGTCCAGGCAAATGCCCAAGTATCCTGACTCTCACTTTGCTGTTTAAACCATTTTAGTCTTCTGCCCAATATAATCACACCAATAGCAGATCAATCATTTCACAAGGAATGCAGATGTTGTGCTGGGTTTTTTGGGTTTTGTTTTTTTTTAATCATCTCATCTAAGCAGGACCTGTTTAACAAAGGCAACTTGGCCCAATCAATCCAGCAGCTTGGAGGAATGGAGGCTTCATTTATTCTGATTGTCTCCTTTCTGTGTGAGGGGTTGGGAGATCAAAGAAACATGTGCAGAGTGTTTTGCAAAGAGCTCAGAGACCCAGAAGGAAAAGGAAGCTGAGCAGCTGGGTTGTTTAACTACTTAGTGACAAGCTTGCATATCCCTCTGTTGGGAATTAGGGCTGAATTAGGGTCCTAACAAAAAAGTGTCCTATGAAGCCAGGCTGAGAGAGTTGGGGTTGTTCAGCCTGAAAAAGAGAAGGCTCCTGGAAGACCTTAGAGAACCTTCCAGTATTTGAAAGGGCTACAGAAAAAACCGGAGAAGGACTTTTTCCGAGGTCATGGGGTGATAGAAAAAGGGAGAATGGTTTTAAATTGGCAGAGGGGAGATTTAGTTGAGAAATTAGGAAGAAATTCCATCCTGTGAGGGTGGTCAGACATTGGCACAGGTTTCACAGAGAAGCTGTGGCTGCCCCATCCCTGGAAGTGTTCCAGGCCAGGTTGGATGGGGCTTGGAGCAACCTGGGCTGGTGGGAGGTATCCCTGCCCATGCAGGGGGGTTGGAACAAGATGATCTTTAAGGTTTTCAGTGGGGCTGGGATGGCCACCTTCACTTCTGAAATAAGCTTGTAAGCATTGTCAAAATAATGCAGAGGGCTGAGGAACTTTATTTATTATAAGCTTTTAAAAGTACCAAGTGCGTTGGAGAAGCTCAGGCTGTGGAATTGCCTTATTTCTTTGTTTTCTATTGCAGCAGTGGCACAGGCACAGAGAAAAAGAGAAAGAGAACAGCCAAGCAGCTCCTTGCAGCAGCAATGCAAAGCAGTTCTCAAAAACTTCTCATCACCTTTGTCCAGTGGGGTGGCAGAGAGACTTCTCCCTGCAGGCATCCAGATCCTGGAAGTGACTTGGCTGAACTGACCCTGCAATTGCCCAGGCAGGAATCCCATGGGCACAGGCTGCTGAAACTTTGGGGTGACCTTGGGAACCCCTTGATCCATGCAGGTGAATCTCCAAACCTGAACTGGAAGAGTTCAAGTCCAGGTTGGATAGGCCTTGGAGCAACCTGGGCTGGTGGGAGGTGTCCCTGCCCATGACAGGAGGCTTGGGACTAAGGTTTTTTCCAATCCAAACCCTTCTACAACGCTGCCACACATGAGGTCCACCTGCCCCAACAGGGAAGATGATTTGGACTGAACTCAGACCTGCTCAGAGGCTCCCAGAAATCTGTAAGGCTTTGGGTAGGGTGTAGAGCAGAATGAAGCAAGCTGGATCTTCTCTGCTCCTCAGAAACCCTGCAGTGATCTGGTTTGAGGAACAATTTGGGTCAGCAACATGGGCAGCTCCTTTTGAACTTCTAGGGGAACTGAAAGCTCTGTCAGTGTCCAGAAATCCAGTGTTAATCCAGAGTTAGTGCCTAGATTAATAAAGGCTGGACTGCCCTACACCAGGCTTGGCCAAAATAGACAGTGGGAAATCTCAGAGCTGCACTAAGCAGCGACTGCACCTGGAGCTCTGGGGCTGTCTGGTGAGGGCATATTTCCCATGCACAGCTTCTTATTGGCAACTCGGGGTTTTGGAGGGTTTTTTTGTTTGTTTTTATTTGTTTTTGTGGTTGTTTGTTGTTTTTTTTCCTAGGTACTGAGGGAAGGGCTGTGAACATTAAAGTGTCACACAGCAGCCTGGCAGTCAGTGTCCCCTACACAGAGCAGGAACTCTGAAGCTCAGTGACAGATACCAAAAGAGGGTGTTTGGCATTCCCCATGTACCCTCTCCTTGCTTCAGCATCTCAGACTTAGCATCTCCAGCTGAGATGAACACTCCAGACTGGACACATTCAGCAGTCAGAGCATAACTGGTGCTTGAAACTTTCCTGAGCTCACCAAACAGCAAATGACTCCAGAATGTGGATCTTCCAGGTCTTGTGATCCAGCAATCATAATAAAAAGCAAACTGGGTCAGAGAACAGGTTTATCAAGGTCTGCACACCTTCCCCTAGAGGAACCAGGGGGAGATAAAGGGACAGAAAAAAAAAAAACACATAAGAAGAAAGATAAACATTAAATAATCCTTCCTATGGTGTATCTCAGCAGTCACCACAGAGCCTTTCTTTAATAGAACCACAGAATGGTTTGGGTTTGAAGGGACCTTAAAGATCATCTCATTCCAATCCCCTGCATGATCAGGGACACCTCCCATCAGCCCAGGTTGCTCAAGCCCCATCCAACCTGGCCTGGAACACTTCCAGGGATGGGGCAGCCACAAACTCCCTGGGAAACCTGGGCCAGTGTCTCACCACCCTCACAGGAAAGAATTTCTTCTTAATATCTTTAGACTCTTTTGGCAGAGGGAGAAATCAAGGCAGAAAGACTACAATCAGCAAACCAATAGATTGAAAGAACAAACAAAAAACAACCCACAAAAATTCCACAATAAAAAGATGAGGTCAGTCTGGCTGCCCCTCCCAAAAAAAACCCAACAACTCCTTCCTTACACCACAGATGAACTAAAGCAGTCACAAAAACCTTTAAACACTTCATGTTCTGCATTACCACCATTTGCTTGTTTCTGAAAGACCTTCCCATATGCCACAGCTTGCTGATGCCTACCTAGAATGGTTTTGGTTGGAAAAGACAAGACCTTTGGGATCATCACTTCTGACCTCAGGCAGAGATGTCCTGCTTGGTATGAAATCTTTAAATATTTCCCTCAAAATACACTGGCCAGCCAGCAAAGAGAAAGGAAAGAAAAAGAGAATTTGGATGGAAACAGGAGTGGGAGTCAACTCTTGTTCCATGGGAACAAGAGAAAGACATCAAATCTCACTTGAGGAATATAAAATATAATAATAGATTAGAAAACTAGGAAGATAAAACTTGACCTGGAGATTAGGAGTGGTCAGAAGAGTTGGGCAATACAGCTGATAGCTGGGAAGAAAATGATGTTTAGGGCAGCACAAGGAGCAGCAAACCTCTGGACACTGCTGGAAGTCTTGCCTTTGCTGTGAAAACCCAACTCACTGAAGCAGAAAAAAGTCTTTCAGAGATATAAATAAAAAGAACAAGAACAGGAAAGAAAAAAAAAAGGTGACATTGCTAGACCAAGTGCTGAAATTCAAGAGAGAACTACACATAGCCCCATAAAAAGGAGAAGTCACATACAGCCTCAAACCCACTTCTGCTCCCTGGCTTCTCCAAGCAGTTTGAAGGTGAAAATATAATTTTATTAATAAAGTGGAATAGTTCCACATGATGGAAATGACTTCACAGGAGTAACTGAGAACAGCACCAGGCAACTCCTGTTAACTGTGAAGGCAAACCAGGGTACTGAAGCTGCATGTGAGGTGAAAGCTGCTCAAAAGAGAAAAACATGCTCAGATTGGATGGTGGGAGTGGCACCATCTGGCTGAAAGTCAATAAATTTAAGGCTTTTTTTATATCTTTATGTGGGAAAGAGAAGGAAAAATAAAGATCCAGACAACTATCAGCAAGTTTTCTAAGCACAAAAAGTGCACCCAACTTCTGAACACCATTTGATTGAAAGCTGGAGGCAACAGCTGGAGATTTGGATAAAACACAAAATGGGGTTTATCAAAATAATTCCTGGCAATGGAACTGGTGGCTGGTTTTGA
Source organism: Calypte anna (assembly GCF_003957555.1). Lineage (NCBI taxonomy): Eukaryota > Metazoa > Chordata > Aves > Apodiformes > Trochilidae > Calypte > Calypte anna. Next base: position 3,813,877 of record NC_044245.1, read on the forward strand.
TAAGGTTCCTGGGGTTTGGGTTATTTTGAGGGGAGAGAAAGGAAAATCAGTGGATGTAGTGTTTCCTAGCTTCAGTAACTACTCTCCTGGCATGTCAAAAGGAAATCACTGCCTTAACAATAGATATGGGGATTAAGGCAAGAAGTGGAAGGAATCAAAGTGGCTGAGCATGAGGGCTCTAGGCTGGGATGAAGGCAGAAACACAGAGCCAGAGGTCTGCAGGGATATTTGTTAAGAACCCAGTGGCTTTACTAAGGATGCAATGACATGCAGTGATTGATAAAGGACAAGGGAAACTACCAACAAAACTACAAGAGAACTTAGAGCAGCCTTCCAGCAACTGAAGGGGCTACAGGAAAGCTGGGGTTGGGCTTTTTACAAGGGATGGAGTGATAGGACAAGAGGGAATGGTTTCAAACCAGAAGAGGGGAGATGGAGGCTAGAAATTAGGAAGAAATTTTTTTCTGGGAGAATGGGGAGACCCTGGCTCAGGTTTCCCAGAGAAGCTGTGGCTACTCCATCCCTGGAAGTGTTCCAGCCCAGGTTGGATGGAGCTTGGAACAACCTGGGCTGGTGGGAGATGTCCCTGATCATGGCAGGGGGTTTGGAACTCGATGATCTTTAAGCTCCCTTCCAATCCAAAGCATTTAATTAGTCTATGAAAAAGGTCCATGTGAATCTAAAATCTCTCCTGGGAAAAAACAGGGTAGAAGGAGCTGTTAGCTGACTGAACTTGTGGGATGCTGGATCACATAGATCAAAGCTGACCTACTGAAATATTACAGGTAACATATTCCTCTCAACCTGGTCTCTGTCTCCAGAAAACCTCTCTTGGGGCATTTTCTGAACAACTCCATGGAATGCAATGCTCCTTGGGGAGCAGGTGGTGCAGAATCAATCACACATCCCTGCAAATAGCCAATGAAGGTTTGCCTACAACTGGAGATGGGGGGAAAAAAATCCCATAAAAAGAGATAGGGAGTGATGATGATGATGATTGATGATGTTGCCTCTGGACTGATCAGCATTAATTAATGCTTCACAGTCACCTCCTCCAGCCCAGCAGCCCCTACCTGCCCTGAACCTTCTCATCCAGAGCCTGGTGTTTCCTGGCTCCTCTCCAGCATCCCTAACTGCTGAATGCTTGCTCACATCAAATCAAGAGACAGCAATGATCCCAGAGGGTTGCCCCAGAAACTGCAGTCCTGCAGGTTAGCAGGAATGCTGGAAAGCCAGGATTTGGAGTAAAAAAAGAATCATTCAATCATAGAATGGCTTAGGTTGGAAGGGAACTTGAAGATCATCTACTCCAACCTCCCTGCCATGGGCAGGGACACCTGCTATCTAGACAAGGTTGCTCAAGACCTCATCCAACCTGGACTTGAACACTTCCAGGGATGGGGCAGCCACAACTTCCTTGGACAACCTGATCCAGAGTCTCACCACCCTCATACCAAAGAACTTCTTTCTAAAAAGAAAAAAAAAATGAAAGAGAGAGAGGAAACAACACCATAGCAACAAAAAGCCAAACTTTGTTTCTGAGGAATAAAGTAGGAAACTGAGCTAAAAATAGTTCTGCTGGATCTTCATCAAGCATGTAAACTGAATTAGCAGAGATTACAAGTGGTAGCATGCTGAGGAACAGAGGTATCAGTGAGGAGCACAGGGAATATCTACTTCCCCAGTATTAAACTCCAGAAAGGTTAAAGAGGAGAGAAAAGGAAAGCTGCTGTTAAGGAATCAACCCTACCTGATGCTTATTCCTCCTTTGTCCCATGTGTCCTCTAAATATTAGATACAGAATCTGGAAAAGAACCTCTGAGATCACCAAGTCCAACTTATGACCTAACCCCACCACACTGGCTACACCATGGCACATCCAGTCTCTCCTTAAACACCTCCAGGGATGGTGACTCCACCACTTCCCTGGGCAGCCCATCCCAATCCCTGATCACTCTTTCCATAAGGAAGTACTTCCTGATATCCAACCTAAACCTCCCCTGGGGCATGTCCTGTACATGTCCCTCCCCTGTACATGTCCTCCTGTCCTGTACAGTATGGGATACCAGAAGAGGAGGTTTTCATGCATCCCTTTGATTTCACTGAGATTTTGGTTCTCAAATGACCTTTTGAAGTGATTTTGGACTGACAGCTCTTCTGTGCACACACGAAGAAATAAATCTCAGCACAAAGCCAATAACAGGAGTGGGCATTTTTGCCAAGGTAGGCTGAGAACCTACTGCTACTCCCTCAGTGCTACTGAACAATAATTTCTGCTTTTAACAGACTAAATCTGAGACACTCAGATTCTCTGGCAAGCTGAATGCACGAGCCCAAGCCCCAGAAAAAGCTCAATCCTATATTAGTAACAGTGGTATCATGCCTCCAGCTAACAACATAATCACAGCCTGATTAACTAATCTCCCCCACTTGCAAGCTGGTGGAATTTCATCCAATATTTTAGTAAAGTCACACTGGCTCAGAAGTAAATTTGGCTAAAGAAATATTCCAACATTGCTCAACCCCAGGATTCAGCAGAGGCATCCTGGTGTCTGCAGGAGATTGGATAATGCCTTGTGCTGTGACATTAAATTACAGAAGTCTTGGCTGGAAGGGGCCTCTGGAGTCACTGGTCCAACCTTCAAGCTTGAAACCAGACCAGCACCAACACTGATCTTGCTCAGCCACAAATTTCTCTAATTCTGAAATTTCTCAAGCCTGAAAATCCTTCAAGCACAGAGACTGCACAAGGACTCTAGGAGACTGTTTGGTTGCTGCACAACTCTTGTAGTATAAATATCTCTGCCTTATTGGTAAGTGCTTTTCAGGTACCTTTGGATACAACCTTGGGGACAATGTAACTTGAGCTTAAATAATCATAGAAATGTTTAGGTTGGGAAAAAACCCTTCAAAATCATCAAGTTCAAGTAGTTAACCTAATGACATTAAATTACAGAAGTCTTGGCTGGAAGGGGCCTCTGGAGTGCACTGGTCCAGCCTTCAGCTTGAAACCAGATCAGCACCAACACTGCTCTGGCAAATTTCTCTAACTTTTAAATTTCTCAAGTCTTAAAACCTTTCAAGCACAGAGACTGCACAATGACTCTAGGAGACTGTTTTGTTGCTGCACAACTCTTGTAGTGTAAATTTCTCTGCCTTATTGGTAAGTGCTTTTCAGATACCTCTGGATACAACCTTGGGGACAGTGTAACTTGAGCATAAAGATTCATATAACTGTTTGGGTTGGCAAAAAACCCTTCAAAATCATCAAGTTCAAGTAGTTAACCTGGCTTGGTAACCTAGGACTGCCAAGAATCATAGAATCATTTGGGTTGGAAGGGACCTCCAAAGGTCACCCAGTCCAACCACCTGCAGTATCAGGAACACCCTCACCCAGATCAGGGTGCTCAGAGCTTCCTCAAGCCTCACCTTGAACATCTCCAGGGATGAGGCCTCAACCACCTCCCTGGGCATCCTGGGCCATTGATCCACTCCTCTCACAGTAAAGAACTTTTGCCTAACATCCAGTCTAAATCTACTCTTAATTTAGCCCCTTGTCCTATCACTCCAGCACCCTTCAGATACTGGAAGGGTTCTAATTCTCCACTATTATGTCTCGAGGTCATACCAACACCTTTTACAAAGCAGAAGGTCACCCACAGAGGCAGGTGTCCACTTTTTCACCTTTAAAAATAATACCCAATAAGTTTGCATTGGGAGGTGGTAGTCTCTTTGCAGAATAAATTGCAGCACACAAACTTCAGTCAAAGAGATTTCTATTGACTTGGAAACAGCCAGGGTTTCACCTAGTTCCCATGTAGCTGACACAATACACACCCTGACTAAACAAGCTGACAGACACTGAGGATGGCTTTAAAAGAACTACTTAATGGTCTGGAAAAACCTGCTGGTGTCAAATCAAAACATGCCAGCTAAAAATCAGCAAGAGAATAAAACAATTAAGAAAAAAAATTAAGTAATCTCAACCAGCAGGTGCCTAAACCCTATGAAGATTTCCTACCAAGGGTAACTATGTAACGGGAAAATAAAATAAAAAACACTTAAAATTCCTGTGACTGAATTCTCTAATGAGAGAATCATAGAATCATAGAATTGGCTGGGTTGGAAGGGACCTCAGAGATCATCAAGTCCAACCCTTGATCCACTACCACTGCAGTTCCCAGCCCATGGCACTGAGTGCCACATCCAGGCTCTTTTGAAATATCTCCAGACATGGAGAATCCACTACTTCCCTGGGCAGCCCATTCCAATGTCTGATCACCCTCTCCAGAAAGAAATTCTTTCTAATCTCCAACCTAAACCTCCCCTGGCACAACTTGAGACCCTGCCCTCTTGTCTTGCTGAGAGTTGCCTGGGAAAAGAGCCCAACCCCCCCCCTGGCTCCAACCTCCTTTCAGGGAGTCGGAGAGTGATGAGGTCTCCTCTGAGCCTCCTCTTCTTTAGGCTGAACACCCCCAGCTCCCTCAGCCCTTCCTCACAGGAATTCTGCTGGATCCCTTCACAGCCTCCTTGCTCTTCTCTGGACCTGCTCCAGCACCTCAATCTCCTTCCTGAGCTGAGGGGCCCAGAACTGGACACAGGACTCAAGCTGTGGCCTCACCAGCGCTGAGTACAGGGGCAGAATCCCTTCCCTGGACCTGCTGGCCACGCTGTTCCTGATCCAGCCCAGGATGCCATTGGCCTTCTTGGCCACCTGGGCACACTGCTGACTCCTGTTCAGCTTCCTGGCAATGCAGACTCCCAGGTCCCTTTCTGTCACTCTGTGCCCAGCCTGGAGCTCCCCATGGGGTTGCTGTGGCCAAAGTGCAGGACCCGGCACTTGGCCTTGTTGAACCTCATCCTGTTCAGAAATGTGGATTAGAAGCAAAGCACTGCTTGGGAATGGTTTAACACTGCCTGGCACGGCTTACCAGAAGTCTTTTCAACTCCTGTGTCTGTACCACAGATACAAAGCAGATACTAATGGTTGTGTACACGGTCAGACAAAATGTCACACAAACTGCTGACCTCCAGAGGTCCCTTCCAACCTCAGTCAGGCTGTGCTTCTGTTTGAAAACTATTGAAAACTATTTCAAGTTGGCCAAGACAAAAGGAAGGAGCTGTAGTTCTTGGGATTCTTCTTTTGACAATCCAGCTCACACATTCACATCTTGAGCACAAATTAAAACCAGCAAAAATTAGGAAGGTCCATAAGGGTCCAACTATTTTACCCCATATGATACACAAGCAGAAAAAGTCTCAGTAGTGGCTTTGGACAATGTTTTGTCCCATCCTTCTTATGTGTCCCTAGAAAGGGACACCATAATGTCTTTATTGTCCCTAATTTATTCCCAGGTTTCTCTGTACTGAAAGATTTTGTGCATTTTGTTCATAACACTGAATTCCTGTGACTGCAATTTAAAGTCCAGATTTCTAATTCTTCCCAGACTGGTTATGGAGAACACTCTTCTTCTTTTCATGCTCTTCTTATTTTATGCTCTTCTGATTTTCAGTTTTCTTTTGATATATTGACTACAAATAGTGATTTCTTCCTTCAGTGTTTTCTTTTTAAGAATAAACATCCCCAGTTCTCAAATTTTCTTCCCCTCACAGCATTTTCCAGACCTTGTATCATTCCTCTGGCCACGCTGAGAATTTCTCCAGCTTCTTTGAAGGCTTTTAGCACCAAATGGACACATCTGCTTCATAGAGACAAATCTATCAGGGATCTGATCTCTAGTTAAAACAAAAGTTTGGTTCCAGTTTGTTGTTTAGGTTATTTCCAGCTTAACATAACCAGCCAAACAAAAAAGGAGTTGTCTATGTGCTCAGCCTCTGCTTTAAATGCTTGACGTGGAAAATCGACTAAAATGGGGAAAAAAAAAAAAAAAAAAAAAAAAAAAAAAAAAAAAAAAAAAAAAAAAAAGAAAAGACTGAGAAGTTGTGATTTTGCAGGCAGAGAAGGGTACAAAGTTGAAGACAAGATGTTCCACCAGGAGCAGGAACCAGATGTAACTCTTCCAGTTCCCTTATCTAAGTCCTGAAACAAAATCACCTTTGAGCAAATTCCAGTGGTATCATAGGGCAGGTGGGAGCCACACAGAGTGAACTTTGGGTTGTAGAGTCACAGCTGAGCATGAAAAATAAACTGTAAGCACTGAGATTGTCCCTGAGGAGAGGCAGAAAACCTTCTTGTGAAGGGAGTTCCCCTTCATAACTTCCCCAAGTGCCACAACAGGGTTGTTTGGCTGGTGGTGTTGGGTTGATGGTTGGACTTGATGAGCTCTTAGATACCTAAATGTTCATGTGAAAACAGAAGGGTAAAAATACAGCTCTGCCCTGGAAAAAATCATAGAATCATTAAGGTTGGAAGGGACCTCTAAGGTCATCAAGTCCAACCATCAACCCAACACCACCAGCCAACCAAACCATGTCCTCAAGTGCTACATCCACAAGTTTTTTGAACAGCACCAGAAGCACTTGATTAAAACAAACAAACAAACAGAAAACTTCTTAAAAAAACACCAGGATTTCCTCATTTTAGTTTTTCTCCTTTGATAAAGCCCAGCAGCTCCCATGCACACACGTGGAGCTCCCCAGACAGGTGGGTTTCACAGAGTACCTGGGAATTGCCTTGTTATGAACAAGGATCCCATTTCCTACAAACATAAGGAAGCTTCAACTAACACTGAAAGAATGGAAGTAACCAGGGAAATTGTTCTGCAAGGGAGGCATTCTGCTGTCAGGTTTTTTTCCCAGGGTTTCTAAAGCTGGCCAGGATCAGACCTGGTCATCACCCCCTGAATACATCCTACCCTAAATACAGTCACCCTTCACTTCTGGACCTCTCTGTCCCTTGGGGTGGATAAACCTGAAGGCAGCATCTGTCTGAGGGGACACTTCACACAAGACATTAATGCTCTTGAAAATGCTGATTTCCATCCTGACTCTGAGATTTTCTGATTTCCTCTCCTGTCTCAGAGATTTCAACACCTCTAAGCATCCAAGTGAGCAGGAGGGGTCTCTAGGGAGCTGTGAGTGAACCTGTGTGAGATCTCCTCAGAGTGGCCATGGTGAACCCACAGCCCCAGGTGCCCACCAGGAGGGTGTTAGCTCTGCCCAACACTTCCACATCTGCAATTCTTGAGCTTCTTCTCTAATTTCTGGCAGCTTCTCCAAGCATCTGACTCCATCCCAGGTGGTTGGACCTCCTCACACCACATCCCTCCCACCCAGCTGGGTCCTTTTACTTCATTTGTGATCTCTGATGACACTTTCCCATTTTTGGCTGTGATAAACTCACATGTCAACAATTTATTTCCTAGTATTTTAACAGCAGTTGTTGTAAGACCTTTGCCTACGATCCCCAGTTGACACCACTGTCTCCTTGGGGTATCAATTCAGGATGCAACTGGAAAGATGTCACCTGCTAAGCCATCCCTATGCATTTCCTCTTTCTCTGACAACTCCAGACAAGGAGGATAAATCCCATGGCTTCAAGAAACACTGGATACATGTAGAGATGAAACTGTAGGCACAGCTTTAAAACCCTTTAGAAATCCTTCTGCAATAGCTCAAGCTGCCCTCAAAGTTCCTAGGCAAAAAAAGCCTTAAGGCAAATAACCACAAAGCCCCAGTTGTCTTAAAGCAATTCAGGTGCATCATTAAAAAATAAAACTAATAATTAAAAAACTTAAGTGCTTCTTCCCTCTGAAGTTTGAAGTTGAGCAGCATTTTTTTTGGCCAACTCCTGGAAGTCAGAGGTCTCCTGCAGAAGACTTTCACCACAGGAACAGTTCAAGCATGGACACAGAACAAACATATTCCAAGAGTTTTCTAAAAACATTAACTGACAAAACCCAGCCAAGTTTTTGAGCTTGCCATCCCACTCACATGAGCAGGAATATATTCTATAAACACACACATTTCTGTAGGAACACTGACACCAAACAGGAGATTCCCATTTGGATGTATTTGACTTCCTGAAAGCTGAATTTAACATCAGGCACATTTCTTTTTCTTCTCTGGTATTATTAATTGCACTAACCAACAAATTGTTAATGAAACAGAGCTTAAATTATGCACAACAACATTAAAGCCATGCCCTCAATGCACTGAATGAAGTTCCCCTCTCAGATTCTCTCTGGGACCTCTGGGAAATGGCACTGCACTGATTAGAATGTTTATTTGAAAAAATGGGCTTTGAGTAAACAGCTGGAACAAATTGATTGCTGCACTTGAGTGCTCTTCTCTGGTGAGCCTACATACCTTTCCAGGGAACAGAACACTGTCAAAATGAAGTTATGAAGATGATAACTTTTTTTCTTTTTTTTCCTTTTTTTCCAGAAAGCAACCGCAGCAACTCCACTTAAAATATTCCCACTGTCCCCTGCATTATGCTTCTGTAATAAAATCTGGTTGCCCTTGTCCATCCCAGCACATAACCTTCTCCTCCTGATGGTCAGACACCAGCCCAATGATTGGTACCTCCCACCTCACCTTTCCAGTTTCAAACACTGGACTGGGCTCTCAGGGGAAGTGGTGGATTCCATCACTTGGAAAAGTTTTAACTTTCAGCTCAACAGGATGCTGAGACATCTCAGATAAACAATAATGTTGGAAGGGTTGGACCAGATAATCCTTGAGGTCCCTTTCAACCTGATACTCTCTGATTCTCTGATTGATTCATCAGCCCCTGGTTGTCCTGTTTGCACCCCAGAGGTGTGAGACAGGTTCTGTTTTTTCTGGAAGGACAGGCCAGGTGGCCAAAAAGATAACTAAGCAAGCCAAGCATGATATCCCAATCCAAATGATTAATTTGGAATAAAAGCTAATCTCAGGTCAACTATGACTTGCAAGGGGAAATCAAGAGTGCAAATAAATCAGGAAACCAATAACCCAAACCCAGCAATATTTACTAGCTGGAGGAGAAATACAGATGAAGAAATATAAATGATGCTTTGAAGCATTGCATGGAAAGCTCAAGAAACCAAGAAAAAGTTGCAGCTGGTAAGAATAAAAGATTAAAGAGAAGTCAGTGTTTGCAGGGTTGGTTTTTTAGTTTGGTTGTTTGGGTTTTCTTTTGTTGGGTTTTTTTTTTTTTTGTGGTTATTTTTGTTTTGTTTTTTTAAACAAAAGCATTACACCAAACCAAATCTTACAGATGGTCCAGGCCAGTAGAGGGAAGTTCAAAATGTCATTTTAATCTGCTTTTGGAAAGCAGCAGGGCAACGTGCATGGCTCTGATGATGATGAAACTTTTTCCAGCCCATTATTAATAAAGGCAGATGTTAAACAAGATCTACAAGAGATAAACATTTAAAATCAGCAGTTTTGGAGAGCTTGCACCTAGGAGCACTTACATTGGGCTGGCCTCAGGTCTATCTGAACACAGCCAAAAGCTGCACTCAAGAAAAGAACAGATCCAGCCCAGACCTCCAGTATGGCAGCCTGGATTCTGGAGAAGAAGTAACGTGGCAGAGCATTTGGGGATTAAAAGAGGTAAATAATGAGGTAAATAATTCAGCACAGACTTCCAGCATGCACTGCTGAGAAAAGGCAAACTTAACTGTTTGCTGTCTAAACTGGAAGCAAGGAAAAATGAGATGATAATACTCATTTTCTACATGATATTCATAAAATCCTGGAATGGTTTGGGTTGGAAGGGACCTTAAAGTTCATCTTATTCCAACCACACTACATGGGCAAGGACACCTCCCAGCAGACCAGGATGCTCAAGGCTTCATCCAACCTGGCCTGGAACACTTCCAGGCTGTTGGGGCCACCACGTGCTGTCAGTTCCCAAGGTGGAGTAACTACCTGGAGCAACTGGAGTAGTTAACTGGAGTAACTGGAGTAGTAACTACCTGGAGTAACTACCTAGAGTGGTTAATCCACCTCAGCCAAGAGATGAGCCACAGCACCAGGCTTCCAGTCATCATTCCACTATAATCCAGGAGACAAATCAATGAGAAATTCAACAACCTCCCTAGGCAACCTATTATATTCCATTGGGAAGAGCTGTGCTGTAACACTACCATCAGGCATTTTAAAAAGGCACTGAAGACTAAGGGATGGTGTGGAAAGGAAATATAAAAGTAATTAGAGGAGCTCTGCATCCTTCTGGAGCAAGACCTGCATGTCCTCACTCAGTAGACCCTGGGCACCTTGGTTTTGGCAAGTTAAATGGGTTTTGAATGTCTCCTGGGGTGCTGTGCTGTAAGGAAACTCAACCTAGCAGAGAAAGGCACAATGGGATGCCAGGGGAAACCTCTGCAAGTTCATAACTCTCTCCAGGATGTCTGGATGAATGGGCAGGGCGAGGGGAAACAGATGTGCTGAGATTTCCATCTTGGTTCTTGTAGAGTTCAACAAAGTGAGAGTTCTTTTTTAACAGAAACAGGTTGTTGGACTCAGTTACTGGAGGTAACTGGTGAAAATGAGTTGCTTTCAAGAACCAGCCAAAGAAAATAACCTCCCCTTCCCATTAGGGATTACTCCAATCTTAATTTAGCTACAACTGCACAGACTTCCTGGGGTTCTGATGTCAGATCTTGGTCCAGGCACTGAGACCTTGCATTCCACTTGAATTTTCTCAAAAAGCTGCTGGCTTCCAAGCATGGAAGCCCACTTGCTCTTGCTGCTGAATGTTCAAAACCAAGAACATTCAAAACTGGAGTTCCAGCAACATTCTGACCTTCAAGAGGGGGAGACACTGCTCAAAAGTCCTTAGAAACTCCACTTCAGGGGCACTCCTCTTTGATTACTGCTTTTTTTGTTGTTAGAAATAGCCTGATCAAGGTCTAAATATCTATGTCATGAGCAAGAAGAGGCAAAGCAAAGTCATGTGCTGCCAGTCCCCATGGTTTCATCAAGAAACTTGCAGCATTTTCCTTTTGTCCTGGAGTGGTTAATCCACCTCAGCCAACAGATGAGCCACAGCACCAGCCTTCCAGTCATCTCCATTGCCCAGAAAAGAAAGATACCAAACCTCTGTAATCCAGGAGATTAATCAATGAGAAATTCAGCATTTTTTAAGAATTATTTCATGTTTTTTGCTCCTGGTTTTGCTTCTTTAGCTTTCAGGGTTGCCCAAAGTGACTGCTGGTATTTCACCAGTGCAGACTGGTGACGTTGAGCTGTGCACTCATAAATTGACACAACTCAAGGTAGAATTAATTCATCTGAACTTTGCTGCTCAGTCCCAAGTGACATTCTTGAGCAGAGCTGGGACAGGACTGGGCTGGCTGGGACCAGAAAGGGCATGTGGGAGACCTGTGCCCTCTGCACAGGCACCCAGGAGCCCTCAACTATCTGAAATGGTGTAAGGTCCTGCCCTAGCAGGATCTAGATCAAAACACCAATTCCATAATGAAATGACTCAATTCAGACACCTCAATCTGCAAACCAGGACAAACCAGGAGGATCTGCATCCAGTTCTTACTAAGGGATGAAGGATGCTGGGACTCCAGCTGTCCTGTGTACATTGCCTTCCTCTGTTCCTGTGTACAGGAGAAAGAAATCCATCTCAAAGCAGCTGTCCCACTATCCCAGGGAAGAGACACCCCTCTTACATTTCTTTGCTGTCTCCTGGATGTTCAAGAACATCCATGTCATCAAGTTCTGGGTTTGTTGGGCCCCAAAAGCCCAGACTGAGCTGGGGACACAGTGAACTCTGGCTGCATCTGCCAGTTGCAAACTATTTGGATGCTCTTGATTTAATGAAAACAAAGGGATTGTGCAATTCCTGTGACTGCAGATGTGCTGTGGGATGGTGCTTCAACCCAGCTGCTATTTTAGGTGTTCTATCCCTGCAGAGGAGGGCTGTACATGGCTTATCAGCCAAATCTGGGTCTCCTCAACTGAGAACATAGACCCAACACAGACATCTGCAGTACTGGGATTTCACAACCCAGTTGTTTTATTCTTCCTAAGAAGAGCTGAACCTTTTCCCTGAGGCTCATCTATGGTCAGAGGCAAAATCAGTGGCACAAGCTCATATTGCCAGGACAGAGGTTACTCCAGTCAGGGAAGATGTTCCAGACAAGGTAGTGTAAGCTACTGCCCACAGGCATCATGTTTGAGCACGAGTCCTTCAGAAGCTCTTCCCACCTCCACACCCTGCCACCAAAACAACTGAAAAATGAGGATTTTGGGTTCAGCACCTGTCTGTGCCTGCCCACTGCAATGAAAAATTGTGCTCAGCCTCATCTGGTTCCTGCCATTAAGTTCCCTGAACTGGATTTCCTGCCTCGAGGGGATGAACATCCCACTCCCAGCCCTGCACACAGGGATGGCTGCTATTTGTAGATGAGGATTTATGGCACTTGGACATAGCAGAAAGTTGGAATGCTTTTAAATCACAGCATTGGGATACAACTGTGCCTTGTGCAAGCCCCATAGGTTTATCAAACTATAAGTATTTCTGAGAGAAAGGGGCTTTTCTAAGTGTGGAAATGTGGCTTGATACCTTCACTCCTAAAATCTTAGGCTGAGGATCAAGGGATTCACCCAGAAACACAGGGAGAGGAAAGGGAGGAAGCAACAAAGCCTAAACCAAAATGGTGGTAGCTTATTAAAAGGCATATTTCTACAAGAATTCCGAGTATTTCAATAATTAATAGCAGCATTTAGGGCCATTTGTAACTTCTGTGCTTTGTGTGCTCACAAGGCAGGTGAGGAGGAAGCAGTTTTTCCACAGCTTTCCCAGCCTGGGTAAGGAACCATCCATCCACTGCTGCCTGCTCCCAGCACCTCATCCATCTGCACCTCCAAAACCCAACCTTGTAAAGTGCTTTAGGACCATGAAACTCAGTGATCCGGCCCCATTTCTTTCCAGCAGCACTTCAGACTAGAATTGTGATTAGATGGGCTGGAAATACTTGTTGGGGGTAAATAAATGAAATTAAAAAATAAATCAATCTGCAAGACATTCAAGAGTTCTGGATGTATTTTATAGCTATCACCTTGCTGTATTTCTGGTGCACTCTCTCTTTTGTGTATCAGCCTTTGGGAAAGCTGTGTACCACTCATATCCTTGGTGATACAGAATACCTGTAGCTGTTGCTAAAGATATTTGCTTGCAGCATCTCATGCCACAACTGAACAACACAACCAGATAACACCAGACAATCTAAGTGAAAAACCTCTTTTTTTTCCTAGGTGTACATCCAGCTCATTGGCACAGGAAGCAGGTTCTCCACCAGGATGGATAATGGGGGTGGGGTCCACATTTATTGCTGAAGAAAAGGCTCTGGGGAGGCTTTATAGGGGCCTTATAATAACTGAAGGGGGATAAGAAACAAGCTGGGGAGGGACTTTCCACAAGAGCATGGAGTGATAGGACAGGAGGTAATGGTTTTAAGCTGGAAGAGAGGAGATTTAGCGCAGATATAAGGAATAAGTTGTTTCCTGTGATGGTGGTGAAACATTGAAACAGGTTGCCCAGTAAGGCTGTGGATGCCCCATCCCTGGAAGTGTTCCAGGCCCCATACTCAGCCCTGGTGAGGCCACAGCTTGAATCCTGTGTCCAGTTCTGGGCCCCTCAGCTCAGGAAGGAGATTGAGGTGCTGGAGCAGCTCCAGAGAAGAGCAAGGAGGCTGTGAAGGGATCCAGCACAAGTCCTGTGAGGAAGGGCTGAGGGAGCTGGGGGTGTTGAGGCTGGAGAAGAGGAGGCTCAGGGGAGACCTCATCACTCTCTACAACTCCCTGAAAGGAGGTTGGAGCCAGGGGGGGTTGGGCTCTTTTCCCAGGCAACTCTCAGCAAGACAAGAGGGCAGGGTCTCAAGTTGTGCCAGGGGAGGTTTAGGTTGGAGATTAGAAAGAATTTCTTTCTGGAGAGGGTGATCAGGCATTGGAATGGGCTGCCCAGGGAAGTAGTGGATTCTCCGTGTCTGGAGATATTTCAAAAGAGACTGGATGTGGCACTGAGTGCCATGGGCTGGGAACTGCAGTGGTAGTGGATCAAGGGTTGGACTTGATGATCTCTGAGGTCCCTTCCAACCCAGTCAATTGATTCTATGATTCTATGATTGATTCAGGCCAGGTTGGATGGGGCTTGGAGCAATCTGGGCTGGTGGGAGGTGTCCCTGCCCATGGAGGGGGTTGGAACAAGATGATCTTTAAGCTCCCTTTCAACCCAAACCATTCTATGATTTTCTATTAAACATGGCTAAATGTCCTGTAGATGTAACCCAGCACCAGCTCCAGTTTTTTGTCCCACAAAATTAAATGCAGCATCTGAAAGGGACAGAAAATAGAGGGACAAGCTTTTCCTCAGTATTGGAGTCCCTCAAACTGTACAGCTCTTCTCTGACAAGCGCTTGTTTCAAAGGCAAAAAAAGTTCCAAGTTGGCTCCCTAGTTGCAGCTGTCCCCTGGGATGGTGCAATTAACTCCTTAATTAAAAGACATATGGAATCAAAGCAGGGATATCTTACGGGTCCTGCTGAGGAGATGGGAGAAAAAAATAATCCCAACACTTCTTCCAAGGAGCAGGGAAAGTAGCCTTGTCCTGGGATCTAAGCCATTGTGGATTACAACTCTTTGGAACAAGAACACCATCTTTTTTTTTTTTTTTTTTTTTTCCTTTTTTATATCCACAGCAATTTGCCTGCCTCTTCAATGGCATAAAAATTAAATCCAGCTGGAATGGCTTTTTAATTAAAACCATACTTTGCTTATCAGAGTGAGAACATTTAACTGATTACAAAAGAAACGTGGAAACCTCTGGCATCCTGTTCCCATTCTCCAGTCAGGCTGTGCAGCAAACTCACTCTGCTAAACCATGTGTAACCCTTTGGGTTAACCCAAACAAGTGCTCCTCACCCTGTTTATAGATCAGAAAAAGTCATAGAGGACTGTCCTGGTTTGGGCCAGGATAAAGATGATTTTCTGTCTTTTGCTTTCAGCTCAGTCTCTTGTAAGGAGCTGCACTTGCTGAAATGAACAAGGTTCTCAGGCAGTGGCTGCTCTGGGACTGAGAACTCTGGGTGTTTAGAGTTCCAGCTGGGAATGGGCTGCAGAACCAGGGACACTGCTCAGCTCTGAGGAACATTTTGCCCACCAGAAGGAGTAAAGAGGTCCCACCTGAAACCCTCCTTTGGGGAGGAACAGACAAGATAGATGCCAGAACTGACCAAACAGAGTATTCCATCCCATACACCTCATACTCAGGATAAATTTGAGGCATCACCAGGGTCAAACCCCTTCCTGCTCCCCCTTCTTCCCCTGTCCCTGTTTCCTTCAGCATCCTGGGAGGATTCTATCCCTTCCTCTGCCTGTGCTCCTGATCCATCCCAGCCTGAATCTGTGTGTTCCTGCCTCCAGCTCCCAACTGCTGCTGACCCCAGGATTCCAGCCTGGACTTTGAGAGTTATTGGGGGAAAGGGGGGAGGAACCTGGGATCAATTTTCCTGTATATTTGTATAGATTTAGTAATTTTTCCTATTTATCATTCCTGTTACATTAAAGTTGAATGCAGTTTAGTTTCCAACCCCTCAGTCTCTCTCCCTTATTCTCCCTTATGTGCCAGGGGAGGTTTAGGTTGGAGATTAGAAAGAATTTCTTTCTGGAGAGGGTGATCAGGCATTGGAATGGGCTGCCCAGGGAAGTAGTGGATTCTCCGTGTCTGGAGATATTTCAAAAGAGACTGGATGTGGCACTGAGTGCCATGGGCTGGGAACTGCAGTGGTAGTGGATCAAGGGTTGGAGTTGATGATCTCTGAGGTCCCTTCCAACTCAGCCAATTCTATGATTCTATGATTCTATGACAACAAACTTCACAGGCCACAATATGGGCAAGGTTGGGCCACACATGCTACACCACTCATCCACCTTGAGTTATTTCTTGTGGCATCTTGAAAATGCTTCTTGAATGCTTGAAATAACACCTTGTGTTATTTCTCCCTGTAGCATCTTGTGTGCCACAGGAAGAGCTGCTGTTGCCTGTGCTGCAGTTGGGTTTGAGCCTTCCAGGGCTGCTCCCATAACAATTTTCATGAGCATTAAGCTCACAGTCAGCCCCTCAGATGGCACAGCCCAGCAATGTCACCAGCAGTGAAGCTAAACTGATTTATTCTGGCTGAGGATGGTAACCGCAGGGTAGGATTTTCCCAAGCACCACTATTAGTCAAATCCCTAGGGTTGGATGAATATGTGAGTGCCTGCCTGCTTTCATCTTTCTGGTTGCAGTTCCAGCTCCTGTTAGGGAAAAGGGATGTTCAGGCAGATGATGGAACTGAGGTCTTGAACTCATGCTGTTTGTGTGGATGCTATGGGATTCTCCATCAGAATCTCACTGATTCTCACAGACAGAAAAGAGAACAGATAGAACTTCATTTCAATTGGGGAAGTTACTCTGTGTGGAGCTCCAGCAAGACCAGTGCAGCCACAAGGATAACAGAGGGTGGCACAGCCATCTCCTGAACAAACCCAAGAACAGATTGGTTGATCTCTATGTGTCTCCCACAGCAGGAAGAAAATTCAGTTTTGTCCTTTCAGCTCCACTTGTCTTCTCCCTCCTGACACCCAGATGTGCTGTTTGCAGTCACATCATTTAAATGCCACCCAATGTAGGAGAAGGTAACTTGAGGGGGGGAGGGGTTACTCACTGATGTACTCCATAGGAGACACCAAAACCCCAATCTCATAGGATCATAGAACCAGAGAATCATAGACTGGATTGGATTGCAAGGGAACTTAGAGATCATCTTGTTCCAACCCCCCTGCATGGGCAGAAACACTCAGGCATCATCCAACCTGACCTTGAAGACTTCCAAGGAGAGGGCAGCCACAAATTCCTTGGGAAACCTGTGGCAGTGCCTCACCCTCCCTCACAGGAAAGAATTTCTTCCTACCTTAAAGACCTTGTTCCAAACCCCCTGCATGGGCAGGAACACCTCCCACCAGCCCAGGTTGCTCCAAGCCCCATCCAACCCGGCCTGGAACACTTCCAGGGATGAGTCTGCCACAGATTCCTTGTCCAACCTGTGCCAGGCTCTCACCACCCTCAAATTAAAGAATTTCTTCCTCATGTCCAACCTCAATCTCCCCTCTCCAAGTTTTAACCCATTTCCCTTGTCCTCTCCCTACCCCCTCTGTGTTCAAAGCCCTCCCCCAGCTTTCTTGGAGCCCCTTCAGATATTGGAAGGTTGCTCTGAGCTCACCTGGGAGCCTCCTCTTCTCCAGGCTGAACAACCCCAATCCCTCAGCCTGGCTTCCCAGGGAGGTGCTCAGCCCTCTGAGCATTTGAGTGGCTCTGCTCTGGACACCTTCCAGGAGCTCTGTGTCCTTCTGGTGTTGAGGACTCCAGAACTGGTCACAGTGGTCAGGACTGTCTTAGATTCATAAATACCTTTCAGCTCAAACCTTAGTGCAATATGTTATCTCTGTTTATTTCTTCATTAATTAAACCTGCTGCTGTTGAAGTGTGTTAGAGATCCCCAGCCTCACAGTGAATTTGCTTCAAACTATGAAGTTGTGACCAAGCAGCTTTCAAACTGAAACTCTTCCACTCTCTGTTCTGTGATCCAAAAGAGAGGTCATTTTCCCTTGGGTGTGTCAGTCTTCCAACATGCTTATCAGGAAGCTGAAATTTCCCCCCTTCCCAGAAATGGCTGTGCACATTCTGGCCATTTTCTGGCCTGAAAAACAGAGTTTAAAAATCATCCCTAAAAAGCATGTGTTTTATTTATTCATTCTTCTGTCAAGAAAAGTAACTCAGAAGTTGCAAACTTTCTCAGTTTCTTGATGAGAAGTAAAAAGGGAAAAGCGACTCTTTTTTTACTCCCTCATCAATCAAAAAATAAACTTCCCAAAGATAATTATCCCCCTCATTCCCCACAGCTTTACAAGCAAAAAAACCCCACTCGTCTGAAAATACTTCTCAAATAAAGGTTGGGGGTTTTTCTGTTAAGAAAAACACATTTGAAAGATTAATGTAAAGAGAAGAGTCAAAGTTCTTTATATCTTGGCCTTGAGATTAATTAATTCTCATTTCACAGTAACCCAGATCTCACCTGCAGCCAGCACCTGGGTGAGCTGTGCAGAAGTATTGTGGTTACCACATCACTGTTGATGTCTGACACTGATTTCAAACTTCTCTCACTCAATTGCTCACCACTTGCAAGTATCATAGAATCATAGAACTGGCTGGGTTGGAAGCGACCTCAGAGATCATCAAGTCCAACCCTTGAACCACTCCTGCTGCAGTTCCCAGCCCATGGCACTGAGTGCCACATCCAGGCTCTTTTGAAATATCTCCAGACACGGAGAATCCACTACTTCCCTGGGCAGCCCATTCCAATGCCTGATCACCCTCTCCAGAAAGAAATTCTTTCTAATCTCCAACCTAAACCTCCCCTGGCACAACTTGAGACCCTGCCCTCTTGTCTTGCTGAGAGTTGCCTGGGAAGAGCCCAAACCCCCCTGGCTCCAACCTCCTTTCAGGGAGTTGGAGAGAGTGATGAGGTCTCCCCTGAGCCTCCTCTTCTCCAGCCTCAACACCCCCAGCTCCCTCAGCCTCTCCTCACAGGATCTGTGCTCGAGTCCCTTCACCAGTCCAGTTTCCTCCTTTGGACCTGCTCCAGGACCTCAATCTCCTTCCTGAGCTGAGGGGCCCAGAACTGGACACAGGACTCAAGCTGTGGCCTCACCAGGGCTGAGTATAGGGGCAGAATCACTTCCTTGGACCTGCTGGCCATGCTGTTCCTGATCCAGCCCAGGATGCCATTGGCCTTCTTGGCTACCTGGGCACACTGCTGGCTCGTGTTCAGCTTCCTGTCAATACCTCGGGCCCCTGGGCATCTGGAGTTGGAGATGGTTGGCCACATCTTTTTCTGGACACAAGCACCTTTTTTTAAGCTTCCTGTTGTTATTTTAGCATGGCGTGAAGGATCTGGAAATCAACAATATTAATGCCCTGTTCTCTTGCCTCTGAAATAAAGGATTTACAAGAAACAGACTGTGTCTCCTCCACGAATCACCATGCTGGGACTGTCCATATGGCCACTGGCCATATGGCCAAGGTCATCATGATGAAAACCTTTCCTTGTCTCTGCTCCCCAACAAAACATTTCCATCCCTTCATGGCCACGAGCTCCACGACAGCCTAAATTATAGACACTGTTGGGTGGCACAGGGAGGCACAAGTCAACTCTGGATGGATCCCCCAAAAGCAGGGGTAACTGTGAGAGTGATAACCTCTGCCACATGCAAAGCAAAGCCCTCCAGTTGGTTTTGAGTTTCCTGCAAGAGGAACGTGTCCTGCAGCATGTCCTGCACTCACAAACATCTGCCCTCAAAAAACAGAGACCAAGGAGAAGATTGGCAAGAGAGGCACCACCACTGGGACCTTCCCACTGGACCAGTGGTGAAGTTGCAATACTGGGAGGATTGTGTGAAACCCTAAAGAGATCCTGCCAACCTCTCAACAAACTAACAGCTTTCCAAGGTGATCTGTTTCCAGCTCCTACTCTCACCAGTCCAAAAGCCAAACATGGATGGTGTCTTCAAGCCTGGCCAGCCTTTTACTGGCAGGCAGAGCCATACTGAGCTAGTGGTAGAAACCCCATCCTTAGAAACCTTCAAGGTCAGGTTGCAGGGGGCTCTGAGCCACCTGATGTAGTTGAAGATGCTCATTGCAGGGGGCTTGGACTGGATGATTCTCAAGGTCCCTTCCAACCCAAACCACTCATGAAAAAGGTCCACGAGACTCTAAAAGCTCTGTTGGGAAAAACAGAGTAGGAGGACCTGTTAGCTGACCGAACTTGAGGGATGGTGGAGTTTTCTCTTTAGCAGGAGGACCAGAACTGGACCAGACCTGCCCAGCACCTGAGTGATGAACACACCATAGAGGAAGGCTCCTTCTGATGCAGTCCCTGTGACAGACAACACATCCCTTGCAGAAATGGGCCAGCCTCCATCCCAAAAGCAGCTGGCTTTCTGGCTCTTGGGACTGCTCTTGGCAGGCTGTGCTCACATCTCACTCCTACAACCCTTCCCACACCCTGCCAAGTGCAATCCCAGAGAGTGTACAAACAATCCTGCATCAGCACCAGCCCTTCACTTTCCCAGATGCTTCCAAGAGGTTAGAATTGGAGGGTATTTTTTTGAAGGAAAATATATTTGGAAGATAAATGGTTTAATATGAGAAGGACAAAAGTATATTCCAGGACCTGAAGGGGCTACAGGAAAGCTGGGGAGGGACTTTTGACAAGGACATGAAGTGATAGAATGAAGGGGAATGGTTTCAAACTGAAAGAAGAGGGAATGAGACAAGGAATCAGGAAGAAATTCTTTCCTGTGAAGGTGAATTCTTTCCTGGCACAGGTTGTTCAGAGAAATCTGTGACTTCCCCATCCTTGGAAGTGTTCACGGCAAGGTTGGATGGAGCTTGGAGCACCCGAGTCTACTGGGAGGTGTCCCTGCCCACAGCAAAGGGATTGGAACAAGATGATCTTTAAGATCCCTTCCAACCCAAACCATTCCAGGGTTCTATGAAATAAATGAAGGGCAAGTAAAGCAAGTGTATTTTTCTCATTTCCAGGTTAGGTTTTAGGCATGGAGCTGCAACACCACCCCTAGAAGAAAGCTCATTTACAGAGCCTGGAACTGAACTAAGAGCTTCTCAGCTTCAACCTGTGCTTGAACCATTGCCTCTCTCCAGCTGTAGCTGAATTTATTGGTTCATCTCCTACTCATGCTTACCCCAGCAGACACTGTTCCTTGCCTGTACTTCTCCCCAGGCCACTCTGCAAGGGAAATTTATTTTTAGGTGCACTGTACTCTGACTGGTTAGGCTCTCCTCCCAGGGTTGCAATATATATTTAATACTCCTTTCCAGAGCTGACAGCCCAGGAAGCTTGAGTGGTGAATTGGCAGAGAAGAAATAATTGCAAAGCAGAGGGGCATTAACCTGCCAAGCATTTTAATACCCTTTCTAGAAACAGAAACTTGACTTTTCAGCAGTCCCATAGCGGGGAAGAAAACAAGCCCCAATCAAAGGCATGGTTGCTGGTTTATTCTGATGATGTTTTCATAATAAATCCTGTCAGATCTGCAGCAGAGAAGAACGGGAGGAGAAATTTGCTGTTAAAAGTGATATGCAGAGGGAAAGAAAAGTGCTGGGAAATCATAGAATGGTTTGGGTTGGAAGAGACCTCAAAGATCATCTCTTTGCATGGGCAGGGACACCTCCCACCAGCCCAGGCTGCTCCAAGCCCCATCCAACCTGGCCTTGAACATTTCCAGGGATGGGGCAGCCACAGCTTCCTTGGACAACCTGTGCCAGGGTCTCACCACCCTCACAGGAAAGAATTTTTTCCTAGTGTCCAATCTAAATCTCTTTTCTTCAAGTTATAAACCATGAAATAGTTTAAATTAAATTAAATGGCATGTACAAGAGTGAAAATTGCAGCTGGGCTGCTCAGCATTCCCAGCAGGGCTTGTCCCTAGGAGTGCTACAGCTCTGGGAATGCTTCTAGACAGCAGAGATCCAAGTGGGATCAGTGAGTGACCAGCACAGGAGACTCAGCTCCAATGTGGGATTGTTCCACAACTGATCCCAACCTCCTTGCAGCTGGAGTTTGTAGCTACTGCTCTCACATTTCTCTTGCACATTGCTCCTACACGGAATTAGAACCTCCTTCTCCCCCCATGCCAGTCCTCAACACATTCCCAGGCTGGGATCACAGGTCCTGGATGCTCCCTGAGGCCTCCATCACAGCTTGCAACAGCCACCTGGACTTCATTTCCTCCTGCATCTCTTTTTCCAAAAGTGTGTGGAGCACATGAGGTGGCTTTCCTTTAGAAAACCACAACCTTTACTCAGCCCTCACTTAGCTTTTCTTCCTCAGCTGAATTCAGTGCTTCTGGAAGATGCTGCTTCAATAAATCCTGGTTTTGTTTTATCTCCATGTAACAATAAGGTGTGGAAAAAAAAATAAATTGAACAAGCAACTAAACTTCAGCTTTATAGCCAGGTTTAAGAATATTTTCAGATGCTTAGTAGTCCCTTAAGACATTTCTGAGGCTCAGGTCAAGTAGACCCAAGGCAGTAAGCTCCAATTTTTAATTTCCTTTCCATCTATAAAACCATGAGGACTTGGCTAACACAATTCAACCACCAGAGCTCTGGGAACAACTTCCCAGTCAAAGGAGCAAAGCAAAAAAGTGGGAAGGAAATAACCCTAGGAATACAATAGGAGCCTGATTCTGGCAGAGACCTCAAGGAGACACAAAGGTTGTTCCTGGATGGTGTTGCCAAGCCTGGAGGAGCCAAATGAAAACGAGGGCCAAGGTGGAAGCCAGAAATACACCAAGCCTATGGGGCTCTTCCTAAGTGTGTGAAAACTTCAGGAGTGTTGGAGGAAAGGGGAAAAGGGAAAGGGGAAGGGAAAGGCAATAGGGGAGAGGGAAAAAAAGGAAAAAAAAAGGGAAAAAAGGGAAAAAAAGGAAAAAAAGGAAAAAAGGGAAAAAAGGGAAAAAAGGGAAAAAAGGGAAAAAAGGGAAAAAAGGGAAAAAAGGGAAAAAGGGAAAAAAGGGAAAAAAGGGAAAAAAGGGAAAAAAGGGAAAAAAGGGAAAAAAAAGGAAGGAAGCTTTTTAAGTCTGAAACACAGTCAGGAAACTTCAGGATACGAATAGGTCTGAAATACCCACTCTGTGTTTAGGCAAGTTCATTAATTATTGGGAGGAGGGAGGGGAAAGAGTAATTAGCACCTGCAGAGCAAATGAATCACTTGGCCAAGGAGGAGCTGGTCAGACCATCAGCTCCTGAGGGGCTGCAGGGGTGGGTGAGAGTTATCACCTCTGAGCAGCAAGAGAGGAGTGGGTGGTGAGAGAGGATGCAAACTGCCACAGATCATAAAAACCAAGGTTTCCAGAGAGCTGGAGGTTTTTAATGCCCAGCAGAACCTTGAATATTAATTAGTGGGCTGGGCTTTGGGAAACTAGTTCTGCAGCAGGGAAGGAGAGGAGTGATGGTTTTGCAAAAAAGGCACTTGTCACTTTTCTCCTTTATGTCAGAGTTGGAAAAGACTTTTAAAATCACTGCTTCCAAGTGTCAGCATCCCCCCTCCAAATAAAAATATATATACAGATACACATATATATATACACAGTGATATATATATACTGACAAAAAAAAAAATATATATATATATATCAGAACTTGTAACACCCACTAGAGCATGTCCTGAATTGCCTCATCTCCATGGTTTTTAAATACTTCCAGGGATGATAACCCCACCACCTCCCTGGGCAGCCCATTCCAGTCCCTGACTCCTCTCACAGTAATGAAATTCTTCTTCAAATCTACTCTCACCCTTCTCTGGTGCAACTGTACTCAGCCCCGGTGAGGCCACAGCTTGAATCCTGTGTCCAGTTCTGGGCCCCTCAGCTCAGGAAGGAGATTGAGGTGCTGGAGCAGGTCCAGAGAAGAGCAAGGAGGCTGTGAAGGGATCCAGCACAAGTCCTGTGAGGAAGGGCTGAGGGAGCTGGGGGAATTCAGCCTAAAGAAGAGGAGGCTCAGGGGAGACCTCATCACTCTCTACAACTCCCTGAAAGGAGGTTGGAGCCAGGGGGGGTTGGGCTCTTTTCCCAGGCAACTCTCAGCAAGACAAGAGGGCAGGGTCTCAAGTTGTGCCAGGGGAGGTTTAGGTTGGAGATGAGAAAGAATTTCTTTCTGGAGAGGGTGATCAGGCATTGGAATGGGCTGCCCAGGGAAGTAGTGGATTCTCCGTGTCTGGAGATATTTCAAAAGAGCCTGGATGTGGCACTGAGTGCCATGGGCTGGGAACTGCAGCAGTAGTGGATCAAGGGTTGGACTTGATGATCTCTGAGGTCCCTTCCAACCCAGCCAATTCTATGATTCTATGATTCAGGCCATGTCCTCTGCTCCTATCATTGCTCACTTGAGATAAGAGGCCAACACCCACCTCTCTGCAACCTCCTTGCAGGGAGCTGGAGAGAGTGATAAGGTCTCCCCTCAGCCTCCTCCAAACTAAACATTCCCAATTCCCTATCCAGCCAGCACACTCTCCTTCCACTGATAAAGACTTTCAGGCTGTGATTACAACTCAGTTTTATTTCTCTTTTAGAGCTCAGGAAGCATTACCACACCTGAAAATGTTTTTTATATTTCTACCTTAATATATGTCTATACTATATACATAAGTGTGTATCTATGTATAAAAGACATAAACAGAAAAATAAAAATATATTAAAATATAAATACATATTTCTGTTCCTATCTGAGCTGTTCTTTCCCTTGACAACCCTTCCCTCATGTGCACTGAGGACAAAGAGCCTGAAGCAAAAAGCCTTTGACATCCAGTTTGCTGACACGTGGATGACTTCCCAAGGGAGGGAGGAGAGAACAAGCCAAGGAGGAACCAAGTTTAACTTTGCCCCAAATGGTGCTGCTGGAAATAATTGCATCTAAGGGATGAAAGAGCAGCAATTTCTGCTCTCAAAGCTTCAGCCCATCCCCCAGGTGCAGAGCAATGGCTCCAGAAGGTGGAAAAAACTTTGTGTAGAGAAAAGTGTGGAGGGAAAAAAAAGAAGAAAAAGAGAAAAAAGAAAAGCAAGAAGAAAAGCAAGAAGAAAAGCAAGAAGAAAAGAAGAAAAGGGACGCCTACAGGAGTCAGCAATACAGAAGAACACAGAGGCTGGGTAACAAAAGTCTTAGAGAGGCTCCACGTCAGCCCTGCAATGAAGTTCAGGGCTCTGTGTTCAGTGTCATCCCCCAAAACATGGAAGCAGCAGTTCACACTTGAGCCTGTTAGTAATTCTTCCCCGAGTGTTGGGCCTCCTGTCAGTGCCCTGAGAATCACAGAACTGGCTGGGTTGGAAGGGACCTCAGAGATCATCAAGTCCAACCCTTGATCCACTACCATTGCAGTTCCCAGCCCATGGCACTCAGTGCCACATCCAGTCTCTTTTGAAGTATCTCCAGACACGGAGAATCCACTACTTCCCTGGGCAGCCCATTCCAATGCCTGATCACCCTCTCCAGAAAGAAATTCTTTCTCATCTCCAACCTAAACCTCCCCTGGCACAACTTGAGACCCTGCCCTCTTGTCTTGTTGAAAGTTGCCTGGGAAAAGAGCCCAACCCCCCCCTGGCTCCAACCTCCTTTCAGGGAGTTGGAGAGAGTGATGAGGTCTCCCCTGAGCCTCCTCTTCTCCAGCCTCAACACCCCCAGCTCCCTCAGCCCTTCCTCACAGGAATTCTGCTGGATCCCTTCACAGCCTCCTTGCTCTTCTCTGGACCTGCTCCAGCACCTCAATCTCCTTCCTGAGCTGAGGGGCCCAGAACTGGACACAGGACTCAAGCTGTGGCCTCACCAGAGCTGAGTACAGGGGCAGAATCCCTTCCCTGGACCTGCTGGCCACGCTGTTCCTGATCCAGCCCAAGATGCCATTGGCCTTCTGGGCTACAGCAGCAGGTTGTTTTTTTTTCTTTTTTCTTTTGCCTTTTGAGTATGTTAAGCAAAGAGAAAACCTGGTTCTATTCTTGAAAAAAAAAATCCACACAAAACCACTAAAACAAAACAAAACAAAAAACAAACAGCTGGAGAAGCCCAATTGTGCTTAAGAGCCAGGGTGAAAGTGAAAAATCACCCAAGAGATGGATGCAGACTTTGCAGCAGGCTTGTTTCAACTCAAGTGCTTTTCTGCTCACACCTTGCTTTGAAATGACCCCAAGGCAATTGGAACCTTGCCAAGGAGGGAATCCCAAGGGATTCCCAAGGTCCCAAAGCTGAGAGGCTGGTGACAGAGGGGCTCCCTCCCCCCTTTGTGTGGCTTCCAGCACACAGCAAGACCCCATAAGGGGAAAAAAGCAGCATCCATCCCTTTTTGCTTTCCTTGCTGAGTGAGGGGTCCCACATCACCAGTCCCAAATTCCAGGGGCAAAAGCAGCCAAGAAATACTGAGCAGAGCTGAGGATGGAGCCCAATCCCTGCTGGCATGAAGGGTTTAGCTGCAGGACACATGGAAACACATCAGCTCCTGCAGCTCCACAGCTGAGAGGTTTTTCCATCAAACCAGGGCTGGGGAAGATTTAATTCCCTCCCTCCCTCTGGAAGGAAGGAAGAACATCTGCCAGGGCACTGGGGTTTAATCTCTGCTCAGCAAACTCCTGAGGGCTCTGGAAGGTGACTTAAAAAAAATAAAATAAATAAATAAAGAGCAATAGATACATCCCAGGGAATGATGGAATGGGAGGAACTTTCTGAAGGGCAATGGACAGGCCACAGAAAAATCATCACAGCATCCCCTGGAAATAAAACCTCAGTTGGGTTACAGCAAAATAAAGGTGGAAGAGGTATAATCTCCAGCAGGATTTGGATTCTGGCTGCCTCCAAGCTGAGTGCAGAAAAATGCTGAGTGGCAGTGTGGCAGCAGTTCTTCATTTTGTTGTATCTGCACAGGGCTGTTACAGATTATTTTTCTAATATTTTTTTTTATTTAATTATTTATATGGGGGTTGGTGAGCATCACACTGGGTCCATTTCATTTTATTTCCCTTTTGCCCTTGCACTGGGATTCCTTCTTTTAAAGTTTGAACTGCAGGAGCCTGGCCACTTAGGGGAGATGAATTAAAAGCTGCTTTTCAGTAATGAATAAAGCAGGCTGGAGGGAAAAGCTCAGCATGAGCAGGTTTTCTTCTTTTTTTTTTTTTTTTTTTTTTGCCTTCTTATACAACACAAGAGGAACCTGGGGAGGGATTCAGCTCACAGCTTAAGACCTCTAAATAAAGGTGTCTACCCCAGGGTGACTGAACTGCAACTGTAGTCCATAGGGGTCCAAAAAAAAGGGAATAACTGAAGATTATTTTATTTTTCTGTATTGAGAGATCTCCCTTGGGTCTGGCAGATAGCACAGCATCCCTCTCCAGTAAGGGATGCTGTGGGTCAGTGGGATCTTTTCCTGCATTTCCAGTGATGTGAGCCATGAACCTGACCACACTGCTGACCACAAGAGGAGCTCAGACCAGCTGGGTCAGACACAGAGAAATCCCAAAATGTGGGTGTTCTAATCTACATGGTGAATCCCACCCCAAGGTCAGCTCCTGGGGAGCTCACAGGCTGATCAGGTGTGACAGGCAATGACATTTCTGAGGACCCTGGAGACATTGGCTGCTCAGATGCTGCTTGTGATGTTTCACTTGGTATTAATCAAAACATCTGTTAACACAGAATCAAGGTTGGAGAGCTGAAAAATCTTCTTTTTAAAACACACCCAATAGATTTCAGCTTTATAAAGGAGACACAAATAATGATATTTTCCCTTGAAGGCAAGAACTGTATTTAAATAGATTTTTTTCCCCTCCTCTCCTCTTGATGAGATGCAGTTTCACAGGGATGAAAATTAAAAAATGTGGGGCTTATACTTAACTTCAAAACTGTCCAGAGGAGAAACATTCCTAAGCCTGCTGCAAAAGCAAGGAGAAGATTGTGGCTCAGCAAACAAGAGAGTTCAGGTCTCTATATTCAGTCCCTTTGATCTCTTCTCAACTTAAAATCAAGTCAAATCAATGGAGCCAAGTCAGGACTTATCAACACAGCACCACCAAGTCTGTTGCCTGGCTGGCTAGTGAAACCCATCAGAAAATAATCCCCATTTGGTTCTGATTTAGAAAAGAATTCAAATTCAGGTCTAAAACCTGAATTTAAATGCAAAGGACACAAGTGTGAGTCTCCATCTCCCAGAGGTGCAGAGGGTGACAGGGGTGGGTTAGGGACTGCCCTGGAGGTGAGAAATCTGCCTAATGAGTTTAAGGCTGTGAATATCCACTGTTTCAGCCTGCTGGAAAAGGGACTTTGTTATGTAAAGTACTAAAATTTATGTCCTGCTCAGAAGCTAAAATAGGTCTTTAAGTCCTGGAAATACTATATATATGCACATATATATATATGTTAAAAATTGAGTAATGTAGATAAAATCTGGCACAACAAATCACCAGTAAAGCAGCACTAATGTCTCTTTTCCAGCCTTAAGCAACCCACAGCACATATCCCTGGGCTCAAAAATATCTCTAAATTCACTTTATGAACCAACCACCGAAAAAAATTACTGGACTGGGTTCTGATGTCACCTCCTCTGACTTCATCCCAGGGCTGCAGTGACTTCAGGGCACCAAATCTGCCTTGAATCCCCAGGACTGAGAGATGAGGGGAGAGAATATTGGAGGCCAGGACTGTAACAGCAAAAAAATACCAAATCTGCTTCTTCTTAACCTTTCCTGTGCCATCCCAGCAGGTCAAGCCATGCTGGCACAGGCTATTTCTATTTATAAGACATAAATATAATTATTAAACATAAGTGTTCTTGCTATTCTAAGTCTTTCCTCATTAGGCTTTATGCAGGAGTTTAAAAATGATTTGTAGCCAAGTTAACAGCCAGTAGAACATCTTGGTACTTTTTTTTATCAACAGCCTTATCAGAAAGAAACTTTGCACTTTTTTTTTACACCTCCAGAAGCCTTCAGGTTTTTCTAAATACCCAAGTCTGGACAAATCCGGTGTCAACCCCATACAACAAGGAGCATCTGGACACTGGTGGCTTCAGGGAGCCCATCTTCTTCTCAAAGCTTCCCCAGGGCACTTTCTGAACATTATTCTCCCTGCCTTATGTGTCTTGAAATTCCAAAGGTGAAGCTCTGGTGCCTCAAGAGATGAATCATTCCAGAGAAATCTCTGGAAGTCAGGCACCAAGCCAAGCAAGCTGCAGGTTTCTCCCAAAGGGAATGGTGACAAGAAGGCACACACAGGACCTCCCTGCCATGGCATGAGCTTTGGATGGAGGCCAGGCTGATGGCTGCCACCACATCCCTACCTCTCTTGTACCTTCAATAAAAAAAAAAAAAAGTCTGATTTTTCTTCCAGTCTTCTGGGATCTTCTTTTCAGAGGCAAAGACAAGGAAGCTGTGAGAGCTCGTGACTTCTGGGGAACATCTGAGAGAATGGAAGGGAGAGAGCAGTAAAATAGCAACTGCTCAACACTCACTAAGGAAAACCCTGCCCAGCTCCATGGGGCAGGAGCACAAACCAATGGCATGGCACAGGAAGGCTTGGCAAGTCTCAAGGAGGGAGCAGGAGCTGCCTGCCTGTCAGTCTGTCTGTCCATGCTCTCCATCCCATCTGCAGGATCAGACATCCAACTCCTCCTCTGGGCTCACCAAGCATCTCCAACCCACATTGCCTATGTTTTTGGCCCACAACTGAGGATTTTTTCATCTTCTTTCCAACACAGAAGAGAGGAAGTCAAGGAGAGCAGAGAAGGGGGTTATATTTATTGACATCTCCATACCCATTTCCACCAAGCCAGAGAGATGCAGCAGCAGCAATCCCACTCAAAGCACTGGAATGACACTGCCAACCTTGGGCTGACTTGGTCTGGAGGCAGAACATGACCTCCTGTGTTCAGAAAACCAAGCCAAGTCCTGCTCCCCACCAAAACTCAAGTATATTTTTTATTCTGTAGAGGTACCTCAGCTCCTTCACCGAATTTGAACCCCAGGTGTCACAGAGAGTCTGACAAATCTCCCAGTGTGCTCAGGTCTGAGTTAAAAAAATCATCTCATCCTGGGTCTTACTGATCTCCACAGTATCTGGTGCCCTTCCTCAGACTGCCAATAAATGGGACACTTGGTACTGATCAGGGAGATTCCCTTCCTGGCCCTTTTCCCTCTCTTTTCTACTTCCAACAATGATTTGTGTCTACAAGCTTGCCCAGGCACCAACTTCCCAGTCATAGAATCATAGAATCATGGAATCATGGAATCATGGAATCATAGAAATGACTGGGTTGGAAGGGACCTCAGAGATCATCAAGTCCAACCCTTGATCCACTCCCGCTGCAGTTCCCAGCCCATGGCACTGAGTGCCACATCCAGGCTCTTTTGAAAGATCTCCAGACACGGAGAATCCACTACTTCCCTGGGCAGCCCATTCCAATGTCTGATCACCCTCTCCAGAAAGAAATTCTTTCTAATCTCCAACCTAAACCTCCTCTGGCACACCTTGAGACCGTGTCCTCTTGTCTTGCTAAGAGTTGCCTGGGAAAAGAGACCAACCCCCAGGATATGATTGGGTAAATAGAAGACTGATTTCTACTGATTTCTCTATGAGGGATGGTGAGAAAGTGGCCCAGGCTGCCCAAGGAAGTTGTGTCTGCCCCATCCCTGGAAGTGTTCTAGCCCAGGTTGGATGGATCTTGGAGCAACCTGGGCTGGTGGGAGGTGTCTCTGCCCATGGAAGGGAGGTTGAAACTAAATAATCATTAGGGTCCCTCTCTACCCAAACCAGTTTGTATTTCTACAGTATCATCCTATGAAGACACAGTTGTTTTCACTGAGAATCACTGGTTAAAGGGACCAAATTACACTCATCACCACCACTTTTTTCTCCCTGAAAAATAACAGCAGCTCTGCATGGTTGCCATCTCCTTGCAGTCAGTGCCTCAGGAGACCTCAAACACCTCTTCCACGGCACAGGTCCCATCCCTCAACCCTCCAGTTGCCCATCTGCAAGACATGCAGAGCACTTCCCTGCATCTCCCAACTACCACCAGCCCTCCTTGGGTATTCCAGGGAGAGGAAACCAGTCATACCAGTGTGAAACAATGAAAACCAGAACAAAATGTCACAGCAGCATCACGAGTCAGCACTGGGAGGACTGAGCACAGAGCACAGCAAACCCTGCTCTGCATTTTTATCTGCTGCAGCCCTCTGGCTGTCACCCCACCACTGGTATTAAAATGGGAAGGAGTTTGAACAAGAAGGAGTAAAAGAAGGGGGGGGGGGAAGGCAACAACAGCCACATGAACACCCGAATTCTCCAGCCAAGCAGCTTTCTCTGTCCATGGTCCCATCTGCCTCCTGATGCTGAAGATTTGGCAATTATCCCACTCTTTAAAAAAGAAAAAATAAAAATACACCCTGGTGGACTCATCTCCTGCCATTCCATCATGATTCCCCTCCTGCCTGGTTATCCAGATGTTTTCTGCTGGGAGATGTGGGAACTCTGGTGTGAACCCCCCTGCTGACAGGATGGTGGGGCTGGAACCAGCCTGTAAATATTCCATATAGTATTCCCTCCCCCACACACACACACCTCAGACACTCTGCTTTTGTCTATTTTCCTCTTTTTACCTTGTTATGCCCTAGATAAAAGCTCCTAAAATAGAGGCATTGCTGAAAATACATCCTGTGAAAACTTCCAGTCTCACAGGGAGGCAACCAGACTTTCCCAAGCTATGGGGTTGGGCAACTGGTTCTCCTAGATGGCTTTAAATAAAGTCAGTCATGCATGTAGAGGTTGACAAATTTAATAAAATAGTACACTCAGGAACACACTGAGGTTTCATGGCAAGGCCTTTGTCAAACACAGGTTCTTGTTGCTAAAGGATCTTTGTGCTGGATGCAGGAATTAAGCTAGAGGATTCTAGTGAGTCCCCTGCCTCTTTGCCAATTTAAAAAAAAGGGGAAAAAATTGATTATTTTGGTTTAAATGTATTTATCTAACTGCTCAGTCAATGACAGGATGAAAGGGATGCAGATAAGGTGGAAGGGGCTGTCCCCTGAGCTTAAATTTAACCAATTTCTCACAATGATCCTTTTCTTCTGCTAAAGGAGCAGATCTGAATTCTTTATTCCTTTCAAGGAGGCAGAACAAAACTCCAAACAAAAAGCACAAATTACACCATCTGGAGAGATCTGGCTAATCCAACAAGCTTGCACTCTCAAGGTGTGTGGACTCCACCAACTGCTTCAAATTATTCACATCTCATTTACTAAACACACTGAAAAATAAACCTCCAACTCTCTGGACCAGATTATCTCATTTACACTCCCAAAAAGCTGTAACCAACCCACCCGGGCTTAATAGGTGTTACTTGGAGTTTACCCCATGCCTCAGCCACCACCAGCTTCAGCAGTTTGCTACAAAATCTTAAGACCTGACCATTTCCAGGCAGCAGAGCTCTGGTGAGCCTGGTCTGATGAAGAAATGAGATTTACCCCCCCCCTTCCTTTTTTTCCACCTTTGCAAATCACAAATAAAAAAAATTAAAAAAACAAAAACAAACAAACAAACAAAAAAAAAAAACAAACAAAAAAAAAAACAACAAAAAAACCTTCAACTTGTAGCTCTCTGGACCAGATTATCTCAGTTACACCCCCAAAAAGCTGTAACCAACCCACCAGGGCCTAATAAGGGTTACTTGGAGTTTACCCCATGCCCCAGCCACCACCAGCTTCAGCAATTTGCTTCCAAATCTTCAAACCTGACCATTTCCAGGCAGCAGAGCTCTGGTGAGCCTGGTCTGATGAACAAATGAGATTTACCACCCCCCCCTTCCTTTTTTTTCACCTTTGCAAACCACAAGAGGTGAAAGTTTACAACAGCAATTAGAAACCACAGGGCTGCAACAGTTTTACAACACTGAGTTTCTCCAGGAGCCAATTGGTCTGGCTCAAAGTTTTTTTCCAAGGCCATCCCAATAAAAATTATGGCAATAAATTACAAAGGGTAAAAAAAAAACAACAAAAAACCCCACAAAACCAAACAACAAACTGCAAGAAAACACCTCTGCTGAGCCACCATGTGCCCCAGAGCCTTGTTGATACAACCACAAAGTTATTTTTGCTCGTAAAAAGGAGCACCAAATCCCAGGTTTAAAGTGGGGAAAAAAAAAAAAAAATGGATTTTCTCTTAACATTGAGGCACTTTAGTATTAGTCACCTTGCAGAGCAGGGCTGATAAGGAACATGTGAATCTTTCCAACCCACTGCTATGAACCAGGTCCCAGGAACATTAACCCAATGGAGGAATGAGAAAGCAACCAAGGGTGCCACTAAACCAAGGGCAGGGAAGTGAGATAAAAGTATGAAACAACAGGAGAATACAAAGGTTGAAAAGCAACCAGTAACAGGATTACACCCAGGCTGGGCCTTGATGGTGTCCCAGAGCTTTAGGAGGGGTTTGTGCTTATTGACAACAACCAGCAACTCAAACACCAGCAAAAGGGCCTGATCCTGCCCCCACTTGAATGCTGAATTTCAGCAGACTTTGGGATTTAATTCCCTGGAGGATCTGGCCCCAGAGGACCTCTTTGTGCCAGAAGTGCTTACAAAAATGGGAATTTTGCCACGGGTTTCAGTGGAACCTGAAGTTGGAGCAGCTCCAGCAGCTGATGGTAGTGCTGCCTTCTTACTATCTTCTCAGCTCCAGCCCCAGACAGGAGCTATTTTTGGATCTTCACTAAAGCAAAGTCTATAGAATTCCAGGATTTAATTGCCTGGTCACTTTTTAAATACTTTAATCCATTTTCCCTGCCTGTTCTTCCTTGAAGAGAATCTTTGGGGATGCAGATGGCTGGGTGGCTCACAGTGATAGCCAAAAAAAAAAAAATCAACTTGAAATAAGCCCATTTGTCTCATTTCTTAAGGGACAAGGCGACTGAGAAGGAGAGCTGAGTGATGCAGTGCCAAATCTGGGTTACCTTCTACTCTCTGAACCCAAGCTGGGTTGGATTCTACTTGCTGGGGGATCAGAACAGCTTTGTTAAAACTATTGTCACCAGCTGAGTGGAACAAACCAAGCACCAATGGCACAACCCTGTGGGCAACCTCACCCAACCCAACTGGATGCTGCTGAGACCTCACCTCCCAAAGACCCAAAAAACAAGGTTGGGAGAGGATTACAAGGAAAAGGGAAACTCAGGCACAACCAGCACCCCCCAACACCCCACCCCAAGCCTGTTGACTCCAATTTGGATGGTTTCAATCCAGATCAGGATGGTGTATGGGAGCTTTCAGGAGGAAGCTTCAGTGAGATGTGCAGAACCTCTGCTGTTTGCACAGAGAATTTGCTTTTTCCTGCATAAGTGTGTGTGTGTGTGTGTACCCACAGACACATTGCCAGGAGAAACAATCCCATTTGCTCATCCTACCCCCTGCTCCAAGCCATCTGAGGAGGGGGAGAACCCAGCACTGCCCCCAGCCAGGGACCCACCAGGATGGGAATGATGAGCACCCACTGCACCCCCAAAACTCATCCCTTGCTCCCAGTTTCTGCTCTTCCAGTGCATCCCAGTGAGGTTTTTAGCCTAAAGAGAGCAGCACTTTGCTGAACTTCTCCTGGCTTCTACAACCAGAAGAAAGTCCCACCCAGCCCCCTTGTCCTAGTGTCGGGAATGTCATCCCGTTATCCCCAGTTTTGGGAGGGGTGGTGAGGGAAGCTTTGCACTAAACGATCAAGCTCCTGAAGAGAAGAAACTCAAGCCAGGCTGCAAACCTCAGTGACAGCAAAACCAAGAGCTCAAACCCCCAAGTGAATTCCTCCCGACGAAGAAAACGAAGAAGAAAACGAAGAGGGTTTTTTTTTTTTTTTGGTTTTTTTTCCCTAAATTAGCGGAAGGAAAAGGAAAACCTCAACCAAAACACACCTTCCTTAAACCAAACAGCGCTGAATTTCAAAGTTGCCCAAAGTTCTTCCGAGCAAGGAGAAGGCACCACGGAGAGCCCGGCCCCGCCGAGCTCAGCCCCGCAGCCCCCGCCACCGCACCCGGGGAAGGACTCACCGCCGAGAAGAAGCATCCGAGCAGCACAACCAGGACCAGCATCCCGAACCCGGTGTTCCCCATCCTGCCGGACCGGGGCTCAGCCTGCACCCCAAGCTGCCGGCGGGGCGGCTGCGGGCAGCGCGGAGCCGCGGAGCTGCCGCCGCCGGCCTGGGCGCATTCAGGGAGAGGGAGGGAAAGAGATGGAAGGAGGGAAAGAGGGATGGAAGGAAGGAGGGGACACAACCACCCCCGCTCCGCGACCCTCCGCCCCGCTCCGCACCGCTCCGCCGGAGCCGCCCCCCCCCACGCCCACAGCCGCCTCCCTGCGCGGGGCGGGACCGCACCGCCCCCCGCCCGCCCCTCCCCAGGGTGCTCCCCTCCCTCCTGCTCCTTCTCCCTCTCTTTTCCCTCTCTCCCTTCCTCCCGGGTTTTCTCCCTCCTCATCCCTTTCTGCCCCTTTTGCTTTATTGCCCTTATGGCCCTTCCCTTCTTGTGCCTCTTCTCCTCTTCCTCCTCTCATTTCCCCCCTGTTTCTGGTCTTTTTTCTTTTTTCCTTTTATCTTTTTTCCTCTCCTTTGAGTTCTTTTTTTTATTTTTATTTTTTATTTCTCTCACCTTTTTTCTCTTTACTTTTTCCAATTTTAATATTCTTTCTATTTTTCCATTTTTCCCCCTCTTTTTCCTCTCTTCCTCTTTCTTCCACCTTGTTTCCATTTTCCTTTTCATTGTTAATTTCCCTTCCTTCCTTCCTCCTTCCTTCCTTCTTCCTTCCTTCCTTCCTTCCTTCCTCCTTCCTTCTTCCTTCCTTCCTTCCTTCCCTTCCTTCCTTCCTTCCTTCCTTCCTTCCTTCCTTCCTTCCTTCCTTCCTTCCTTCCTTCCTTCCTTCCTTTCCTTCCTTCCTTCCTTCCTTCCTTCCTTCCTCCTTCCTTCCTTCCTTCCTTCCTTCCTTCCTTCCTTCCTTCCTCCCTCCCTCCCTCCCTCCCTCCCTCCCTCCCTCCCTCCCTCCCTCCCTCCCTTCCATCCTGTGAATCTCTATATCCTCTCTTTCTTGCTACAGAAAGAGAGAAAAGTTTAAGAAAAGGAAAAAAAACACTTTACAAAAGTGCAGGTCAGTGACACGACCTTTCTGAACTTCTCATTTTGGAAGAAGGACTCAAGACCACACTGCATTTTTTGATGCAAATGTGGAAATCCTTTCCCTCCCCAGCATGATGAGGAGCATTTCATTTCATATTCAGGGCAATGCTCTTTGCAGCTGAAGAGGAACCCCAGACATAGGTTTGCTTTCTCCTCCAAACCCCAACAAGCCCCATAAATAAAGGTAACAATGAGAAAAATATCTTTCTTCCTATTTTTTCTTCCTAAACCCAGCTAGATTTTCAAGCTCAAGCAGATGCAGATTTGTTGTCTCCACCTGCTGAGGAGAGAGAAACATAATCCTGATAGTTGGTAGTCCATGGAGACAGCTCCCTAATTCCAAGCTGTTCAATACAACCAGGAAAGCTGCCAGTTTTAGGGGAAGAGCTTAATGGGTTAAAATACTAAATTTAATGGTTAAATTTAACGGTTTAATGGGTTAAAATATTAAAGTTAAATCCAGACTGTAGCTCTTAACGAACCACTAAATCATTCACTTTGTTGGAGATAACATACAAAGGGTGAGAAAAACCAGTTTAGTGTCTCTTCCCCCCCTCCCCCTTAAACTCTTTACAGAAAGATCCCTGGGTTTGTTGACATCTAAATTTCTTTTTCCTCCCTCTTTTGCATTTGACATGAAAACTCCCAGTCCTATCTCTTGTTTCTCATCTCCTGGTGGCTCCTAATTGCCTGTGTAAGAAGAGGGACAAGATGTTAATTACGTCAGTTACTTGTACAACAATTTGAACAGGCAGCAAAGCTCAGTTTGGATGCTCAGATGACAGGGGAATGGCCATTTACCCGGTCACTGCATCTTGCTGCTAATAATAGCCACTTTATGTTTGCTTATTTCATTTATTCATGCAGCCTGAACACTTTTAAGTAGCCTCTTAGAGACAGATTTCTCCTGGCGAGGGGTGAGGGGAGGTGGGGAAAGGTATAGGCAGATGTTGCTCTTTATTTTTTTTTAATTTCTTTTCCTGGTTTCTTTGCAGAGAGAGAATCTGAAGGTTTTGTGTCTCAAGACAGGGAAAGTCTCCATCATTTTCAAATGGTTTGGTTTGCTCAGGGGACTGAGCGTGGTGCCCAAGAGCATTTTTTGTGTTTGATTTGAACCCAGCTCCTGCTCATTTCATCCCATGCCCCCCAGATCTCTGTTGGTGAACACTCACTCCCTTCTTCAGATTTTGATCACAGATTGTGGGATTTGGCTTAGTTAAGCTTTTGTCTTGTCTGTTAATGGTTGGACTTAATGATCTTGAAAGTCTTTTCCAAATGAGGTAATTCTGTGACTCTGTGGACAATCACTGTGACTTCAGATTTTTCTGTACCAGTGGCTCTTTTGCAGGCTGACAAGTCCTGTGCTCTCTGTGCCATACCCTGGGCATCGTATTTGCCCTCTTCTGCACCCATTCTTGTGTCTGTATATCCTCTCTGGGATAAGGATGACAGCCAGAAGGATTCAAAACCTTGGTGCACTGTGGTTTTATGGAATCACAGAATTATCAGAGTTGGAAGGGACCTCCAGAGGCCATTTAGTCCAACTCTTCCACTAAACAGAATCACCCAGAGCACATTACACAGGACTGCACCCAGCTGGGGTTTTGAATATCTCCAGAGAAGGGGATTCCACAACCTCCCTGGGCACCCTGTGCCACTGCCTTGTCACCCTCATCATAAAGAAGTTTTTTTCTTATATTTAAATGGAATTTCCTGTGTTCCAGCTTGTGCCTGTTACCCCTCACACTGTCACTAGGAACTACTAACCTCGAACAGGTCCAAAGGAGGGCAACCAAGCTGGTGAAAGGACTCAAACACAGATCCTATGAGGAGAGGCTGAGGGAGCTGGGGCTGTTCAGCCTGGAGAAGAGGAGGCTCAGGGGAGACCTCATCACTCTCTCCAACTCCCTGAAAGGAGGATGGAGCCAGGCGGGGGTTGGTCTCTTTTCCCAGGCAACTCTCAGTAAGACAAGAGGGCAGGGTCTTAAATTGTGCCAGGGGAGGTTTAGGTTGGATATTAGAAAGAATTTTTTCACGGAAAGGGTGATCAGACATTGGAACGGGCTGCCTGGGGAGGTGGTGGACTCTTCGTCCCTGGAGACATTTAAAAAGCGACTCGATATGGCACTCAGTGCCATAGTCTAGTGACTGTGGCGGTAGTTGATCAAGGGTTGGACTCGATGATCTCTGAGGTCCCTTCCAACCCAGCCTATTCTATGATTCTATGATTCTATGATTCTATGATTCTATGATTCTATGATACTGAGAAGATCCTGGCTCCATCTTCCTAGCACCCCCCCTTTAGATACTGGTAGACATTAATACAGCCTCCCCAAATCCTTCTTTTCTCCAGGTTAAAGATCTCACAGCATTCCCTCATAAAAGAGATGCTACAATGTCCCAACCATCTTTGTTGCCCTCCAGTTTATGGGCAACATTGATGACCATGGTTTAAACCTTTATTTTTTGCCATGAGTGGGTGAGGACAGGAATATTCCTAAGTATTAAACTGACTTACAGAGGTATTATAACACCAAGGTGCATTTCCCCTAAAGGATGGTTCTGTTTTCAGCTTATCTCTGTGTCAATCGATTAGATATTTTGTGGGTGATTTTGCTCAATTTTTTTCACTTTTACTTAATCCACACTGAATTTCAGCTTCCATTTGCTCTGCTGCTGGAAGGCAGGTGCTGATCCCACTGTACTTCCATTCAATAAATCCCTGCAAAAGGTGTTGCTAGGCTTCAGGACAGCCATGTGAAGCTGGGAGGGTAGTAGCTGGGTGGTATTGAACGGTTTCTCTTCTAGTATATTGATGTAATAGACTAAAAAGCTTTTTTTTTCCTCATCTCAGCCATGAACCATCACTTTATGGCCTCGAGGGGAGGTTTAGATTAGATGTTAGGAAGAATTTCTTCATTGAAAGGGTTATCAAACATCAGAAAAGGTTACAAAACGTCAGGCTGCCCAGGGCAGTGGTGGAGTCACCATCCCTGGGGGTATTTAAGAGGCATAGTTCTTAGGGATATGGCTTAGTTAAGGTCTTTTCTTGTCACTTAATGGTTGGACTTAATGATCTTGAAAGTCTTTTCCAACCGAGGTAATTCTATGAACAATTCAAGAAAATCTTAATTTAATTCTTCTTCCCATCACTTGCAGCACAGTTACTTCAGTGATCACTATCTTAGGCTCGTGGATCTTCCCTTTGGCTACCTTACCTCATTATCATTATTTAAATCTTTTACTTAAAGATAATTAACATCTGAACTGAGGCATCATTAAATGGTTTATCTTTCTGGCTATTGCTTGAGAAGTATCAGAAAAATCTAAGAAGTCGTGGTGGAGGGTAATCGTGGAGGTAAATAAAAGCAACTGGGTTGTTTCCTGTCTGGTTTTTTTTTCCTCTCTGCCCCTGGCAATCAGAAATACAAAGACTATGAACAGTAATGTCTAGGAGGACAATATTTGAGAGCTGATTCATGCAAGAGTTCACTGAAGGCTGAATTTGCTGTTCCCTGCGCCTGGGGTTCTGTTCCCCATTTATCTTTCTCTCCAAACCCAACTCAGTGCATCTGTTCCACTTTCCACTTGGTGACTTTGTTTAAATAAGGTAATCCCATCACACGCTGTAAACAAACTGTGAAATACGTTTCTGTGTAATATTTGTGTGGGGATTAGAGGCAAAAGAACATTTGCTGTCTTGCTTTGCAAACAGGACAATTACATCCACCAATAGGACTTCATCAGTTGCAAAAGGTTGCATAAAAAATTGGTGATTTCCTTCATTTCAGGTCTCCTTATTTATTAATTAGCAGAGGAAGGCTTTCAGGATCAGTGGAATTAAGGTGATTTTTTTTATTTTTAATTCCAGCTCTCACCCTGGGTTTGTTTTTGAAGATCTCTCTTGATTTATCCCCCTGAGTGCACCAGATCAGGTTTAACCAGCATTGGTTAACACAGAGAGATTGCTCAAGTTACTCCAAATATTTATCCATTGGAATCTCCTACTCCAAGCTCATAATAAATCTATGAACCTATCAACCTACATTTTCAAAATTAAGTCCAGTTGATCTTGAATATGTATCTATGGATATCATTTCTGCTAAGAAGTGGAAGTATCCACAGAGAGGAGTGACTGATCAGATCCAGTGCTGGATCACACCCATCCTGTTTCTGATCATGATGGGACACTTAGACAAAGTTACTTTCCAATTCTTTAATTGCAACAAGTGACATCTTAATACCTTCCTTCCATCAGAGCAAAACCCAGCCCACAGAGCAGTAACCAGGAGAGGAGAATGGGAGATATTTTATTCTCCAATTTATTAATGAAACTTGCCAGGTGACTTATTTAAATTTGAGCCTTTCCACGAGATGTTGGGTGACAACAGGTGGACTTGTCTTTTCCAACTAAAGTTATTCTATGCTTCTAAAATACTAAATGACTCTTCAGAAGGAAAAATTATGTAGCAGAAGACAATGGCTGTTAGTTGAGAGCAGGAAAATCTGGAAGAAGGATTATATCTATGGATATAATTGCTGCTAAGAAGTGAAGTATCCACAGAGAGGAGTGACTGATCAGATCCAGTGCTGGATCACACCTATCCTGTTTCTGACCATGATGGGACACTTAGACAAAGTTACTTTCCAATTCTTTAATTGCAACAAGTGACATCTTAATACCTTCCTTCCATCAGAGCAAAACCCAGCCCACAGAGCAGCAACCAGGAGAGGAGAATGGGAGATATTTTATTCTCCAATTTATTAATGAAACTTGCCAGGTGACTTATTTGAGCTTTTCCACGAGATGTTGGGTGACAACAGGTGGACTTGTCTTTTCCAACTAAAGTTATTCTATGCTTCTGAAATACTAAATGACTCTTCAGAAGGAAAAATTGTGTAGCAGAAGGCAATGGCTGTTAGTTGAGAGCAGGAAAATTTGGAAGAAGGATGAGACCTGCAGCTCAGGTTAATGATTAATGATCATTAGCAAATTAATGATCCTAGCAAAATCCACTCTGTAGTGTTCTCCATCTCTGGTTTGGCATGGTGACTGGATGCTTTTTAAGGCAGATAGGCTCAAGACAGGGCAGCTGAACAAAATAAGATGACTTCAGACATGCACAAGTATGGCCTTCATCAATCTTTTATAAGTCTAATGAATAGATACAGTTTATTTAATTATGGGTGTTTAGAATGTAAATGTTGTCACCTGAGTAGATTTTATCTAATCTATCCTTTCATCCTTTGGGGTGAAGTGACTTGTGCCCTTGACTCTGCTGATGGCAGTGACTGAATCTCTACTGACTAAAGGGATCTCTTATGACAAGCAGGAAATGAGAGGGGCCACAAAAGCCACAAAAATGAGAGGGGCTGGAGCTCCTCTGTTATGAGGATGTTCTCAGGGAGTTGGGATCATTCAGCCTGGAGAAGAGAAAAGTCCAGGGGAACCTGAGAGCTGCCTTCCAGTACCTGAAGGGAACCTACAGGAAGGTTGGAGAGACTTTTCATAAGTGTCCAGTGATGAGACAATGGGAAATGGTTTTAAAGTGAAGCAGAATATGGATCTTAGGAAGAAGTTCTTCAGTAGGAGGGTGCTGAGACTCTGGAACAGATTGCCCAGAGAAGTTGTGGCTGCCCCATCCCTGGAGGTGTTCAAGGCCAGGTTGGATGAGGCTTGGAGCATCCTTGTCTGGGTAAGAGGTGTCCCTGCCCATGACAAGGAGGTTGGAGTAGATAGTTTTAAGGTCCCTTCTGACCTCATTTTATGGTTCTATGATTCTATGACATCTACAGTCACCACCATCCTTTGCTGCATTATTTTCTTGGCGGATGGAAATACCTGGTGAGGTGCCATTCAGTCTTGCTTCAACATCCAACCAAACCTGAATTATCTCTGCCCTCACCATTCACAATTCTGATTACCCTGTACAGAAAAAAGAGTTTAAAATCAAGGCCACAGCACTTCAACAAAAAATATTTCATGTATGTTCAGGGGCATAATATCTTATGGTGAAAAAGCTTTCTGAAGTGAACAAAGATAAACAAGGGGCTAAGACTGAAACCATCTGTCTAATGTGTCTGTATACACTTGGCAGCTTTATGAACAATCCACAAAATTATTGTGACCCACTTTTAGAGCTTTCTATCAAAACCAGAATAGTTAAAACAACTGAAACACCCACCAGTTGTTTCAGTAAGTGAGTGATGAGACTGAACACAGCAAAACCACCTTTGATTTGGTGGTTCCACCACTGCAATTGCACAAGTCAAAAATATTGGGATAGGCCAGATTTACAGCTTGTGTAATTCAGTTATATTTTATTATGTTCTGTTTTATTTAATTTTATTTTATTTAGTCAGATCCATGGAATTTTCTTGGGTTCTAATTCTCTGAACATAGATCTTACAAACCTTTCATTCAAGCAGTATTGCACAACAAGGGTACTCCCAATTATTATCAGGTTTTGTATCTGTATTTGATCACCCATTTGAGGATCAGGATCATACTGTGCTTTATGAACACTGAAATAAAAAGGTTTTACCCTGTCAAGCTCATTGGGAAACACAAGATACAGAAGATGGACTCAGGCTCAGTGAGGCAGCACTGTCAGTGTGATGGGTTGTGGGTTACACCACTGTTTCCTGACCTGTTCTTTGTTTTGTTGTTTTGGGTTTTTTTTTCTGGATGAAGAATGCACAAAGTGGGTCTTGTCCTTTCAGAAGTTGTGAGATTTGAGCAACACTAACTACATTTTGCCTAGAAGGACTGCAGACATAAGCACAGGTGCCATAGGTCCTCCAACCTCAGTGTTTCTTGAGGTCTTTAACAAGTCACTGGGTGAGATTTATTCATTTTTTGTGTGTGTGAGTAGAGCAAAGGAGGTAACTCTTAGGATCTCAGTATATGAAATCATGAAGGAAAAGGACAGAAAAATCTTTGAACAAGACAAAAAAGATAATTATCACACCAGTTTATGCACAAAGCCAGAAAAAAAAAAGCCACAAAAAACCTAATTTTGTCCACAAGAAAAAAAATGGTTTTTTGAGAATATGGCCTCTCAATTCTCCTATTTAAATTCTGATCCTAATTTGAAACTCTGTAGAACACCTCTCCTCCTCCTACCATCTGCTTTGAATTCTCCCCAAGTATCAGCACCTTGCTTAAGAAGTAGATGTCAACCAGAAATGGTCATAGAATTCCAGGTTAGAAGGGAGCTCAAAGGTCTCCTACTTGAACCTTTTGGGCAAAAAGAACCTTCAGCCATGGAGACCCCTGTCCATGGAGCAGAAAGATTATTCCTGACTGTGATCCTGACC
Source organism: Calypte anna (assembly GCF_003957555.1). Classification (NCBI taxonomy): domain Eukaryota; kingdom Metazoa; phylum Chordata; class Aves; order Apodiformes; family Trochilidae; genus Calypte; species Calypte anna. The sequence continues at coordinate 3,856,901 of NC_044245.1, forward strand.
ACCCAGAGCACTGCTATGGCATTTGAAAGGGCTGAGATAAGAGCTGCAAGAGGAAGGGAGTTTTGGAAGACTTCTTTCAATAAATGATGATTTTATGACTAGGAGGTGAATGGAGCCTCAAGTTAATGGAGCCTCAAGAGACATCCAGCAAACCAAATGTCTGTGCAAGGTGAGTTGGGTCGCTCTCCATCTCTCCATGGGCTGCTATGGATCCTTTAGGCAGCTTTGTGGCAACACTGAGATTCAGGTGCCCAGACTGAGAGCTGAATCCCACCCAAGGATTTTTGTGCCTCTGGGATATGATGGGATTCAGAAGAGCAGCTCTTGATGGTCCCTATTCATCTCCTAGTTATGTCTCTGCTGTTCAGTGAAGCACAGAGACTTCTGAGCTATTTACCTTTTTGGTACAACAGCACAGTTGGAACACAGAATCATAGAATCATTGAATTGGCTGGGTTGGAAGGGACCTCAGAGATCATCAAGTCCAACCCTTGATCCACCGTTGTGGTTGCTAGACCATGGCACTGAGTGCCACATCCAGTCTCTCTTTAAATATCTGCAGGGACGGAGAATCCACTACTTCCCTGGGCAGCCCATTCCAATGCCTGATCACCCTCTCCAGAAAGAAATTCTTTCTAATCTCCAACCTAAACCTCCCCTGGCACAACTTGAGACCCTGCCCTCTTGTCTTGCTGAGAGTTGCCTGGGAAAAGAGCCCAACCCCCCCCTGGCTCCAACCTCCTTTCAGGGAGTTGGAGAGAGTGATGAGGTCTCCCCTGAGCCTCCTCTTCTCCAGCCTCAACACCCCCAGCTCCCTCAGCCCTTCCTCACAGGAATTCTGCTGGATCCCTTCACAGCCTCCTTGCTCTTCTCTGGACCTGCTCCAGCACCTCAAGCTCCTTCCTGAGCTGAGGGGCCCAGAACTGGACACAGGACTCAAGCTGTGGCCTCACCAGGGCTGAGCACAGGGGCAGAATCACTTCCTTGGACCTGCTGGCCATGCTGTTCCTGAAACGTAGGAAATTCCATTTAAATATAAGAAAAAAAACTTCTTTATCATGAGGGTGACAAAACGATGGGTTCCCAGGGAGTCAGTGGAGTTCCCTTCTCTGGAGATATTCAAAACCCCAGCTGGGTGCAGTCCTGTGTGATGTGCTCTGAGTGAGTCTGTTTAGTGGAAGAGTTGGACTAAATGGTCTCTGGAGGTCCCTTCCCACTCTGATAATTCTGTGATTCCATAAAACCACAGTGCACCAAGGTTTTGAATCCTTCTGGCTGTCATCCTTGTCCCAGAGAGGATATACAGACACAAGAATGGCTGCAGAAGAGGGCTAAAAGGATGCCCAGGGTATGGCAGAGAGAGCACAGGACTTGTCAGCCTGCAAAAGAGCCACTGGTACAGAAAAATCTGAAGTCACATGGAGATACTTCTGTGATTCTGTGTGGTGTGTGCAGAGCCAGGATGTTTTCTTGGAGAAGTTTAAAGCAAACTCACCACCATCCATGAGGGCTAAAAGCTCAGACCTTCTTCACTTTCTGTCTCCAGCTGTCCCCATGATTTACTCAGTGGAGTTCTAGAAATTTCCACCTGTCCAGTGGCACCTTGTAAAGCTATGGGAGCAGCAGAGTTGGATAAGAGCAGGAGTGGAAAATTTTGATTGAAGGATCTACTTGGTACCAACAAACTACAATCTTGTCCTTGGTCTCTGGTCAAGGGCAAAGGATCCAGTTCCTGCAGCTCACCTCACTCTGTAAGCTAGAGATAGTAATAATTACCTCCCAAACTCCCAGGAGAGTTAAGGATTAATTGCTTCACAGTACTCAACATTTATTTTCATACAATAAATGCTACTGGGAGTAGCAAAACAAGCTTTGCAATTACTATTACATACCCACAGGGGACCATCTACTCATGAAGTGCTTGTATAAAATAGTTTTATTAATAATATTTTTTTTTTAAATCTTACATTTTAATTAAAAAAATCTATATTTGGAAAAAAAAAAAGACTCCTCAGGCTCAGGAAGAGCAAACAAACAAACAAACAAACAAGAACTTTCTCTGAACTCATGGCAAACTACCTGAGCTCCAATACTGCTGGAACTTGAAGGAATTAATGTGAGTGGAAAACTGCATTATTAAACCAGCCTAATTTACACAGGGAACTTGGTAAAACTGCTCCAGGGTACATGATGTGCTAAAGACTCAGGGAAGACAGGGTGCTTGCCTCTCCCTCCCTGCTTTCCCCTTGGAGTGCACAGAGAGGTGATAAGGAGAATACCTGGCATCACTACATCCAAATTGCTTAACCCAAAGTGTCCAGGGGATGTAGGTTTCTTCCCAGGTTGTGGCCACCATGAGGAAACATTTTGCCCTCCCAAAAAAAAGTCTGGCAGCAGAAGCCACAGGGAGCAGGGCAGCCAAGGCACTGATTGACACCAGGGATTATATGAGGTAAAAGCTTGGGTTAAAGCATGATGCTTGAGGAACTGAGATAAATGCTCCACATTATCACCAGAGGATGTGACAGAGCTGATATTTCTGTGAAGGAGGCAGGAAATGGAACCTTTCACACAGGTTGGTTAAATGCATCACAGAGCTGCTCTGTACACAGAGTATTTGCTGCTGGTGTATGGAGATCAAGCCCCAAACTCTGATTGAAACCTCTGAGGCTGATGTCATTGGTGGAATCATTGAATCATTTTGCTTGGAAAAGACCTTTAAGATCATTGAGTCCAACAGTTAACACAACACCACTAAGTCATGTCCCTCAGCACCACATCCACCTGACTCTGAAATCCCTCCAGGGGTGGATTGGATGGGAGGATTTCTCCACCACTTCCCTGGGCATCCTGTTCCAGGGCCTGACAAACCTTTCAGTGAAGGAATTGTTCCTAATATCCAACCTAAACCTCCCCTGGTGCAACTTGAGGCCATTTCCTCTTGTTCTACCACTTACTGCTTGGGAGAAGAGACCAAACCCCACCCTGCCACAACCTCCTTTCCCATGGTTGGGGAGACCAAGAAGGTTTCCTCTCCTCCTCCTTTTCTCCAGGCTTTTATCAACCTCAATTGCCTCATCTGCTTCTTGTAAGATTTGTGCTCCAGACCCTTCCCCACCTCCTGTGCCCTTTTCAGTTGTGTTGGAGTCCCCAGAGGGCTTTTCCCCAGCCTTGGGCTACTTGAAGTCATCAGTTGGGCAAATGGTCTGGACCCCAGGAGCCTGGGACTGAACCATGGAGAATAAGGAGAGGAGAATACAGCCCCTCTCATCCCCCTAAAAATGGAGGGGTTTTCTTACAGGTAGGAAACCACCTGCCTGTCTACCATCCATCCCAGAAATCTTGTTGTTTCCAAAGAAAAATATTAAATCCAAGTGGTTAGTGTGAAGGTACCTGCCTGCTTGGAGGACTTACTGTCTCACACCCTAAGCAAACCAATGAAAAATGAGTTTCAGCAGATATCTGGGCTGTTTGTTTGGGGTTTTTTTGGCAGTCAATGGACATTCTTTGTAAGAGTATTGATTTTTCTCCTGTTTGTTTAGCTGGGATATCCCTTGTTTTCAACCCAAACCTGTTATCCAAAATCCTTCTTGCAGCTAAGAAATGCAAACAGCTTTGCTTCTCCCTTTTAGCTCAGACTGTGATCTCTTGGAGACAAAGATTTCAACCAGGTTGAGAGCTCTTCCTCCATCCCTCCTTATCACGAATCAGATATTAAAAACTTCCTGCCTGCTGCAGATGAGCTCTCTATGTTGAGATGCTGAGTATTACAGCTGAGGATTTATGCTGCTTGCTTGATTCCCTCATCTGATGCATTTCTTCTATGTCTGCTGCCTCAGGATTTATTTGTGCAAGCAAATTAAGCATCCTTACTCCATGTCAGCAAAACATTACATCTGCTAATGGAGAGAATTGCCATATTCTAAGCCCCTTCAATGCATATGAAAAATAAAAAGGTTCCAATGGGAATAACAGTTCATTGTCTTGAATGGATGCTGTCTGGAAGAATTTGACATAAATGTAATTTTCCAGACCATTTTGTTTGTTTTTTTTTTTTTCCAGAAGACTCCTTTTTTCCTCGTAAACAGAAAACAGTTTCATGCCCCAAATTTGCCAGACTAAATATACAAAACAGGGAAATCCTCTCTAATCCAGGAGTATAGAGACTAAATCTTGTTAGATTTAACTGGATTGACATGAACAGGTTTTCCATGGTTCCTGTAGTTTTTTTGCCAGTGTAGATGTCCATGACAAGATAATATCCCATATGCAATCATGCCCCCAGAGATGTCCCATTCTCATTTTCTGCATCAAGAGGTGAATGACAGCAAAGGAGTTAAAATTGTTTGGCATTACTTTGATGCCTGCAAACTGCAACCATCTCTAGGAGGTTTGGCATGGTTTGTTTTGGGTTTTTTGGCTTTTAGGAAAAAGATATTTAAATTTTGGATGCTTCTGTAGCCATCTAGAAAATACCAGCCATATAAAGATTTGTTTCCCATGGAGAGCTAAACATTACCCAAGAAGATGACATAATAAATGTTGAGAGAAGTGAAACATCAGGCTCCAGAGCTTCTGAATTAAGACAATGGCATTGAATTTACTAAACTTTTCTTATTTAGAATCATAGAATCATAGAATTGGCTGGGTTGGAAGGGACCTCAGAGATCATCAAGTCCAACCCTTGAACCACCGTTGCGGTTGCTCAACCATGGCACTGAGTGCCACATCCAGTCTCTTTTTAAATATCTCCAGACACGGAGAATCCACTACTTCCCTGGGCAGCCCATTCCAATGCTTGATCACTCTCTCCATAAAGAAGTTCTTTCTAATATCCAACCTAAACTTCCCCTGGCACAACTTAAGACCGTGCCCTCTTGTCTTGTTGAAAGTCGTTTGGCAAAAGAGCCCAACCCCCCCCTGGCTCCAACCTCCTTTCAGGGAGTTGGAGAGAGTGATGAGGTCTCCCCTGAGCCTCCTCTTCTTTAGGCTGAACACCCCCAGCTCCCTCAGCCTCTCCTCATAGGATCTGTGCTCGAGTCCCTTCACCAGCCCAGTTGCCTCCTCTGGACCTGCTCCAGCACCTCAATCTCCTTCCTGAGATGAGGGGCCCAGAACTGGACACAGGACTCAAGCTGTGGCCTCACCAGAGCTGAGCACAGGGGCAGAATCCCTTCCCTGGACCTGCTGGCCACGCTGTTCCTGATCCAGCCCAGGATGCCATTGGCCTTCTTGGCCACCTGGGCACACTGCTGGCTCATGTTCAGCTTCCTGGCAATCCAAACTCCCAGGTCCCTTTCTGCCACTCTGTGCCCAGCCTGGAGCTCCCCATGGGGTTGTTGTGGCCAAAGTGCAGGACCCGGCACTTGGAATGTTGAACCTCATCCCGTTGGAATCAGCCCAACTCTCCAGTCTGTCCAGGTCCCTCTGCAGAGCCCTCCTGCCTTCCAGCTGATCCACACTCCCCCTAGCTTAGTGTTGTCTGCAAATTTGCTGATGATGGACTCAATCCCCTCATCTAAATCATCAATGAAGATATTGAACAGAACCAGGCCCAACACTGATCCCTGATTTGTAGGCTCTGTGCTAATATCTCCTGTATTACCTGGTGACTCTGAAAGGGATTTCATAGAGAGATTACTGGACTTTTTTCAGAAAGTTTGATCATGAATTTTGCCTCCAATTGCCATCCCTTGAAGTGGCTCCCCATGTATCAAGGGCTTTGTGATCCATTGGAGGTGCTGCCCAGGGAGGTTCACTAGAGTTCAGCAGAGCTGTATTTATTTACTCCAAAAACAACATAAAAAGACCCTTGGCACTTATAACACTAATCTTTTACCTTAAAGCTACCTTATTTCTCTACTTACACTCAGCCTTCTGTGCTTTCAAGCCTTCTGTGCTTTCACAGTGTCTTGGGTTTTAAACCCAAGAGCAGAAAAGTTTTCCATGTTACTGTTGCACATTTTTGGTGAGCAAACAAGTACTTTGGCTCCAAGTAGTGAAGAGCAATCACTCCTGTTCCACAATTCCATGCAGGGTGGGAGTGACATCCATGGACTGGTTCATTTCAGGCCAGAGAGCGCCTGTAAACAGAGCTGAATGCTTTTGTCAAAGGAACAAATATTCCACTGCAAACATGGAGAACAACCTCAAGCATCCAGGGATACGGAGAGAGTGATCAAGCATTGGAATGGGCTGCCCAGGGAAGTAGTGGATTCTCCGTGTCTGGAGATATTTCAAAAGAGACTGGATGTGGCACTGAGTGCCATGGGCTGGGAACTGCAGCAGTAGTGGATCAAGGGTTGGACTCGATGATCTCTGAGGTCCCTTCCAACCCAGCCAATTCTATGATTCTATGATTCTATGATTCTATGATATGCTCATGGGAAATTTTGCTCTCAGGTACCCAAGTTTTGGGTCACAGGTAATGCAGGGGACCAACTTTTTTAAACATAAACTTCTGCTGAGCCCACTGAGATCCTTCTATCTTCAGGCACAAGAGATTCCCACAAGAAAATGGGGTTGATGGATGGTTTGGTTTTTTTTTTTTTGCATATAAAATGACCCATTGACAAGAGCAGCCAGGCTTGGAAATTTTTACTTTCTTTCTTTCACTGCTTCTCTGAGGGTGAATTCAAAGACAGCCACATCTCCTAGTGTTTAGGGAGGTGAGTGGGTTGTGCTCCCTCTGCAGTGAGTCAGCCTCATCTTGTTGAACTGCAGCTTATCAATTTTCATTTGTTTGTGTGTGTATTTTCCAGGCAGAGCTGATGGATGATGCACACAGCTCTGGCAACTTCCCTGCATCAAGACTCCACAATTTTCATCAAAGTTTTTCAGCAGTCTTGGTGGGGACCCCAGGACACAGCCTCAGATATGCAGATGAAATTTGCAGATCTCAAGATGTTCTGATTTACCCATTTGTAAACCCCTGTCCAGGTCAAACTGAAGTTCCCTGCTATAAAAAGTGAGATTCTAATCAACTCTAAAATGTAATCCAGTCTTCCAATGTGCTTACAAGTGAGAAAATGATAGTAATTTTAAACAATAGGAAGCTAACAAGGAAACTCTTAATTGAGGGTTAAAATCAGCTAAGTTTTAATTTAAAGAAATTATCCACAGCAAGGGGAAAAAAAAACCACAACATAAGCTTGGTCTAAATTTTGGTTACTCAATCCTATGGAATCTGGTGGGGTTGTAGGAAGTGCTTACAGCTAAATGTCTCTTTAAACCATTTCCTGCTCAGGAATTTACCCAGGATTTTCCTGAGCTGCCTCAAAAATGTCCCAGGTCGGAAGAATTGCATATCAGGGCAATCAGTCAGGCCCAGACAAGATTCAAACATAATACCAAGAGTTAGATATCAATAGTGGCTCTCTCCCATCAGCTCTCTGCTGCCAGTGAATGCCACACTCAGAAACCAGAGCTGAGCTGAGGCTGCCAAATACACCCTGCAAATGAGATGGTTGGTTTTAACTCTTAAGTGCAAGCTGGGTAAAATGTTGTAACTCAAGAACATGAGCCAGCAGTGTGCCCAGGTGGACCCAAACACCAAGAGCATCCTGGCTTGTGTCAGGAATTGTGTGGCCAGCAGGATCAGGGATGTGGTTCTGCCCCTGTACTCAGCTCTGGTGAGGCCACAGCCTGAGTCCTGTGTCCAGTTCTGGGCCCTTCAGCTCAGGAAGGAGATTGAGGTGCTGGAGCAGGTCCAGAGAAGAGCAAGGAGGCTGTGAAGGGATCCAGCAGAATTCCTGTGAGGAAGGGCTGAGGGAGCTGGGGGTGTTGAGGCTGGAGAAGAGGAGGCTCAGGGGAGACCTCATCACTCTCTACAACTCCCTGAAAGGAGGTTGGAGCCGGGGGGGGGGTCGGTTTCTATCAGTCAGACAAGAGGCCATGGGCTTCAGCTCTGCCAGGGGAGGGTTGGGTTGGAGATGAGGAAGAAATTCTTTCCAGAGAGGGTGATCAGGGATTGGGATGGGCTGCCCAGGGAGGGGGTGGATTCTCCATCCCTGGAGGTTTTTTAGGAAAGGTTGGATGTGGCACTGAGTGCCATGGTCTGTCTGATGTGGTGGGGTTAGGTCAGAGGATGGACTTGATGATCCCAGAGGTTCTTTCCAACCTCAATAATTCTGTGAGAAGAAGGGGGGCTACAAGAAGGCTGGAAATGGGCTCTTTGCAAGGCCCTGGAGTGGTAGGATGAGGGGCAATGGTTCAAAATTAGAGAAGAGTAGATTTAGGCTGGATGTTAGGAAAAAGTTCTTTACCATGCAGGTAGTGGAAAAATGGCCCAGGTTGCCCAGGGAAGTGGTTGAGGCCTCATCCCTGGAGATGTTCAAGGTGAGGCTTGAGGATGCTCTGAGCACCCTGATCTGGGTGAGGGTGTCCCTGATAGTGCAGGGGGTTGGACTGGGTGACCTTTGGAGGTCACTTCCAACCCAAATTATTCTATGATTCTGTAACTCCTCTGATATCCTCCCTGCAGTGATGGTCCTTGTCAAAGCCATAAAGCTGAGCCTTCCCTGAAGCACAAGATGAGTTTCAGTGAAGGGAAATCTCAGTGCCACTCACCGCATCCATTGCCAAGGAGTCTTTCCATGGTGGGGATCCTCAGGGGTCGTCAGGTTCAGGCAAAACTCAGCACTGGGAATACCCTACACCAGCTGTACTTTTCATGCTGTGCAAGGCTTGGTCTATTCCTGGAGAGCAAAAGAGCCCTGCAATAAAAGTCAGTATTTACATGCGTTTCTGTAATTGTGGCCACCAAGACAAGCACACTCCCTGTCAAAAGCCAGCTTGTAAACAATAAAATGTTATCTCAAAGCACCACAGTTTGCATCTTTAGGTCATCTTCCGGCTTCACTGGAGCCACTGTGTCTTCTGTACATAAAAAAAGAGCATTGCTCCCTTATATAACCTCTTTGTTGGGCTTTCTGGGTGGCATTTGTTTGCTTAAAAACAGGCAGAGAGTGTTATTTGAGATGCCCTATTGTAGCCGTGTGAGTGTGGCAAACACCATCCAGGATCTCCAGGATCTGCAATCCATCCATTATTTTTCTGGCTAGGGAAGCTAAGGCAGGACAAGAGGTGGGAATCATGTCAGAAGTGTTGCTCTTTCAAACAGTGGTTGCAGTTCCTGAGCTACAGAGCATCATGTTAAAGCTGTTCAGATGTCTCCTCAGGCTTTTAACAAGCAGTGGGAGTTTAATCACTTCAGTCCATGGAAGGATTTAGCTCATCCTGACACAGAAACAAGCCAGACAAATCCCCTTCAAAAAAAAAACTTATCTCTGGCCTCCAACAGTAAGACAGCTCTAGGTAGACAAGGTCCAGAAGCCCAGACCATAGAGCTGGGTGACATAAACTTCACACTCCTGAAGGGTTTTTTGCCTCCAGCTGTGATTATGTTAACAGAAAACACATGTGGGACCCACTCTTCTTGGCCACAGTATAGATCTTCCTCCTTAGCAATGGTCTCATCTAGGAGTGCTTGGTCAGGGCTAGTGATATCTCCTCCAAATGTACCCTCTGCTCTGGTTTTGGCTCTATTTTGGTCACTTCAGGCATTAAAATCGTGGAGTCAGTGGAAATATTGATGCTGAAATGCTCCCAGACACTGATTTGTTGAGGGTTTAATTCAAAGAGACAGCACAGGCTGTGAACCAGGACCCTCAGCTCAAACCTGCTGCAGTTCTTCAGCCCAGTTCTTTTATCAAGCTGACACTTCTCCTGTTTATCCTTTCCATTTACTTGGTTTTTAGGCTTATTTGTCCAATCTATAAAGTTGAAAAGTGCAGTGATTATCCAAACAATAACAACCTGGGTTGAAATGATCTGCTTGGACTGACTCCTGCTTTGAGTTGGGAAAGAGGGTAACAGTGACCTCTGGGCTTCTCCAAAGGATGGTCACTAGCTTGAGATCCACTGCTATCAGCATGATTTTTTTAGGTTTTGGGACATAATTAAAAAGGATAAATTATTTTAAAACCTGTAGTTTGTGTATCCTTGTGTTATTTGTGTAACCCTTTTGAATGCATTCATTTCTGAGGCCTATCGAATTTAGTTATTTCTCTGTTGTTTAAAGAAAGGGAAAAACAGAAGCAGAGAGTTAAAACCCCATGATTTTCATTAGAAGAACTTAAAAAAATCATTTTCTTACCTAGCCAGGGGTGGAAAACCTTTTCTTTTCATATAAACTTTGTATGCACTGCAGTGAGCTCTGTGTGTCAAAATACTTTGGCTCTGCCTGTGGGACTTCCAGGTTTGCTGCTTGACATTGTCACAAGGTTTTGTCTGCTCAGGGATCCATTTCTGGCTCCTGGGATAATTCCTGTAGCAGACAGGGAATGCCAGGACTCTGCTCTCCCAGGCAATCCCCCCAGGCTGGGTTCCAGCATTGCAGAGAAATCTCAAGATATTTGCAGAAAGGGAAAGGGTTTAAGGGAAGCACAATCTGGAATTCAGGAGGTGTCTTGGCTGTCACGAAGGTGTCACCAGCATTCAAATGTTGGGTCTAATTAGAACACTATTTACATCCTCAGGCAATTATTCATGAGTGTGCCACATTGATAAGGTAGATCAGCAGACAAAAAGATTGATTGCAGCAGAGGGACCAGGTAAACCTCACAGCAGCAGCATGAGAAATGAATCCAAAGTAAACCCCAAACTTCTGGTCAGACTTAAAGGAGCACAGATTATGTCCTCAAGAATTGGTTGTATTTTTCCATAATGAGCTCAAACAGCTCCTGGAGGATGAGCATCCTGGCTTGTGCCAGCAATAGTGTGGCCAGCAGGACCAGGGCAGGAATCATCCCCCTGTGTTGGGTACTGGTGAGGCTGCACCTCAAATCCTGGGTTTGGTTTTGGGCCCTTCACAAAAAAAAGGACATTAAGGGGCTGGAGTGTGTCCAGAGAAGGGCAATGGAGCTGGGCAGGGGTCTTGGAGCAGAGGTCTTATGAGGAGCATCTGAGGGAACTGAGTGTTTAACCTGGAGAAAAAGAGGCTGAGTGGAGACTTTCTGTCTCTCTACAACTCCCTGAAAGGAGATTGGGATGAGGTGGGGGATTGATCTCCTCTCCCAAGTAATAAGCAACAGGACAAGAGGAAATAGGCTCAAGTTGTGCCAGGTGAGGTTTAGATTGGATGCTAAGAAGAATTTCATCACTGAAATGGTTGTCAGGCTGTCCTGGGGGGTTGTGGAGTTCCCATCCCTGGAGGGATTTCAAAGTCATCTAGATGTGGTGTTGAGGAAGATGGTTTAGTGTTGGATTTGGCAGTGCTGCTTTAGCACTTAAACTTGCTATCTTATAGTCTTTTCCAACCAAAATTATTCTATGTTTCTGTTTTGATCTGAGCACAATAGACCATGATCTCCCTTGGCTGACAAGGGGGTTTTCTTCTCGGAAGTGCAGAATAGGGACATTCAAAACCTGCCTGGACACATTCCTGTGTGACCTGCACTGGGTGATCCTGCTCTGACAGGGGACTTGGATTTGATGATATTTTGAGGTCTCTTCCAACCCCTAACATTCTGGGATTCTGGGATTCTGTACACTCTCCAAAGCTAATTTGGGAAGTGGCTTCAGATCTCTACAATGGAATGAAAACATGAGAGAAGCATCATGCTCCTGAGAACTTATAAATCAATAAAATAAATCGGCTGATTAACCTGAGCACATCCCCACAATAATGTAATTAGTTTACTTCTTGTACCATACCTGCTCTGCCTCAGTTGTGAATATCTCTGCTCAGATTTTGAAACTTTTGTAATAAGATTTTGAAATTACCATTTCAAAACACCCATGGGAACTGTCTTCAAGTCTGTGATCAGAGGTATCCATCTGCAAAGTCAGCATTTTAGTACTAATTCAGTGACAATTCTCTGTAATAGCAATCTGGCATCCTACAATTTCTTTAGCTGTAGATACATCCAAAGCCACGAGTCCTGGAGCTGTGCAGAACCATTTACCATGTGAGTATCTGGAGATTTATGAGACATAACCAATCATATTTAATTCACATCAATCTCCAGTGAAGACATTGAAATCATAAGGGGGATGAATCTCACTCAGATGTGGCACAGAAGTGGAATAAATTGCAAAAATAAAACCAGTTTTTCATCAAAACCTCTATAAAAATCAATCTTCCACTTCAGAACATAGCCCAAAGGCTTGAAGCTCGATGAAATTACTCAAATGCAAAAAGAATGTTTAATTACATGCTCATTTGGGAGGAGAAATGTAAAACTGTGTCCCTGGATTCATTTTTTCAGGCTAATTTAATGGTCTTTGTATTGAACATTCTCTTTTGATGCCGGACTTAAAAAAAAAAAAATATCCAGCATGGAAATTTGTGAAGAAGGCTCTGTTCCAATTAGAGCTGTCTGAGTAAAATTTAAATAAGATACTACTCCACTGCATCAAATTGTGATCTCTCTGACCCTGTAGGCTGTCTTTGATAGTGACAAACATGTGGCAGATCCTTGGAGTTACTGGCACCCTGATGCAAGATCGGCACTGAGTTGAATCATAGAATCACAAAATCATAGAATCATAGAATCATAGAATTGGCTGGGTTGGAAGGGACCTGAGAGATCATCAAGTCCAACCCTTGATCCACTACTGCTGCAGTTCCCAGCCCATGGCACTCAGTGCCACATCCAGTCTCTTTTGAAATATCTCCAGACACGGAGAATCCACTACTTCCCTGGGCAGCCCATTCCAATGCCTGATCACCCTCTCCAGAAAGAAATTCTTTCTAATCTCCAACCTAAACCTCCCCTGGCACAACTTGAGACCCTGCCCTCTTGTCTTGCTGAGAGTTGCCTGGGAAAAGAGACCAACCTCCCCTGGCTCCAACCTCCTTTCAGGGAGTTGTAGAGAGTGATGAGGTCTCCCCTGAGCCTCCTCTTCTCCAGCCTGAACACCCCCAGCTCCCTCAGCCTCTCCTCATAGGATCTGTGCTCGAGTCCTTTCACCAGCCCAGTTGCCTTTAAGACATGGGGACATTCAGCTACTCGTGTCCTGGGTGTGCATTTTCTCCATGGACATGGTCTCAGGTCTCACAGTAAAGATAAAACCCATCATAACAGTCCACTGGTGGGGAATGAGCTTTTTGAATGCCACATTTCTTGCTGAGTTGCAAATCCCTGTGGTCTCTTTCTTCCAGTGAGTCCTCAAATGCAAGGAAGGGTTGGGTGACCTCCTGGGAGCAGTGCCTGATGTGTGGGATTTTTCAGGTCTGGGCAGATAATCATCCTTCCACACTCAAAGGATACTGAGCATGACTTGTAGGACTCAATACAGCCCCACAACCAATCAGACTGATAGGGAACATCACCATAATCTCATTCCCTTTATTTACTCCACCCTTCAAAGAAAGAGCATCAACCTGGGGAAGGATGAAGCACTGTGGATGGGTGTGGGAAAATCTCCTGGATCAATAGTTTGGGAACTACCTGAACACAGCCTGGAGGTTATGCTGTGTCACTCAGATTGTTTGCATGAGCCTCTGGGCCCCTGACAATTTTGTTAGCCCTTTCCCCAGTCCTTTGTATTTCCTTCACATCCTTCTTGAGCTAAAAGGGGTGGGGGAGAGCAAAACTACTTACAAGGTACCAGGGGTGAACTGGGGAAGGACAACAGCTTGACTTGATCTGCAGGACACACTGCCCCTTGTGGGAGTTGCTATGGGCTTTGCCTTAATCCCAGTTGGAGCACATTGTTGGTTTATAGACACGAAGGAGTCATCAGGCTGCTCTGGGTGTTATATCTCACTCCATCTCAAAAAAAGGCAGCTTGGACCAGTGATTAGGGGTAAGAACCAGGATTTAAATCCATTGTCCTTTGCAAACTACTTGGATTACTTCAGGCAAATCCTTGAAGGCTCTAATCAGATCATCTGCTACAGGCACTCTGCATCCCAGCTATAAATCCCACAGCCTTTTTATTCAAGAGAGCAAAACAAATGACTCAAAGTTTCAGGTTCCTATTTCCAGTAGGGTTCCTTTTTCCATTGACAGCCAGTGCAAAGAGTTAGATGAGGTACCTGAATTAATTTAAATTAGGACACACAAGTGTTCTCCTTACCTTTTCCATAGCTTTTCTCCATCCTTACAGCTACTTCCTACTCCACAAAGATATAATGAAAAAACCCCAAGAATTCATTCACACTGTAATATGCTGAGGTAATGTGGCAGAAAAGAATATCAGTTTCACAGGTAGGTCTGTCTCAAGCACTGAGCAATCCTCCTTATATCAAAAGAAGGTACCAGTAAAAGTGCAGATCCTGCTACTTCCTTGTTGGTTTGCACCTTGTCATTACTCTTAGTTTGTACTCCGAAGCATGAATTATTTGTTCTGTTTAAGTCTGCAGAAGATCCAGCATATTACTCACTGATTTCCAGTGGAACATGGTCATCTATAAATAACATCTAAAGATATGTGCTCTGTCTTTCTTACCTTGCATTTGTCTTTAAATATATCTGGTGGCAATTAATTCCTCGGCTTAGTGATTGTCTCTGTAATTAAACAGCCTTCTTACTCATTTGAAATTAATCATTCACTTGGATCAGTCTTCCTGTTTCAATACTGGGGTGTGCCTGATTTTTCTCAAATATTCAATATTCTCAAATTTTCTCAATATTCAGGTCATACTCTTCCATCACATCCCTTCACATTCATCTCCTCACTCCTTGCTTTTCCTCTGCCTCTTTGGAAATCTTTCCATGCCAACAAGCATTGCTGTCACCTCTCCCTACTTAAGCTTTTGGGCCATTAGACAGAAACAGGGAATGGGGCAAGAAAGCTGGGGAGAGTCTTTTTACAAGAGTCTGGAGTAATAAGACAAGGGGGGATGGCTTTAAGCTGGAAGAGGGTTGATTTAGGTTAGATGTTAGGAAGAAATTTTGTACTGTGAGGGTGGGGAGACCCTGGCCCAGGTTGCCCAGGGAAGCTGAGGCTGCCCCATCCCTGGAAGTGTTCCAGGCCAGGTTGGATGGGGCTTGGAGCAACCTAGGCTGGTGGGAGGTGTCCCTGCCCATGGAAGGGTGTTGGAACTGGGTGATCTTTAAGGTCCCTTTCAACCTAAATCATTCTATGTTTCTATGGATTCGTCACACAAGAAGGGGCATAACTCCCCATGGGCTGCTTACTCCCCGTTACAGTCCATGTCAATCAAGCTAGGAATAATTCTGGAGTTTGGTTTCTAATAACAGGGGTGAGAAATCAGTAGCACAAGAAAGGAAAGTGTTGGATTCTCCATCTCTTGACAGTTCCAGGCACAAACTGCTCACATTCCTTGGAGCCATGTGTCAGCCAAAGGCTATTGAGTGAACTGGCAGTAGGGAGTCCACAGTCCCAGTAATTGACACATCCTACTCAAAATCTATCACAGAGAAGAAGGAATGACACTATCCATTGCCTATGAGGAAAGTAAAGGGACAGGAGCTCTTTTCAGAGCAGGTTGTCTGTCTCTAACTTTATTGTTTAAATAATTATGAGGGGAATCCCACCCCACATACTATGTAAGAGGTAGCGTGGCTGAGCTGATGATCCCACCTGGCCTCTAGATCCATGAAAATCTCTGAAATACAAGTTGATTCAAGAGATTACTTTCCCACACTTGGCAGCCAATGCAACCAATTTCTGCACTGAAGCCAGACAAGATTTTTAAGAGCATATGAAAAGTTAAATACTATGCTTTAAAAATACTAGAAAAGGGTTTACATTTACATTTACAGAGATAGAGCAACTAAGAAATGGGGATTAGGAAGAGACTGCTCATGTGGGTAAATTCTCTGAGAAGTGGCTGCTTCAGAAGTCCTTCCTCCCTTCAGTCAAACCAGACCTGTCTCATTTGAAGGTGTAAACACAGACTGGTTTGGATTGTGGTGAATAATGGTTTAAATAACGGTGAGGTGAATCCCACCCCACATACTATGGAAGAGGTAGCGTGGCTGAGCTGATGATCCCACCTGGCCTCTAGATCCATGAAAATCTCTGAAATACAAGTTGATTCAAGAGATTACTTTCCCACACTTGGCAGCCAATGCAACCAATTTCTGCACTGAAGCCAGACAAGATTTTTAAGAGCATACGAAGAGTTAAATACTATGATTTAAAAATACTAGAAAAGGGTTTACATTTACATTTACAGAGATAGAGCAACTAAGAAATGGGGATTAGGAAGAGACTGCTCATGTGGGTAAATTCTCTGAGAAGTAGCTGCTTCAGAACTCCTTCCTGCCTTCAGCCAAACCAGACCTGTCTCATTTGAAGGTGTAACCATAGACTGGTTTGGATTGTGGTGAATAATGGTTTAAATAACGGTGAGGTGAATCCCACCCCACATAGTATGGAAGAGGTAGCGTGGCTGAGCTGATGATCCCACCTGGCCTCTAGATCCATGAAAATCTCTGAAATACAAGTTGATTCAAGAGATTACTTTCCCACACTTTGCAGCCAATGAAACCAATTTCTGCACTGAAGCCAGACAAGATTTTTAAGAGCATACGAAGAGTTAAATACTATGCTTTAAAAATACTAGAAAAGGGTTTACATTTACATTTACAGAGACAGAGCAACAAAGAAAGGGGATTAGGAAAAGACTGATCTTATGGGTAAATTCTCTGAGAGCTGACTGCTTCAGAACTCCTTCCTGCCTTCAGCCAAACCAAACCTGTCTCATTTGAAGGTGTAACCATAGACTGGTTTGGATTGTGGTGAATAATGGTTTAAATAACGGTGAGGTGAATCCCACCCCACATACTATGGAAGAGGTAGCGTGGCTGAGCTGATGATCCCACCTGGCCTCTAGATCCATGAAAATCTCTGAAATACAAGTTGATTCAAGAGATTACTTTCCCACACTTGGCAGCCAATGCAACCAATTTCTGCACTGAAGCCAGACAAGATTTTTAAGAGCATATGAAGAGTTAAATACTATGCTTTAAAAATACTAGAAAAGGGTTTACATTTACATTTACAGAGACAGAGCAACTAAGAAATGGGGATTAGGAAAAGACTGCTCATGTAAATTCTCTGAGAAGTAGCTGCTTCAGAACTCCTTCCTGCCTTCAGCCAAAACAGACCTGTCCCATTTGAAGGTGTAACCATAGACTGGTTTGGATTGGAAGAGATGTTTACAGGTCCAACCCCTCTGCAGTGAGCAGGGACATTTTCAGCTAGATCATCAGGTTGCTCAGACCCCCATCCAACCTGTTCTAGAATATTCCCAGTCTTCTACCAGCTCCCTGGGCAACTTGTTCTGATGGTTTCCATAAGACACACTTCTTAAATGTTCTGGTTTTGACCTACTCACCCTGTCCCAGGATGTCACAGGTTTGTGGAGCAATAACATTGCCCTGATCTGAGAGGTCTCAGGCCTGGGCTTGGCTAGCACAGAGAAGGAATAACTTAAAGCACTTCTTAAAGTCCTCTCTAGGCTTGGTTTGTGTGATTCTGCATCCTGAGCACTTATCTTGACATTTTTGATTTAGCTTGGGTGTATAGGCAGCAATCCCCCAGCTGCCACAGCTTGCACTATTGATTGATAAAGCTAAAGTAAATACAACTGAAACATGAAGATTCATTAAGAGCAACCATCTCTGTCTCTGGACTCAATAAGTTTTCAGAATGACACCCTATGGGTGTTGTTCACATTCATGGATTCACCTGCTGAGTGGCAGGAGAAGGAATGATGAGTGCACAAGATCGATCCCAGCACTGATGTCTGGTTCCTTGGGAATACAACATTTGCCTCATCGTTCTGGGATGCCAATTGGACACAGATTAATTCAATGGCTACTGTGAACCTCTATCATACACGTATTGATCTATCAAACACCAAGGAAGGAAGATAAAAGATACAGGATTCCTTCAGCCCCTCTCTCTTAAGGGTACAGCTGCTAGTGTTGGGTTGTTCCCCTTATGCTCTAAGTCAAATAAAACTCCAATATTCTGAATATTTGTGATAATGTTCTGCTCTCTTATGATCCTTGAATAACCTAACAGGAATTTTCTAAAAGGTAGTCAGTCACAAAGAGATTTTTTTCATTCCTTTTTAAAGAATGTATTTGCTTCTGGATACATGAGTAATGCTCTCTGATGCTGTCTGCTTCAGATCCCTTTTAGCACTGCAATCTGACAAAAAAGAAATCAAATGTATCCATTTGGATGCTTTTAATTGGCAGCCAGCACCAGTGGCTCCAAGGAGAAAATTTGGACTGAATTTAACAGAAGGGAATTGTTTAAAGGTTTATGGAGAGAACTGATGCTGTTACTTAAATGCCTCTTTCTGCTCTTCTCCTGGTTGTAAGAAGTTAGTAAGTCAGTAAGCTGTGTCCACAGCTGCTCTTGCAGTGATGAATCTCTCTTCTCTCTTCTGGGCATTGAGATCTGTTTGTGAACATGCTTTAAGTAAATTCTCCCCAGAAGTGAGGTTGTACTTGTTTTGGGAAAAAAATTCAAGTGAGATTTAAGGTGTTTGGAACACAAAGCCACGTGGGGTTATGCTCTTAGCCTGTCAGGTGCAGATGGGAGTTGACTCCTCTGTGTGGTTGACTCATAAATACACACACTCAGGGTGTAAACAGGCAATTGGATGCTCATCAGAGTGAGAATGGAGGGTGGGTGAGGAAGCAGTGATGCCACAGAGAAGATAAAATGTGGGAACAACATAAAGATGAGATTCACTCCACATAGCTCTAGACTTAACTTGGTTTAACTTGGTGACCCTCGAGACCCCTTGGGCTGAGGCTCAATTAGTCCTGAAATGTGCCAGGTGAATCACAAGCATCACACCTTCACTGGCAGGAAGGATTTCTTCTGATGATGGTTTTGGGTAAGAAGAGAATGGGAGATGGGCTGGAAACAATTGAAATGTCAGGTTCACATTAAATAACCAGAGTTGTTTCCATTTGAAGGACCTGGGAAGCTTGCAGCAGTGCCCACTCCATCACATGTGCTGGAAGGCAGACACTCAGTCCTGTGTTTGGGTACCAAGGTCTCCACGTGGTGGGGAGAAAGTTGCAGGATCCATACAAGATGGGATCATGGATGTGAGATGGGATGAGATTCTTGGGGTCTAGGAAGTCAGAGAAGCCCCACTTAGAGTCTACTTGGAACGTTACAGGGTGCTGACCACATGGAACAAGAAATCTTTTGTTAATACCCTTAGTCCTCTCTCAGAGCTGTTGTTTTTTGGCTGGAAAGCTGCTTCTAGCTATACATTTTTTATTACTTTTGGCTTTGCACATGCTGAAATGTTCTGACTTGGGACACGAGCCAGTTTACCTATGGTTTTGTCTGTAGAGAAACAAGATAAACCAGGTGCCTCGAGTTGCCAAAGAGTGGGTGTGAGTCCACCTGTGCCTGGTTAGGGCAGGCCCCCTATTACCATGGGGCCAATAAAGGTGGGACACACAGCCACAAGGAGGAAGCTTACTCTGGTGTGAGGCAATGGAGAGGCCAGCAGCTCATTGAGCCTCAGGAGCAAGAAAGGCTCCTCCTTCCATTTGTCCATCACTGGGCATAACCCACAGCAAGCCTTAATGCCATCCAGTAGGAGGCTGACATCAAATTTAGAGGCAGAGCAACTTTTTATTTGCCTCCTGACACCAGCTGGGTGAAATAAATCATCCTCTAAGCAGCTCTGGAAGGGCACATAAACACCAGGGATGCAGTTTTTCCAGCTCGACACTGAAGTGGTCAATTTAATCCAGCAAGTTTAGCTACGGTTATTAGCATGCCACACAGATTTGCTTCTTAATTATGAGAGGGATATTTTTGGATTACCATGCCTAGCTATGAAAAGCCTGCATTTTTATTTGGAAGGAAATCTGAGGGGGACATCAGCCCTGGTGAGCAGCAGAAGGAAAAATGGAACATAAGCTGCATGAAAGTTTTGTAATTTTACAGCTGCTTTTTCCCTGTTTAAGAAAATCTGCAGATCTAAAGCATCCAGTGACTGGAGGAAACATATAAACACAAATTCAGAATAACAGGAAAAAATCATTTTGTCATCTGAGGGCAGAAAACCTGGAAAATAGGGAAGCCTGGTTTATGGTTAACCTCCATGTAAAGATCAGCAGGGAGTCTGAGACTGAGGTTTTTTGGATTCAGCTCTGTATTTAAGTGTTATAAATAAACAGTTTTGGAAAGTGAGCTGTGAAATCTCAGCCTATTCAAGCTGGTTTCTTACAGCTGCACTATTTCAAAAGTCTTTTCTCAGCCCATGGAAGAGGTCAAGATATTCTGCTGGCATTTTGTCCAACCAACCTTTATTTTCTTGCATTTTCTGTGCTTTCTGAGTCCCACACCAGCTCTCAGTTCTCTGGATAAGCTCAATTGGAAGGTTTAGGTAAAATTCAGATACAAAGTTAAAATTTTGCTTCATATTATTCTATAATTAGTACTTATTATGAACTCTCAATTACACTGGTGTTGCACAGACTCATGATGGGAGATAATCCTGGGCTTTATTGTTTGCAATAGAGCTGAAGAATTTATTTTTGCACAGATCT